>NC_081554.1:7560499-7930499 GCF_963082655.1 Stomoxys calcitrans
AGTCGACGAGAGTTTTAATATTTACATTAAAAAGGAAGATAGGTGGACACCATTTTGGCTTTTGTCCGCTGTTGTTGTCATTGTTGTTATTATTGCCCTTATCGGCTTGGGCGGGTTGAGTTGCAGTAGTAGAGGCGGCAGAAAAATCAACTTGGGTAAGAACCCCAAGAATGCCAAATGGGTTATCATCAGTTTGTTTATGTTTCTTAAGCCTCTCACTAAGATCCGGAATGTCTACATCATTTAAACCCAGGGCGGATTCATGACGGTGTCTTTTGTTGTTGTTTATTTGTGCACTCTCTTTATTGTTGGATTCGGCCATCAAATTTCTCTGGGAAGTTGATGCTTCTACCTCAGCGACATCGAAGTCCATGTCAGGTGGACTGAAGCCAGGCATCTTTATGCAAAAATTGCAGCTTAGATGCCTGTTTCAAAGTCAAAATTATAAGAATTCTATGAATTGCAATTATTTCTTTTTTTCCGCGATAAAAAAAACACCCATGTGAGACAAACAAAACAATTTTTTTTCGATTATTTAATATAGACGAGGATCTAAAAGTCGATTTTTCACTAATCGATTAGTCGATGTAAAGTGTGAAGAAATCGAAATGGACTTTAAAGTAGAGCTGGCAAACAATCGATAATCGCAACATTTGATAGTTTTAATAATATATATAATATACCGACACCATCGTTATTTTCCCATTTCCTATATTTCAAACGAAAATGAGAACTAAGAATCAGAAGATCTATTTTTATAGAAGCAATGAGCAGAACAAATATAACCACTTTTCATAAAGTCAGTTAGAAGTCATGAGAAAAATCATTAAAAAATGTTGGTCTTACCGGATGAAAATTGCGCGCTCTAAAGGCGCAATGTATCTTAAAGAATGCATTCATTGTCGTATAGCTTATTCTTGTTTAATTTCGCAAAAAATTTAAAATTTGCGATAGTATCCATCGAAAAATATCAATCGATATTCAGTCAAAAAAGTAAATATCGATAGTGCCATCGATATTTTGCCAGCTCTACTTTAAAGTAGAGCCTGCAAACAACCGATAATAGCAACATTCAATACTTTCGATAGTTTCAATAATTAATATCTATAGTATCGATACTATCGTTATTTTCCCATTTCCTATATTTCAAAAGAAAATGAGGACTGAAAATCAGGAGACCGATTTATATAGAAGCAATATCAATGCACAGAGCAAATAAAACCATGATTCATAAAGTCATTATACAAAATAATGCATCTTTAAGGATGGATTTAGTGTCGCATCGCTCATTTTTGTTTAATTTTGCAAAACATTTATATATGTTTCCGATAGTATCCATCAGAAAAATATCAATCGATATTCAGACAAAAAATTTAAATATCCATTGTGCTATTGATATTTTTCCAGCTCTACTTTAAAGATAGTTTATACCACAGACAGTAAATGGATATAGATAAACCATCAACACATTTAATAGGGACTTTTGATGCGTGGGCATTGTGATAGTATTGGTGAATATAAGGTTGTATGTGTCACATGTACACATAACCATAAGTCATAGCTGAAAAATCAGAATCATTTGATTTTTTCGCTGATTGCCATCTATCGATTACCGTTTACATGAAATGTGTAATCATATTTCTATATAAACGTTTATCGATTGCAGTATATTAAATATATTACGATAATATATGACCAATAGCAAACATTCTGTTTCCGATCCTCTGTCTTTTGTTATTTTCCTGCCAAGATAGAGTCAACGTATTTAATGAAATGATCGTTTATAGCGATCGGAAATTCCGTCGGATTTGGCAATAATTTAATAGGTGTTTTCGCTGCAGTAACAAGTTTTATGAGCTCAAAGCGATGCGCAAAGAGGCATATGTCATCCGCGTAGTCGATGTCTCCAAGGAAGTCGTTTATGCCCCAGCATATGCCAAAACTTTTAGTAACACCTTTTAACTTTCTTGTTAATTTTTTTGTGGTTTTCTACAGTTTTTATGTTCCCCTAATTCTTTTTTCTTCTCCTTTATGAGACTTTACATGGCACATCATCATGCGGTCGTTGTATCAGGATTCACTGAATAAGGATAAGCCAAGCCAAGATATATTCATTTAATTACGTTATGGTGACGCAAATTCCCACTAGACTCTAATTTCTGGACATTTCCTAATTGATGTTCTAGTTTTTATTGGCATTATCATATGTAGCAGCCACAAGATCAAAGGATTTATGATTATAGACGTGTAAACTATAAATTAAAACAATTAGAATGTGAAAAAAGGAACAAAATATGAAAAATATCTAAAATCCAAACAAAGCTTTCGACGTTCTATTGGGGTTTGGATGCAACTTTGGAATTGGAACATTCCATCAGCTGGGCTAGTGAATTTATCTTGTACAAATTGGCCTAGACACGATGTGTACAAAAGTCAGAGCTGCTATTTTTGAAATTACATCAAAAGTAGAAAGTCAGGACATAATCGCGGATAAGCGCTGATGCCTCATGTAAACTCCCATTAGATTCTAGTGGACGCCTTACGCCATAGTTTAGGTAGAAGCTAATCTTATCTGAGTGTGCGGCTTGTTAATTTTACATATTTTGCAAATTTTGCAAAGAAAAAATTAAAAAAGTTAGAAAGTAAAGCACAATTAATAATTAAATAAATTAAATGCTATATAAACTATATTGCATTCTTGGGATACACGACGAGAAGATATTGATATTGAGGACAAGTTTTTGTCATCTGATGAAAAAGGCGCCTGTAGTCGAAAATTCTCGGTAAACATAAGGGGCAAACAAACAACATTTGCAGGAACCAATTCTAGAGTTCCACATAATGGAAGGCAAATGTAATAAAGCCCCAAATAATACTAATAATAAATACCTGGATCACGTTTATTGTCACCCCACGCAAGCTAAATCAGTGTACAATAATAATATGACTAGCGGCAATGGCGGTGGTGGGATTACGCCCAATACCAATTCTGATGTTTTGGCGCTGTTGAAGGAAAACAAACAATTAAAAGGAATGCTAATATTGCACTTGGATTTGATACAGGAGCAAAGCGACCAACTAATGGCATTGCGAGCGCGAAATGCGGCTTTAGAGAACAGCGTCCAAGAACTGCAAAGGCAGTTACAAAAACAAATAAAGAGATCTGGTGAAATTTCAACCCTCCCCCCACCTCCTCTGGCTAAAATACAATGCAAGACAAGCAGCGTAACGACGAACATTGCTGCTGTTTCCACTCCATCTACAGCTGAAAATAAAACGTCACCTGGTTCCCAAGGGGTTTCTAACATAATAGGAGTGTGCAATGGGAAATTCATAAATAAAATTGTTCTTCAAAGAGTATCTTCAGCGCGGGGAAAGCAAAGATCCGAAAATCAAACATCATTTCGGAAATGTGCAAAAACCGTAAATTTGGGTAATTATTTTTAGCTTCATTCGTCGCACATAGCAATGACATATCTTTGTAATTTTGCTTATAACCAATTCACAGATATACTTGATGCAGAAGAAATAATTGAAGATGACCACGAAGATGAAAATGACGATGGCAACGAAGAAGAAATAACCGAGGAAGCGCAAGAAGATGTGGAGACCGAAAATGATGACGATCAGGACGAAGTTGGAGAAGCTGTCGACACCGCGGATAAATCCAATGACTTGCAGGCTCACATAATAGACGACTTTTATGATACTGGCAACAGTACTGAGGACAGCAATGAAGTCTTGGCAGTACAAAGCAAACGTTTGCGATTAAAGCAGGCAGCTAAACAATCTCTTGTGGTACCACGAGGAGCTAAACCCAGTGTATCTCCCGCCTCAACAACCACTAATGATGGACAAACAGCATTTAAAGCTGTCTCAGCTGCAAATACAGCAGTAAGTCGTGGCAAACAGATGACCATAATGCGATGGCATGCTCCCGATTATCATACCGATGAGTCCGTGAGCTGTGATTCTACTGCGGAAACCGAGAAAGTGCGTTAATGAAATAACTTTAGAAGTGTTTGAATAAAGTTTTAATTTTTTCCATTTTAGCGTTCCACATCTGTTACGTCGTTTTCTCCACCCAAGCCTTCAACTAACGCAAATGACGAAACCAAACGCTATCGCCACACAATTGAAAGCCACCACTCACACCCACGCCCTAAGGTTCGAAAATGTACTTACATTTCGACACCGCAACTATACAGCACACGAGAATGGAAGGACGAACCTTTCAGTAGTGACTACGATTACGAAGCTCTCAAATCAGAAATTAAGCTCGCAAAAATGGAAAAGCTGGAAATACCAAAATGGACGGAACACGAGTTAACTCCTTCATATTGCATTGAAGGTACGGAAGATCTATCAGATGATATATTTTTTAAACGGCATGCTAAACTGGAAGTGGATGAAAAAAGACGCAAGAAATGGGACGTGCAGCAAATTCGAGAGCAACGTCGCATAGAACGTTTAAAGAGGCGACATTGCAAAGATGAAATTCAGCACCCACATGAGTCAACATCGTTGCACAGTTTTTATCCAACCACAGAGAACATTCAAACGATTTGTTATGTACAAGATTTACCTGTGCAAGCCTTTGGGGAGATGATTCCAAGAATAGCATCTTCATTTGGGGATCGTAAAGATTTCCTACTACCTTGGCTGGATAAGGCGCAATTACAATATAATAATGATAACAACAAAAAGCCCACTGTGACCACTCTAAATTCTTCTGGCGAAGTAACAACATCCTCACAGTCACAAAACCAAATGTTAAATTCCTCATTTGTGATGCTTAAAAAACGCAAAAGACAACAAAGTTCAACTTTCGGTACTTCGCACCCCACGTCGAGGCAACGCAGTTTAGCCACGAAATCTACCCCAGTGACACTCTCAATACCCGCAAGTAACCCCGTAGTTGCTACGTCCACATCATGTGCAGCTACTGCAAGCATTAATTGCAGTACAAATGTAAAAACTTAAGTTGATGTATATTATGCATATTTACTTCATAGAAAAGTAAAGACGTGTTATTTATAAAATATAATTTCAACAGCATTTGACCTCTCTGTAAGACTACAACACAAAGCGCATTATGTTTGGAACCGAAGATTTATGTGATAAAATGTTCTTAAAATCACTGGAAGGATAATTTAGTATATATGAAAATATCTTTTGTTAATTTTATTTGACATTGCACTTGTAGCTTGTATATATGTATGTATCTGATTTAAAAAATCCCTATCACATTTGCATGTAAGATTAATAGAAATTGAAGTAAAGATTAAAATAAACATTTAAAAATGCGTTTTATTTAACTTCAGAGCATAAATGTACTTCTCTAATAAAAGCATCCGATGAACAAAAGAGTATCACATTTTGGTTGAGACAATACATTTGACTGGGAACATCCTAGTAATATCAATTAGTGTTATGCGATTCAAGTTTTAGCTTAATCATAAGGGACATACTATTAATAGCAGAGCTCGAACGGCGTGCCGTCCTATGAAAATAAAGTAGTGATAATGAAAGGATTTTCTATAAAAACTTAATTTTTATTATTTTATTATATTTATGCTAATTTTTATTTTATGGTTTTATCTCCTGGCAACACCAATATAGTTGAGAGACCATCAATAATCGACCCCTAATCTTCTATGTTAAAAAAATCACATCTACATATGAAAATTTCTGTAAAAATTACATTTCATTTGAATTTTTAAAAAGGTTTTTTCTTAAAAGTCATATTTTGACAAAAATTTTAATGACTCGAATTTTGTTAAAATATTATACCGTAAGAAAATCACATAAAAAATGCAAATTTTGCCCATGAACATTCCACTAAGGAACATGGGCTATGAGTGAGTGCAGTCCGATTCAAGGTTAAGCTCAACGATAAGCGGCCTCCTTTTTATAGCCGAGTCCGAACGGCGTGCCGCAATGCGACACCATTTTGGAGAGAAGCTTTACATGGCATAGTACATCACAAATGTTGCCAGCATTAGGAGGGGAAAACCACCGCTGAAAATTTTTTTTCTGATGGTCAGGCGTTTAGCGTCATAGGCGGACATGTTAACCTTTGCGCTACGGTGGCCTCCATAATCACATAAACAGCTATAAAATTTTCAATGGAAAAGGAATTGTAAGTAGCGTTACCGTTATGCGATGGGCTTACAAAGTATTACAAAGTACGTATACTTTGTCCCGGCACGGGTTAACTGTTAGCATCACACAGACTGCAACTTTGAGCTCTAATCTGTGTGGTGTTCTTCGTTATCACGAGAAGGTTAGCTAGAAGCTCGAATGGAGAGTCTCAATGAGAGGTTTGTCCATCCCTGAATAAAAGTGCAAAAGCAACTCTTTTTTTAAACCTAAAAGTTGTTACTATATTCGCTTTTCGCGAAATTTTTCGCCGATAAGATAAGATTTTAAAGAAAAAATATTTGTTGGTTTTATTCAGTCGGACATTCCCTCATTACTTATGGTAAAATTTTAATAAAAATGTTATTTTATTATTGTTATTTGTGTAGTGTTTCAAAAAAAGTATTCGCGAAAAACATGAGTTTTCAACGGTGAAAAACGACAATAGTCATAACATATAACGCATGCGCATTGGTGGATGTATTGCGCTTTATGGTTGGTACTATGTTCGTTTTTCACCGGTGAAAGCTCTTTTTTTCGCGATTATGGTGAGGCACTATACTATTGCTGGTTAGATTCAAGACATGACATGGTTAAAATGCTACATTTCACCAACCCAGCTTGCATGAACCTAAACTGTGTCACTTTTACGTTACTAAGAAGACAAAGCAACATGACCATCTTGGTCGTATGCGGTCTTTGGTTTGAACCAGGATGCACTTGCCACTCAAGGTAGTTTCATTGGGGGTAAAATTTTGTTGTTGCGCTAATGACCCTACCTCTTAACTGTACCATGGCCGCCTAATTAGAATGAGGTCCAAACAGCAGTGACGCGACTAAACAACATGGCAGCAGGATCAGATATATTGCCAGCTGAACTGTTTGAGGCCGGAGGCGAAACGATGACTAGGCGTTTGCATCACTTTAAAGTTCTTTCAAAATTTTATTTCAAAAACAAGGTTTTTTTCATTGTTTTCATAAAAGAAATGTTCAAGATATTTTCTAAAATTCAAAAAAATATATATTTGGGGTTGTATTTCTATTCACTTGTTCCATTTTTCTTCCTACGGAAAAATTTGTAAAATAAATTATAAATTGGTTGCATACCTAACAAACGTCGCCAGCACAAAGGTGGCGAAATAATGACCAAAGTCATTATTTCTGTTTGTGATTTCCACAGGATATAAGTCAGCTATTGAACATTAGTGTAATGTTTATTGAAGATTTTGACGTGGATTTTCTCTTTGCCAATGTTAATACTTTTTAATTTATCCGTTAGGTGCGAAAAAACTCCAGGTTTATATTTTAAAAACAAAATTATGTGCAGTTTATTTAAAATACATAATTAATTGTAAATTTAAAAATAATTGATATTTAATACTTGTTTTTAGCAAATGCTAGAAATTGACTTATGTAGGAAGACTATAGGCGTGATGTTTTGATAGTTAAAAATCGTTAGTGACATAAAAACAAAATGTAGACCATATAATAAGATAACATAAATACATTGAAGTGATAAGTGGAGCATAGCATTGACCTATTTCACACTGCTTTTCAAATAATGGTCAGCAGCAGCCTCCCAAATATCATCGATTGTATCAAGTGTATTGTGCCACAGCTCTTCAATTAGTTTCCAACCTTGTTCCTGTGTGACTAGAACGTATTCGTTGGACGGATCAAGGGAATGGGTGTAAGCCCCCATCACCAGGCTTTGGGCTAAGCGAGCAGCCACACAATATTTCAAATTCTGTTTAAGATGCGCGTTTAAAGGACACACCGTCTCGAAACCAGCGAGAAAAATGCCACCGCTTTCAAGATTTTTTGCTTGTAATACCATATAGGTAAGTGCAATTCCAATTTCAAACAATATAGGTGATTTGTTAGTGTCTCCAAAATCGATTATACCTTTGACCCTATAATCCTGTTCGTTAGCACCAAACCGCTCGACAACAATATTTTGTTCATTGAAATCCCCATGTATAATTTGCATTTCATAAGAGCCCAATTGAGACAAAACTTTTTGTTGGAAAGTTTCTATAATTTCTTCGACCAATGCCCTGCGAGAAACGTCACTCAAAACATATACAAACTCCTTAAGGTTCGGTACAGACTGTAATTGCCAAGTACTCTTGTGAGAATTGTAGGCAGCATGTTCAAAGTTCTGTAATGAAACGAGCATATGTAAGAAACTATATTTATTTAGTAATACACTGATAAAATCACCTTCAAATTTTTTACAATTTGAGCTAGATATTCACCACAGTTGTATAATAAGTAGTTTGTAATTGGAACTTCATGCAGCATTTTTCCCGGTATATATTCCAACAAACGAACTATATGATCTACGCCACTCAACGTTTCCACAGAATAATACTTTCCGTTAACATTTGCCACAGGGCGAGGACATTTTACTTGTTTTGCTGAATTATATTTTGTATATTACTAATATGTTATTATAATTTTTTATTATCATTTATACTTACACAAATACAACATTAACTGATTCTGTGCGTCGACAACATCCTCCTTTTTTGAATCCAAAGAATTAAGAATTTTCAGTACATAGCCATGGGGCGAATGTGAAACTATCAATGGATTTTTTATATTTCTGAAAAACAAAAGTAATAATTAAAACATAAATGAATTTTTTAAACACGTAAAACAAGTTTTATTACTTTTTTTAAACATTGTCAATCAAATCGTTTTTTTTTACATCTCTTCTTCCCAATTCAATTGCCCCAAAATGTTTAATAAAATTTAATCGAACCTTTGTAATCGTTTAATATCCCCTTGCGAATTAACTATTTGTCTTTAAGTGTGAACTACCCATTGAAATGTTAACTTGTGATACAAATTGGCAACTACGGCAAAATCATATGCTCATAAAAAAAGTGGCTACTCTACTCATTCTCCCGCCCAATTCCACATATACAAAAACATTGTAAACAAACGATAGAAAGAAAAACTAGAAAAATATTAATAAAAATCCATCGGTCTTGCCATGGGAATCTCAGGTTTAATACCCTTCTTGGAAAAGGCTTCCAAACCTGTGGACATAAGAGAGTTACAAGGCACATCCGTTGCTGTGGACAGCTACTGTTGGCTTCATAAGGGTGTTTTTGCGTGTGCAGAAAAATTGGTTAGAGGTGAAGATACTGATATTTATATCCAATACTGTCTAAAATTTGTGGTATGAAAATAGAATTAAAGGACATTCACCTCAATCCATGAGTATGAAAACATCTGAATTTTAGGAAATGTTGAAGAGACATAAAATAAAAGTCATAATGGTATTTGATGGAAGGCACTTGCCAGCGAAAGCCGAAACTGAGAGAAAGAGAAGAGAGGCTCGCCAGGAAAGTAAAAAACTGGCTAAGGAGTATCTTCGTCAAAATGATATTGAAAAGGCAAGATCTCATATGAGAAGAGCCGTTGATGTTACCCATGAAATGGCACTGCGACTAATTAAGGCTTGTAGAGGTAATTCTATTATTTTTCTTTATCTACACTTTTTAATCAAACTGTCTTTCGCAGAAAGGAATGTTGATTGTATAGTGGCACCATATGAGGCGGATGCACAAATGGCTTGGCTCAATAAACAAGGTTTGGCCGAGTATATTATAACTGAAGATTCAGATTTGACATTGTTCGGTGCTTTAAGGGTATTATTTAAGCTGGACCTCCAAGGTAATGCCTTATTGGTTGAGAGCAATAAATTGCATTTGGCAATGGGCTGCAAACCAGAAAAATACACTTTCGACAAATTCCTAAGAATGTGCATTTTATCAGGATGTGACTATTTAGACTCTCTTCAAGGCATTGGTTTAAAAAAAGCATGTAAATTTATAATGACAACAGAAGAAGACGATATGACCAAAGCGCTAAAGAAAATGCCACAATACCTCAAAATGAGGCAGTTGGAGGTCACAGATAAATATATAGAAAACTTTTTGAAGGCAGAAGCTACATTTAAGCACATGTATATTTACAATCCTTTGAAAAAACGAATGGAAAGGCTGCATGACTTAGACGTATTTGGAACAGACGAAAAACATTGTAGCAATGCGGGATCATTGTTGGATGATGAGGATCTGGCATTTCAATTAGCTTTGGGAAATCTTAATCCCTTTACCTTGCAAAAAATGGATGATTGGCACCCAGAGAAAAGTTGGTCAAATACAGGAAGTAAAAGTCGGCACCCAAGTATTTGGAAATCTTCTATCTCTTCAATACAAAACAACGATAGTACAAGTAACGATAAATACAAAGGCGCGCTTTTGCCATTTAAAAAAATAGAATACAAGAACATGGCAGAGACAGAATTACAAGAACAATTGTCACAGGAAAATTCAAAACTTGAAGAAGCAGAGGTGTTTTCAATCTATAATTTGGGAATATCGAATAGAAAAAGAAAACGAGTGTCATCAGATAGCAGCGACGATACAGAACAGCCTAGTCAAGAATCTGTTAAAACGCCATCAAAATCACATAACCCCTTTGCTGTTAGTTATGTACCTACAGAAGATAAACCAAATTCGCCCGTTTGCACAAATAGATCATTGCTGAAGGTATTAAGTCCTCACAAAAATCAAACCGAACCAAAAAATAACAAAATTTGTGTTGACATAAAATCACGTTTTTTTGCGCAAAATATAAAAAGAGTATCAAAAAAGCCTTTTGCGGCCAGAGACTTGACAGAAGATATGACAAAAATCGAAGAAAAATCTCAAAGTTCTGTTGCAATCAAAAAGGATTTGTATAATGATTTATCACCGCAAGCCAAAGCTGATATACATAAAAATAAAATATCCAATTTAGAAAACAAAATGGATCAAGTGTCTTCTGATGGTACCGCCGTAATTAATGATACTGTAGTTACAAACATAACTTCAGTTGTAAAAAGAAAAGAAATTATTGAAATATTGTCTGATTTAGAGGAAGATAATTTAAGTCACTCGAGTTATACGCAAACTACGTTATACTCAACTCAAAGCTCGTCCAACAGTCTAGTTAATAGTCAAAAATGTTTGGGTTTGGCTAAGCCTAAGAAAAAAACAAATTTGTCCACTAAAGGGAACAAAAGTGTTAAAAGTGATTCGAAACAGCCAAAATTAAGTATGTTTGGTTTCCAAAAACGACCAACTTTAAAGAAAATTTAGGAAATTATGCTATAGATAATATCGGTTAAAACACATATTATTATGGTTATAAGTCAAAAGCTGGAGTTACATACCACGCGAAGCTCTTATGCTTACTTAAACAACCTAATGCGCCCACATGCGTTCTTTTGGCTGAGTTACATATCATGCGCCTTTTGCTTCTCACGAATTTTTAAAAATCAGCTTATTTACGACATTTTCAAAGTAAATTTCAATGGGAAATGACAATAATGAGGTTTAATACGATTTTAATAAATGAATTTCTCTAATTTACGGACTGCAAAACAAATTTTGAACAGTAAACATATTCAGATCATATGTTTTGCGCCCTCAAACGCGTTAAAAGTTGGCAGTTGGGTAACATATTCCGTGCGTGCATTTGTTGTGTAACTCACACAATACAAACCAACCTATTTAATGGAAGCGTAATTGCGCGTAAGTGCTGCGCGAGGTATGTAACTCCACCTTGAAGAAATACTTACGGATCTTCGGTAACTAAATAGTTGCGATCATCATATGATAACATTGGTTTAATTTCTCCCAATGATATGCCATACAATCGACGCAGCAAACTTTCAACGTCCTCATTAGTTACTTTAGGCTTTATATCAGAGCCTGGCTGGAGACAAGCCTCAGAATCAGTTTTTGTTTCAGGTAGCGTAGCGACCTTTGGCGTTTCCTGTTCCTCGTTATTGTTGCACGTAGTCTTAGGTGTTGCGTCGTAGTTATGATTTAATGTATACGATTTCCGACGTGATATATTAGTTAATTCCACATTATTCCACGCATCGTCCATTTTCCGCTAATTCAATTAGTCGTAGCAAGTATTGAATATGTTCTAAATATAAAAGTAAATTTGTTAATAAAAGCATAAATACTGTCTATTCAATTATTAAATTAAAAAAAAAATGGATTTCTCCACTAGACCTACCACGGCGTTCAGAATAATAGCACAATTAATGATTTTTTTATCTACATGTTATCTACAAAAATGTGTGTTTTTAGATTAAAATAAACATAGATTTTCACTCCAATTCGAATGTGGGCAAAATAAAGGGAGAGGAATTTAATCAATCAAGTTTCAGTTCCGGACATTCCATTGTATCAGAGCAAGACATTTGTAATTTTATATCCACGCCATGACAATGGCCAGCAGTTTTATTTCTGATGGAACTAAATATACGTAGATTCAGCTCCAAGCGACAAAAAAGAAATTGATCAGAATAAATCGATTAAGAATGTTATTCATATGAAGTTCTGTGGGATGTGAAACCAAACAAATTTCCATGCTATTGCGTTTATCAGCACTGTATGAGGTTGATGTACACGCAAACAAACGTTCAATTTATTCTTCAAATAATTCGACTTAATTCGGTCAGGTATGTGTGATCGGCTTATTTATTGTGTACTCAAGAAAAGTTGAATCGGCTAAAAATTTCAAACAGCAGTCAGACCACTAAGGACAGAAAAAAATACAAATGTAGAATGTCACACAAAACCCATACGTCATTTGCCTTTATTATGAGTTTACATGTCTGTTTTTTATTTGTTTAAGGTTTTTTATTAGGGTCTTATTTAAAATGTATGTATGACTAAATGAGCTCTGTATAACAAAAAACTATTTAATTTTATATTTAAATCCTGCTAGTTTTTTTAATAAAATGTCTATATTTAGGTGAACATTTTACATATAAAGATGCATCAAGTTGTTCTTTAACTTAATAGGGTCATTGTATATGATAAAGACGCATATGTTTCTATTAAAACATCATATTTGAACAACGATTAATGCGTTTTTTATCTTGCTACTGGGCTTCAAATATAATTATATTCGCACTTATAATTGTACAACTACAATTGAGATAAATGTAATGAGAGATGCATATGTGTATGCAATGAAAGTAGAACTACCAACAAATACGATGGGATTTTCCTCTACTAATTGATGTGTTTTTCAAAAAATGAAAAAAAACTTCACTTTTGTGTGGTATTTTTTCTATATTGAAGAATACTACACAAATACCACAAGGGGCTGGTGTAGTGGCTTTCAAAAATAGGTATATGAAGCTAACACTTAATTGAGTTAATACATAGGTTAATCTAATCGATTGACTGTTCAGTAATAAACGACAGAGGAATCACGCATCGTTGCGAGGTTATTTTGCCACTAATAAGTGAGTTCCAAAAAGTAAATTTTACAATTTAAACACAACGTTATTTTGTATAGTACGTATTTTTAAAACGTTATTGTACTGAAAATTAACATTCCATCACTAAACTCACGTTTTTGGTTTGTTATTCTACTACCTGAACGTCCGTAGATTGACTCAATATTTTCATAATCCGAGTAGTACTACAATATTTGAGAAATTTAACTAGTTAAAGAAAAGAATAAGCAAAAGTAAACAAAAACATGAAACATGTGATCAAAGCAGTGCTATCAGATTAGGGAAAATTTCCCCAAAAGAGGAGATTTTTTTCGCCATTGGGGAAAATTTGTGTTCTCATTCGGAACATTGCGAAACAATTAATTTTGAATTTAATTTTAAATCCGCCTTGCATTTGGAGTACGGAGATTTTACGGAAAAAAGTAACAATTGGTTATTTTCCAGGGGAAAATTCACCAACATAAGGTTGTTACTATATTGGGTTTTCGCCAGGATTCACTGAATAAGGTTATGCCAAGCGATCAGCCCACATAATTTTTTTTTTAGTTTTTGGCAGTACTTGCCATTGAGGATGTCAAAGTTTTCTTTTTTTACATTCATTCTTTGTTTACGTTTTCTCCTATTGGATGACATTTTCAATGGGCAGATTTGACACCTTAATGATGTTCATGGGGCCTATCAACTTTATGTTTTCGCAACGGACCTAACCTTCTATTAGTGAATCCTGGGTTTTCGCGTTGAAATTCCATATAAAAAATAAGCGAAATATATTAACGAAATTTGTTAATTCCGTCTAGGGAAAATTTTCATTTCGCGACACCCAAAAAGAGCACAACCATAGTCGCTGTGCAATTGTTCCGCAATTTGATAGCAATCAAATGTATTAATTTCCATACCAAAACATGTTGTTTTATCTGCACTTATTTTTTCTCTATTTTTCATATATTTTCTCAAATAAATACAGAAAAATGAACCATTGAAACAAATAAAACAAACAAAAATGATGCCGGCAATAGTTTCAAGTGTTGCCACTATAATAGTTTTTTGCCATTTTTCTCACTATAAACAGAGCACTACTTTTTCGCCTATTTTCAGCCAACGTTTTTTTTATATGGAGTTTGACAGCATTCCGCTTGAAAAGCTGAACATAATACTCAGCTTTACTCAAAATAAACGCGATTGCCATCTTCTGTTGGTTTGCCCAAAAAGTAATTGCGGATTTTTTAAAAGAAAGTAAATGCATTTTTAATAAAACTTAGAATGAACTTTAATCAAATATACTTTTTTTACACTTTTTTTCTAAAACAAGCTAAAAGTAACAGCTGATAACTGACAGAAGAAAGAATGCAATTACAGAGTCACAAGCTGTGAATAAATTTGTCAACGCCGACTATATGAAAAATCCGCAATTACTTTTTGGGCAACCCAATAATTGTAACTGAGTGTTTGTTAGTGTTAGTGATGTTGTTCACATGTATTTACTCTGGGTAGAAAAAAAATATAGTGTTTGTGAATGCATAATTAAGAAAGTATTTTTTAAATATAAATAAATATATTCGAAAGAAAAATAAATATTTCTTTCACAACAAGCATTTCATTCATTCTGTTTAAAATGAAAATGTTTGTAAAAGAATATGATGTGCTTTTAGTCTTGCAATTACAACAACAATATTTGGATAAAAGTGGAAGATGCTGACGAAGGCTTTTGGAAAGTTGTGCTTTTTTAACTTATAACAATGAAAATACTACAAAATCTAATTATTTTAGAAACAAATGCTGCATTTGTCTCTTTTTAAATTGTTTTGTGTTTCGTTATTTATTAGTTACATAGGGGTGGGTTTTGGTTGTAAAATACAACAACATACATGAATTTCAGTACGACCCACACACTCACATTTATGTGTACACATGCACGTAAGCAGCTGATAAATTGTTTGATCCCATATTAATTTTTATATGTAAATGGCAACATTTTGGCGAAAGAAACCCAAAACCAATTCAAATGTGGTATCCTTGTCAAACCACCGAAAAACGATTTTTGGAAATTGTTCCACAAAAATTAACGAAGAACCATCCTAAAGTCATTAAAATCTGCGTTTCATTGCAAATGGTAGTAAAAAATTAGGAAAATTATTTTCAGTTGTTGTAAAAAGATAGTGGCTGGGTTTGGCTCAAAAATATGAATCCAAATTTGTAAAAAACTAAAACCATTTACACTATTTTTTGTTCGTTTTTTTTTTCTTATATAACCGTATTGAGTAAAAAATGGTACGTTTTGGCTACAAAAATTACCTTTTCAACTTGTTTTTAATAACATTTTGCCAACCTCACTTATCATCCCTGTCCAGAGTAGCAACCTTTACTTTGAAACAGCTGACACGTCATGTATAAAATAAACATAACCTCGATCGTTTTTACCAAATAACAATTTGGATTAGCAAAACAAGTCTCTCCGATTCTCACTAAAGATATTATAAATTCCTTAATCTTAATGGATCATTTGTATATCGAAATCAGCTCAGAGAATGGTGCTGAGACTGAATTTTTCACGACAATTAAGTCCTTTACTGCGCTGTATGTCTACCTATTTTTAGAAAAGCCCAAAACTATAAAACTATGTTTTGTACTTTCAAAGAATTTGCATAATTTTGGAAAAATAAAATTGAATTCAGAGTTATTGAAAAGGGAATTGACGGAAAATGATATTATTTGTAATGATAGTACAAGTGAACAGCATATTTTAGATCTTCATCTCCCTCTATATGGCAAAAATGGTGATACCTTCATTGCCGGCATGTGTGCTGTGTGCCGAGAAATAATTCATCAGTCGGATAAAAAGGAGTTGCTAGGATTTAAGGAAAGCTGTTTATTAGCTCCTGCCGAAGCGTCGATTTGGACACGTTATTTTGAAGTGGACATAGTGCGTGTTCTGTGCGGCACACTCACAAAAATAGAGAATAATATCGAGTGTAGCGATTTTCCAATAGAATGTGTGCACTTTGAGAACCACATGAATGAACCTGTCCGAATGCACAACATATATAAATTGGCCCGTGAGAGAGCCAATGAACAAGGTTCTAGCAATGTGGAAGACAATGATGGCCATAGGAAGAAAGTGACCATTGAATGCAAAATTCCGAAAGAACAATTGGCCATTGATCACAAGTTTGCAGAAGGTGTGTCATTTACTATTGCGGATTTGATTCTTTATCCATATATTCGGATTATATTTCATTGTTATACGGGAATGCTGGATAAATTTCCCCTAACAAAGAGATGGCTTCATGAGGTGTGTTAAATTTTTTTTATTTATTTATTCCATCTTTTGAAATGCAAAAACCATTGCATTCAAAAAAAAGTATATTTGACAGTTCACATATCTAAATAAAAATAATTAGTTATGATTTTTATTTGATAGTGGGTTTTATACAATTAATATATTGCAATTGCATTATAAGCATATGTTTTTATTGTTATAATAAGAGATCTTTAGAACAAGATCTTTATTAAATAGCAAAAAAATATGTGTCGAGTTTCAAAAACTTCCGAATTTGCTTTTTATTTTCCACACACTCATTTATTTACTAGGTTGACGATTTTGAACCCAAGTGCGCGCATATCCTTAAAGAATGCTGTATATTTCCTTCTGGATTTGCTAAGACAGGATGTTGGAATCTACCCAAATGTGATGCTTTCAGCCTTTACAAAAGCGATCCCAAGAGATATAAACCTCGAAATCGAATATTTACTGAACAAAAAGAAGTTGATGTCGCTCTTAACAAGCTGCAAAGCTTAGGTATAAGTTTTAATAGTATCTCTGACTGTAGATACGATCAGTTCAATGTCGACTGGGACCATATAGAACCATCACACGCTGTAAGCTCGGCTTTGCCTATAAACAGATTGGAAAGAAAGCGCCAACAATTGGAGAATTTAGCAAATGCTGTTGTCTCCCTTTCTAATCCCGGATATCGTATTATTGACTTTTGTAGCGGTACAGGTCATTTAGGCCTTCTTTTAGCTCTCCAACTTCCTGAATGCACTGTGATTTTATTGGAAAACAAACCGTTCTCCTTACAAAAGGCAAAGGAGAGAGCACGAGAATTAAATTTAAGAAACGTGAAATTTTATCAAAGCAATATAGACTATTTCAATGGACATTTTGATATTGGCTGTTCACTTCACGCTTGCGGAACTGCAACGGATATAGTGTTAGCACAATGTCACAGAGTTAAAGCTATGTTTGTAACTTGTCCGTGTTGTTATGGATCTCTACAACCAATGCCCCACATAAAATATCCTTTAAGTAAAGAATTTCGTTCAGTGTTAACGGAAAAAGAATTTTTGTACATTGCACATACGGCCGATCAAGCTCACGCCTTGGGGACATTGAACTGCTCACCAGAGACCACGATGCAGGGACAACTTTGTATGGACATAGTTGACACCGACAGAAAGTTGCAAGCAGAAAACATAGGATATAAGGTCACCTTAACACGATTAAAGCCCGAGAATTGCACACCAAAGAACAGACTCCTTGTTGGTAAATATTGTAATGACAACTAAGTCTTTAAATAAATTTTATTTTTACAAAAAGTGACTCATCGTGTAAACATACTTAGGATAGAAAAATTATGAAACTAATATTTGCCTCCACGCAATGCCAAAACCAAATGCAAAACAGATCCTCCTTGTACTTTGTAATCTGCGGCCGTTTTGTCATCATTCCTACATCAGAAAAATAACGCAAAATATATATATGGAAATGTTTGAAATATGGAACCTACATTTGTTTTCCAGAAAATATCAATCGCTGCTGCTGGGGCGGAATGCCTTCTTTTTCTTCCACACGCTCCTTAATGCGATCAACTTTGTCAGTGGGCTCAATGTCGATTTCTATTTCTTTGCCAGTAAGCGTCTGGAAAAAATATGTCTCAAACTCAAATATTATTTGCTTTTAAATATTAATACCTTCACTTTGATCAACATTTTGTTCGTATATTCTAAAAATAAACTGTTTCTGCAAAATACCCCAAAATTTCACCAACTTTTTGCGAAACTATTGGAATGTTGATACAATACCGGCAGTAGTAATGAAATGTTCACACAGGGCGATTCAAGTAGTAAATTTTACTGCAAGGTACCATGACAATTGAAAATTTACTATAAGTGTGTTCGGGTACTTTGCCAGTAAATATTTGAAGAACAGTAGGAAACCCCCTTCTTCGTTATTAATGGGATTCCGCATTAAGGCTCTCGACCGCTGATTCTATAAACGGAAAACAGGTGCTGAAACCATTATATCCAGATTTAAAGAGCAGTGTTAACGGGGTTTATGTCACGTGCGAAAACATAAAGTGGATAGGAGAAAACGTAAACAAAGAAGTTGACATCTTCATGTCATGTCGGCTGAACGCTTGGCTTAATCTTATATCCGGTTTATACTGCTCTTTAAATCCAGATTTAATGGCTCGATCATATTCTTTCCCTTTATAAAATCAGCTGACGAGAGCCTTAAATTCGGATTTAATGAGCAGTGTAAGCGGGGTTAAATTGAGCGAATCCTTTTCCAATTCCATTCACTTGTATTTAATAAGACATCTGTTCGAAGCTATACTTTCGTTAGGTCTGTGTGCGCTTTTAGTCTATTTTGCTATTTATTTGAATAAAACAGCAGGTTTTCAAAAAACATGCTCGATGTTGCAACTTGCTCCCATAGTTCATTAAATAAGGTTAAGTCACTTGCCCAATTTGAGAGTTATATCCAAATGCACACTTATGCTGCTACACGTAGCAATGCAAATGAAAACAGACAGTTTACAAAAGTTTGACAGATGAGTGGGTTGTATCGTTGTTTCGTTGTTCTTGGCCAAGCAACCCTCCCTTTTATAATTATACAATGCTTGCTGCTGAGCATGGCGAAACAATTAAAGGTGGTCTCATTTGTACAACAACCACAAATCATATGGCGCAATCCGCCATTTTGCCATCAAGTTGACCGACGTTTTGCTAACACACCAAAAAAAAAAAAATTGCGTACATCACCATAGAGAATGCAAAGAATACAAAATCTGATATCTTAATACCGTCAAACCAGTCTGGCTGTTAACAGCTGTTTGCGTGAGACCACCTTTTTAAATCCGCCTTGGCTGCTAAGAAAAAACCTTCTACAGAAACTTGCAAGTTCTCAATTGCAAAACTCTCAAAATTCTGATCGCTCTCTTCTCATGGTTGAATTAACCCTATGATAAGGCTTTACTCCTTTACTCGTAGCTAATTTCGAAAGATTGCACAGTTCCTTTTTTACACGCTTACCAATTTCATCTCAATCCCATGACAGTCGGTTGTACGTACCAGATTGACCCGTTGAGATTCTTCATCAGTGTTCAACACACTGCTACAACAACAACCAATACCATTAATCTCCTTCGATTATAAATATTGGGTTGTTGTTGTTGTAGCCACATTTTCATGTGGAGGTGGAGATCCTCGTCAAACTCCTGTATGCGAGCAAACTCGTTCCTGCCCAAAGGGCCAATCGCCGTGGGAACAGTGTGGCCATTGGTTATTTAAAAGCGCCAATAACTCGCCTTGTCATATCGAGCATCATTGGAACTCAGTATTTGTGCAGGAGCCGTAGCCGCCCCGTCCATCACTGAGACTCTCAACTCGATACCGCTGATTGTCCGCGTCTGTCGTTGCAGTTACTTCGTATGGAGTGTTCCACTATCCGCGGCCGGTGGACGCACCCGGTAGCTCGCAGCTAAGCTTCTCGTGACAGCAATGAACACCACACAGGTTGGACCTCAATGTTCTAGCCTGTGTGGTGCTCGCAGCTATCCCCTGCTGGGCATATATATCAAGTATATGGTAATACGGACACGTGCCTGTACACTGCACTGCATTCTGTCGCAATTCAGAGTTGGAATCCTAAAACATAATTTACTAAATTGCACATAGAGATTATTGAATCATCCTGTGAATGTTTTCTACAGCAGCTGCCGGTACCTTGTTTTTATTTTACTAATTGACAAATAAATTACAATTTTTTTTGCTAGTCCTTTACACAGACAATAGATTTCCATTTACTTTCTGTGGTCCTATACTATTGTACTATTCTTGTATAGATAGATAGAATCGATATTTACATTTTGACAGCTGAAATAATATTTTGAAAACGAAATTGGGAACTGATTTCTGACCATTTGAGCATGACCAGTTATCATGACGCATAATACAAAGGTAAAACCCACTGAATTGAAAAGCGATGGAATTTTAGTTAAATGTGGAGGATTTTCAACACAATTGTCAAAGCACGTGACAGGGAAAATATATGGAGATCCTTTATGGGGATCGCGTTTTGATTATGAGAACCCATCTGCTGTGATACGGACACATTTGGATTTTTTAGAAAGTAAGTATACCGTCCTCTGAATATTGCAACATTATATACCTACTACGTAATTTTTATTTCTTATAGGTGGTGCCCAAATCATCTTATCCAATACTTATCAGTCTAGTGTAGATGGTTTCATGAAATACTTACATCTAAGTAGAGAAGAGAGCATTGCATTGATAAGAAGTAGTTGTAAATTAGCAAAGGAGGCCAGGAATATGTATATGAAAAATGTAAAAGAATGCAAAGGCATCTCAGAACCTGTACTGGTGCTAGGCTCTGTTGGTCCTTATGGGGCAACGCTTCACAATGGATCCGAATATGACGGATCATACGCTACTAAGATGACAAGACATGAAATACAAAATTTCCATCGTCCCCGTATTGATGCTTTGGTAGCTGAAGGAGTAGATGGATTAGCCGTGGAAACTATACCATGTCTAATGGAAGCCGAAGCAATTACAGAAATGTTACTAAGGCAATATCCGGAAGTAAAATTTTGGGTTTCTTTTCAGTGCAAAGATGATTTACATTTGGCAAATGGGGAAACATTTGCAAATGCTGCTCTGAGCATTTGGAATATGGTCAAAAAAAATAATAAATATAACCCCAAGGAAAAGATTTTCGGAATTGGAGTTAATTGTGTTAATCCCAAGGTAATTTGTTTATTTTTAGTAGTCCAAGTAGTGCTTCAATGCACAAACGAACTTCACAGGTTCAATTGTTATTTCTGTACTTTTGTATCCTGCACATTTTTTTGTTTTATTGCATAGTTTTAACCTAGCGTACAAAGAATTTTTCGGAGGCCACCGTAGCCCAGAGGTTAGCATGTACACCTATGACCCTGAAAGCTTGGGTTCGAATCCTGGCGAGAACATCAGAAAAAAATTTTCAGCGTCGGTTATCGCCTCCTATGACACTGATTGACTCATACTTTCCCACATATCAAATATCAACTAAATCAGAGGAATAGGCATAAAATGACTAATTTTGTATATCACCATTCTATGGTTGAGTGTATAAAAAATAATAGTCCCTGAGTTCATTGTCTTCTCCATATGTGTATTATTTTGTGAAGCGATGCCCTTCAATTGTTGATAATGCCATGATGTTCGGTCAGATAATGAAGAGCGATTTAATTAGATTAGTATTTAAGGCAGTGTATTGGCACTAGTCAATGAACATCTATTTCCCACTACAGCTTTCAGAACTGATGCAAACTTAAGTTTTATTTATATTACACGTGACGGATGAATTCCAAAAATCATGTTCTCAAAGCATGAAAATATCAAAATGCTATTCTGACAAATTAATTTTTTTTTTGAGCCTTTAAAAAGGAAAGAAAAAAATTTAAAGCGAGGTTATTATATTATATAAAAATTACCGACGTAATTTGATTTAATCATAGTATGTGTGATTGAACTGTAATTCCATGACATCTGTGGTGTTATAATTTTGTTTTTGCTATAATTAAGAGATAAGAATTACCTTTTTATAATGTACAGGGTGATCGATAAAGACATTTTTTTTTAAATTTCTAAATGATTTTCGTCCTAGACCACTAATTTTTATTTCTGAGAGACGTTTTTTGCGATAATTTGGAGCGGATTCTAAACGATTTCTGTTTGAAGGAATTTTTGTTCCGACAGTTCTGAGAGAATTCTAGACTAATGTCAGCACCCTATTTCGTATGGGTCTTTTTGACAGGGCTGCGGAGTCGAGCTATTTGAATTCGACTTTAACTCCGGGCAAAATTGCTTGAACCCGACTCCGGGCGCTGCAATGTTCTGTACTCACCACTAAAGATTGGGGTGAGGTTGTCCAACCTAGGCGATATGGGTATCAAATGAAAGGCATAAGCGAGTAGATTACGAGTATGTAAAAACAAGTTTAAAAATTGGATCAGGAAGGACCTAAGAAATCTTGAGGCAATATGATAAAAAAGGCAAAAACAAATAAATTACTGTCCAATACCATCTCAATTCCATGACAGCCGATTGTACGTACGGGATTGACCCGTTGAGATTCTTCATCAGTGTACAACACACTGCTACAACAACAACCACAACAACCAATACCATCAATCACCTTCGACTATAAATATGGGGTTGTTGATGTAGCCACATTGTCATGTGGAGGTGGCGATCCTCTTCAAACTACTGTAGATGAGCAAACTCCAATTTTAATTTTTTTTTTTAATTTTCATTTTTAACCAAATTTAAGGGTGAAGAAGAGGAGGAGGATTGTGATGAGTATGAAGACGTGGGTGTAATATTTATCTTCGACGCTTTTTATCGCTTACTATCATCACTGACCTAGTTAATTTCTTTTCGCAATTATGTTCATAAATATATTATTTCTTGTATTACGGCTGGGGAACCAAATTTGCTACATATAACTTTTTTATTTAGATTTTATTTTTTACTGTTTTCATATCGTATAGACTAGTTTACTCAGGTAGCTTGCCTTGTAATACAGATATATGGCCGGATGGCTTTTTGTTTAATAATAATATAATAAAAAGTATAAAGCTTTTCTATCGACTGAATATTCCAAGTCAAGCTAGCCATATCCGTCCGTTCAGCAGTTAGTAAAAATTACGATACCGTCGGAACGAATTAGTCTATCCGCATGCAATTTTGCATAGATATTTCTTAATATGGATAGTTTGCGGTCCCATAAAGGACTCTTGTATATGAGCAAGCTCGTTCCAGGCAAGGGACCAATTGCCGCGGGAACAGGGTGGCCATAGGTTATTTTAAGGCGCCAATAACCCGCCTTGTCATATCGAGCATCATAGGCACTCAGTATTAGTGCAAGAGCCGGTGTCGCCTGACCTCTGAGACTCTCCGTTTGATACCGGTGATTGTCCACGAATGTCGTTATGGAGCACTCCACTGTCTGCAACCTGTGGACGTGCCCGGTAGTTCGCAGCTACGCAGAAAAAATTTAGACCTAAATTGACCGATTAGATATGATATTGACTTATAAAAAAGTTTTCAAGCAAAGTGTTAATAGTTTTCATGGATTTCAATGTCAATTATTTGAAAAATAATTGACATTGAAATCCATCCTTTTGTATCATGGCAGTGATTGGTTAAGAAGGAATCCGTTAAAAAGATTTTTAATTGTACGAATTAAATTGTTATATAATAATACAAATTGTGAGTATCTATTTCTGCGTTCTGTTTTGTCCTCTTTCACACATATGTAATGCAAAGAAGTGCGAATGAGACAAATATATGTTTTGTTTCTATCTTAGACAGACACATAGTGGTGTGGGCAGATAGAAAGTAGGCAAATAGAAAGTGTGGTTTTTATTTATCTCTCAATAAAATAAAATAATTTATTAAATAATAATTGTGAAGTAAAAACAATATACTGTTAACTGTTATCCTGAAAGAGTGTAAAGCAGAAAAAATTATTGTTATGAATGTTAACAAATGAAATAGGTACATTCCAAACGAAACAAATTTGAGGACATGTAGGAAGGTAGACGAGGTATTTATAAGTATTATTTTAATTTAATACATTATTATCCCTATAGAGACTATATTGGCTGTGAAAACGACGCTGATGGCGGAAGATAACAAATGCAGTATTCTTCATGTGGATCTAGATTTCGTTGTATTGTGCGCATAATGCTAAGATTACGATTCACTTAGGTATGTATATAAATTATTTTGTTCACCAACTTTTTACAGACGGCATCCAGGATTATGAAGAAAGGCTCATAAAGGAAAGGCAATTTTTTCTTCTGTTTTTAAAAAAATAAATTTTAAACAAAGTGTTTTAGGGTGTTGTTTCAATTTATTTCCGATGTTTTCCGAAATATCGGAAACAATTGAAACAACACCCTAAAACCCTACATATATACCCGAAATCACCTTTCGTCAGATTCCGGTGAAAATGCATACCTTATGCCCCATAGCAGCTATATCGAAATATGTTTCGATTTAGACCAAATACTAATAAGTACAAGTCATTGTTCATTTGTGTATAACAAAATATAAGTCATTTTAGTAGCTTTAGTAGCCATTTTGGGCGCCCCGGTAGCCGTGTTGGTAGCGTGCTTTTATTACCAGTGCAGGGGTCGTGGGATCGATTCCCGCCAGAAGCCTTGGACTGTCGCTACTGTGGTATCACAATGGACTTAAAATTGTCTATGTGATCTGTAAAGGACTGCCACTCTTACCTTACCTAATCTAGTGGCTATATCTAAATATAAAAAAAATCTGAACTATATACGACAAGTATGTCGAAAAGTCTAACATAAGTCACTGTGTCAAATTTCAGTGAAATCGGATTATAAATGCGCCTTTTATGGGGCCAAGACTTTAAATAGAGATATCGGTCTATAGGCAGCTATATCCAAATCTGGACCGATTTGGGCCAAGTTGCAGAAAAATGTTGAAGGGCCTAATACAACTAACTGTCCCAAATTTCGGCGAAATGGAACAATAAATGCGCCTTTTATGGGCCTAAAACCTTAAATCGAGAAATCGGTCTATATGGCAGCTATATCCAAATCTGGAACGATTTGAGCCAAATATAATAAGAATGTCGGAGGGCCTAACACAACTCATTGTTCCAAATTTCGGCGAAATCGGATAATAAATGCGCTTTTTATGGCCCCAAAACCTTAAATCGAGAGATCGGTCTATATGGCAGCTATATACAAATCTGGACCGATCTGTGCCATATTGCAGAAGTATGTCGAGAGGCTTAACTTAACACACTGTTCCAAATTTCAACGACATGCCTAAGGGCCTAACACAACTCATTGTCCCAAATTTCGGCGAAATCGGATAATAAATGCGTCTTTTATGGGCCCAAAACCTTAAATCGATAGATCGGTCTATATGGCAGCTATATCCAAATCTGGAGCGATCTGTGCCAAATTGCAGAAGGATGTCGAGGGGCTTAGCTTAACACACTGTTCCAAATTTCAACGACAGCGGACAATAAATGCGCCTTTGATGGGCCCAAAATCTTGAAGCTAGAGATCTGTCTATGTGGCAGCATTATCCAAATCTGGACCAATCTGAGGCAAATTAAAGAAAGACGTCGAAGAGCCTAACACAACTCGTTGTCCCAAATTTCAGGAAAGTCGGATAGTAAATGTGGTTTTTTTGGGCCTAAGACCCTAAATCGGCGGATCGGTCTATATGGGGGCTATATCAAGATATAGTCCGATATAGCCAATTTTCGAACTTAACCTGCTTATTGACAAAAAGAATATGTGCCAAATTTCAGCTCAATATCTCTATTTTTAAAGACTGTAGCGTGATTTCAATAGACGGACGGACATGGCTAGATCGTCTTAGATTTTTACGCTGATCAAGAATATACATATGTATATACTTTATATGGTCGGAAATGGCTATTTCGACGTGTTGCTATATATTACACTTTTTATGAGCAATTTAATCCAATAAAATAGAATATTTTTTAATAATGAAAAAAATTTTAATTATTTCGTTTTATTAAATTTGAGAGAAGGGACTTTTAAATAAATTGTTTTATTGAGTGAATAACAGCTTTAATTGGATTTTTGAGCTTGTCATAAATTCAAATTACAAAATTGTTAATCAATAATATAAATTCGTTTGTAGGTTCGATTTCAGCAATTTTTTTAATTTTTTCATAGATACTCACAATTTGTATTATTAAATAACAATTTAATACGTACAAAAAAAAAAAAACGGATTTGAATGTCAAAAATAATTAAAGCATTTAACACCTTGTTTGAAAAGTTTTTTGTAAGTCAATGTATGTCAATGCCCTTTTTAATCGGTCAAATTTATGTCTATATATTTTCTGTGCATTTAAATCAACTGATCACTTAAAACATACTTAATTGCTACAAAATTAATTCCAGAACTGTTCACAAGCTTGGTTGAAATGTGAAATATTTCAGAAGCCTAACAACCGAAATACTATATTGCGTTCTTAAGGAAGGAAAGGTGAGCATTCACCGATCGTATCATTTGACATCATCGTGTCAAAAAAGCAAAGTGGTATTGTGTTCTCTTTCACACACATGTAATCCGAACAGAAGTGCCAATGAGACAACTATACATATGTACCTAAACACCACTGAATGCAAAATCAAAATTTGTACTTCTCTTTCGTACATCCCTGATGTAACTAAAGAAACACACAAAAAAACTTTAGAAAGTGGAAAATGTATTTACAATTGTATAAAATTCTATATTTTTAAATTAAAATAAATGTATAGTGTGAATTGGAGGAGTGCAAACCAAAAAATCTAGGTTGTGAAAATATACGATACGGATACGAAATATACGATCCCATGGCAGCCAATTGTACGTACCAGGTTGACCCGATGAAATCTTTCATGCGCAAGGGCTGCCGCCTCGGTGTTCGTCCTTTTTTCGTCATGGGAGAGGCACATTCCGGAATTCCTTCTCCGCACCTTCTCAATACTAAGTTTAATAGTATCCCCTGTTCCTTTATAGAATACTAGCTGAACCGGGCCCGCTCCGCTGCGCCTTCTTGTACATTATATGGAGCAAAATTTTCCTTTGAATATTTATTTTCGAGGACTTATATCAGATATCCACATTTGGATATCAGATTCGTATTGGTCGGTAAATATGTCCGATTTAGGGGTGTTTTGGGGGTTGGTGTGGTCCCTCAAACACTTAGGTTAGGTTGAAAAGAGGGTGCAGATATTAATACGGCTCATGCCACTATGGACACACAACTAAGCCACTAATCGGTTTGTTGTGCGCTCTAAAAACTATAAATTAACCTCTAAAAAGAAAATTTTAAGTTAGGAATTCCGTGCTAAGTTCCGTTCCTAAGTTGGTTCATGTCTGGTATTGTGTCTCCACCTAAGTGCCGGTATCTGTTAGACGCGAATGCCGTGTAATGACAAAGGAAATGCTCCAACGTCTCCTCATCTTCCCCACATGCCCTACACATGCAATCACCCGTTATGATACCAACAGCTATACTGACCTCCTTCTTGTTGTTGTAGTAGCAGTGTGTGGTACACTGAGGCGGCAGCCCTTGCCGATGAAGGAATTCATCGGGTCAATTCGGTACATACAACCGGCTGCCATGGGATTGCTTCCTTTTAGTAATATCCTCGTCTTCTCACGATCTTGATCCCTCATAGGATTTTCGCCGTCCTACCGACCGTTTCGCTGTTCCACAATGTTGCATGCGCATTCGTCGCCCACTGCTTTAACTCGGACTGCGTCCACCCGAAAGGCTTCGGGTTAACCAAGTTTATTCTGTCCTTTCTTTTCCCCTTACTCCGTTATGGCCGGCATCCAAACTATGCGGATTTTGCCATCCTCAGAGATGGCGTTAATCTCCTTCTTACACTGCAAGACTGTTCGTGACCTTACCGTCCTGGTTGTTATTGCCCTTATGGCAATTTTACTGTCGGTAAAGATGTTCACACTCGACGTCCTCGCGTTATCACCACACCACTTCACGCATTCCTTGATCATCCGTTCTCTAATCTTAAATACCTTTCATTTGAGTCCCATATTGTCGTGATTGGTCTATATATATTTTTGGTTAGATTTCGGGCGGCCTCCCTAGGTACCCCATCCGAAATTTTGATTTTAGGTTACTATAAGAGAGCACACAAAATTTGGCTTAAATTGCACCACCCATTTCCGAGATCTGGCGTTTCTAAAAATTAGGGTTATTGTTCAAAAACATGTTTATATATACAGCGGTCAAAAAAAGTATTCATCATTCAATGTTTTTTTTTTAATAAGTCTACAAAAGACAATTGGAATAAAAACATATTAAACTAATGATGCAGTAGTGCTTGTGTGATATATATGTGGGAAAAGTTTGAATGTATGTGTGTTTGGCTTTGGTAAACACAAAGACGAGTAAGCGAAGCACACAGAAATCAGTCTATCCGCAGCCGTGACGACGTAAAGACGCGAGTTAAAACCGAACGCCATTCCATTAGTTTACATTGATTACTGTTTTACTTTTCTATTGATATCAAACATTTTATTGTACTTTGCTCTTAAACTTTAACTAAATATAAATAAAATAAAGGGATTTAAAAGAAGAAAAAAAGTGTCCACAAATTGGGGGCTCAACCGAAATAGAGTCGACTCAGTGAACTAAAACGACGATCGGCCAATAAAAGCCGCAGTGAAAGAAGAAACCTCGCGACGAGACTCGGTCGAGACGAACGGAGTAATTCAATGGTTAATGTGGAAAGGCGACAATCAGCCTGAACGGTTAAAAAAGAAAGAAAAAGAAAGGAAAAGACTCGACGAGGAAGTATATTTATTGTCTGCATCAAGCACATCAAAAGAGAAGAAAAAAGCAGAATAGTTTCTATCCACGAATGTCCAAGCACGGAATCACAGGTGTACAACTTCTTTAATTCTGCAACGCACACACTCTCACACAATCACGCAAAACGACGGTTGAATTTGAAAATACGGAGGTGGTTTAAATAACAACAGACGACGAGTGTATGTGTTAGTGAGAGAGAGACGGACTCTCGCAACCATACACAAAACGACGGTTAATTTTCAGAAGTGTATATGAGAACGCCGACATCCCAACGTTGTGTGTGTAGAGGCAAGTTGAGGAGAAGAGTGTGATTGTGTGTAAGACATTGTCAAGACACCTTGGACATTTGATACAATATCTGATTTGAATTGAGTGCACGTTTATGTGTTTGTGTGCAGCGGACAGTTCTTGTGAATATAAGAAAATAAAACTATAACAAAGACGCACACACACACTTGTGTAGAAAGAATACTCATAATAAATAAAAGAGAACCATGGCATGTTTAGGGGATTTTACGGCGGTTGACAATCGTTTAAGAACTGCCAAGCGTACGGTGGTGGTTGCGATGCATAAATTCATTTTTGGAAGAGAAGGAGATCGTGACAACCGAAAACGACTACGCTTGTTCGACGGCTTCGACTACGATGTAGACAGCGAAATGTATGCAAACAAAGCAACGTACATAAAGGCAAATTTGTGTCAAGCTGACCTGGTGTCGATATGTAACGCTTTGGGTATCGACTACATCGATGGTGATTTGTGTTTACACATCTTTAACAATCTGCGAAAGGGTGCAATGTTAGCTGCTGCTGTTGATGACGACGAAGACGATGATGAAGGCGACGACGACGACGGCGAAAGCAACGAAGACGACCGCACAATAATGAGAGCAGATAGCCAAGCAAGTGTTAGAGAATCAATTGGTGGTGGTTCACATAATGACAAGCTGTTGCTTGCAGGCGATTTGGTTCGCGAACAGTGTCTCAAAGCTGAAGGTGTTCACGTACAGCAAACAATGAATTGCGAACTGCCTAGTGGTGTAAATAGAGAGGTTTCATCGTGTCAGACGCATCAATACAATGACGTTCCCAGATTTACTTTAAATTTCCGAGATATTGAAGACTCCATTCGACCTTTTGATGGAACTGATGACTTACCCATTGGCGCATGGTTGGATGAATTCGACGAAACTGCTTTTGTTATGGGATGGAATGACCTCCAGAAATTTGTGTTTGCTAAACGCTCATTGAAAGGGCTTGCGAAATTGTTTATATCAAGCGAACGTGGTATAACATCTTGGAGTACCCTTAAAAGCAAATTGGTAGAAGAATTCCAGTCGACGACAAACAGCGCACAGCTTCATAAACAATTGTCCGAACGACGAATCCAAAAAGGCGAAAATTACCTGGAATATCTTTTAAAGATGAAAGAGCTAGCTTCTCGAGGCAACATAGAAGACGACGCTTTGATACAATACGTAATCGACGGCATAAATGATTTAGCAACAAATAAGGCGATGCTGTATGGTGCCAGAAATCTTAAAGAGTTTAAGGAGAAATTAAGATGCTACGAGACGATGCAGGAAAAGATTAAACCAAGGTTTAATTTTAACCAAAAACAACCTGACAAGACGAAACAACCTGATAAGACGAAACAACCGGATAAGACAACAAACAAGGCCGAGAAAAAGGAGTTGTGTTACAACTGTGGCGAAAAAGGGCACACGTCCCGAAATTGCAGCGATAAAGATAAAGGGACCAAGTGTTTTGGATGTAATGAGTTTGGCCACATATCAAAACAATGTCCGCGCAAAAATGAAAGAGCCAATATGCGACGTTTAGTTCCTGATGACATAATGAAGAAAGTTGTTAAATTTTCTGATTTACAATACATGGCGATCTTCGATACAGGCAGCAGGTATAATGTTGTCAGCGATAAAGTTTACAATGATCTAAGAAGACCAACTCTTAAGAAATCTGATTTTTATTTGGTTGGATTTGGTGAAAGGACTCTCAACAACCGAATAAAGCCGCTGGGAAACTTCACGCATCAAGTTGAAATCGACGAGGAGGACTACCAATTGACATTCCACGTAGTTCCAGCTAATTCTATGGATATCGACGTGGTGCTAGGAAAGGATTTCTGCTCCGATGTTCGTGTTGAAATTACGGCGAATAGTTTAAAGTTCGAAAAGATCAAAGACGACGTTACCTCCCAGCAGCACAACATTATGCTCATAAGAACAGCTGACGAGCCAGAGAGTCAAGTAGACGTGAATTTAATGGCAAGTGATGGTGCAAAACGCGAAGTTATGAAGCTCATTGATAATTACAGACCTGAGAAGAACAAAACTACGAATGTCGAAATGAATATCATCCTGAGCGAAGACACTAACATATTTTCCAGACCTCGTAGATTACCAATGATTGAAAGGGAAGCAGTGGATGAGCAAGTGGACAAGTGGTTGGCTGATGGCATCATTGAGGAATCTGTGTCTGAATATAGCAGTCCAGTGGTGATGGTTAGGAAGAAGGATGGTTCGTATAGACTATGCGTTGATTTTAGACGCATGAATAAGATCATAGTTAAAGACCGATACCCCCTACCACTCATCGAAGATCAGCTAGACCGACTGCAAGAGGCTACGGTGTTCAGCACAATTGACTTAAAGAACGGATTCTTCCACGTGAGTGTAGCCGAAGCAAGCCGTAAGTACACCTCATTTGTTACTCACAACGGGCAATACCAGTTTTGTAGGGTGCCATTTGGTTTGTCAAACTCACCTGCTGTGTTCCAGAGGTTTATTAACACAATTTTTCGTGATTTGACACGAAGAGGTGTTGCACTTCCTTACGTCGACGACGTTATTATTCCATCGAAAGACGAAGACGAGGCCCTGCGAAATCTGAAGGAGGTAATACAAGTTTGCAAGGATTATGGACTTGACCTAAACTTGAAGAAAAGCCAATTTTTAGTCAGACGCGTGGAATTTCTTGGCCACGTAATCGAGAATAAGCAGATATTTCCATCGAACAGCAAGGTCGCCGCTATATTGAAATTCCCAATGCCGAAAGACGTTAAAGGGTTACAGAGTTTCCTAGGGCTTGCTAGTTATTTTAGGAAATTCATTCCAGATTTTTCAATATTGGCTAAACCTTTGAGCGACTTAACGAAGGCAGGAAGATTATTCGAGATGGGTCACGAACAGATTGCTACGTTTAACGCTTTGAAAAAGATTTTGTCAGAAGGACCCGTATTAAATATTTTTAATCAACGATACGAAACAGAAGTTCATACGGATGCATCGATGGACGGGTATGGCGCAATCTTATTGCAACGATCTCCAGATGACGACGGTTGGCATCCAGTATACTACATGAGCAGGAAGACGACGGACGCCGAAAGGAAATATTCCAGTTACGAGTTAGAGATACTCGCAGTTGTGGAGGCACTGAAGAAGTTCAGAGTATACTTACTTGGAATTCATTTTAAAATAGTATCCGACTGCAATGCATTCACCAAGACGATGGAGAAAAAAGATTTATGTACACGAGTTGCCAGATGGGTGTTGCTACTGCAAGAATTCGACTATGAAGTGGAGCATAGACCTGGTGTAAGGATGAAACATGTCGATTCATTAAGCCGATTTCCAATAATGACGATAGTGGAGGATAGTTTACTAACCAGATTGGAGAAAGCTCAACAACAAGACGATGAGTTATTGGCAATTATAAGCATTCTTCAAGAAAAAGACGTTCATGATAACTATTTCATGAAAGGAAATATTTTGTGCAGGTATGTTGATGACTATGAGGTAATGGTGATTCCTAAGGGAATGCAGAGGGAAGTAATACGAGCTGTTCATGAGAAAGGGCATTTTGCCAAAGACAAAGTCAAAGAGATTATAAGAAGGGAGTATTATATACCCAAATTAGAAGAGAAGGTCAAATATCATTTGCAGAATTGTATTCCATGCATAATGGCTAACCGGAAAAAAGGAAAACAGGAGGGCGAACTCCACCCATTACCGAAAGAGTTTCAACCATTGCATACCTACCACATTGATCATCTAGGACCATTGGAATCAACTAGCAAACAGTATAAACATATTTTTGCCGTGATAGACGCCTTCACAAAGTTCTGTTGGTTGTACCCAACAAAGACAACATCGACGAACGAAGTTTTATCTAAGCTGAAGTCGCAAAGTGTTCTATTTGGAAATCCCCATCAAATAATTTCGGACAGAGGAACTGCTTTTACCTCAGAGGACTTCAAACTGTATTGTGAGACGGAGAACATCAGACATTTCCTGATAACGACGGGCTTGCCACGAGCCAACGGGCAAATTGAGAGATTGAACTCGACGATTATAGCCGTTTTGTCAAAGTTGAGTATGGATGACCCTGTAAAGTGGTATCGACACGTTGCAAAAGTACAGCAAGTCATAAATTCGACAATTTCCAGAAGTATTAGCACTACACCTTTTGAACTAATGTTTGGAGTAAAGATGAGGACTCCCGAACAATCTGAAATTCTGAAGATGATTGAGGATGAGCTGAATTCGAATTTCGTTGAAGAAAGAAACTTTTACAGACAAGCTGCGAAAGAGCAAATTTTAAAAGTCCAACAGGAAAACAGATTGTATTACAATCTACGACGACGTAAGGCCACTAAATACCAAAAGGGTGACTTAATTGCTATAAAGCGCACGCAATTTGGTCCAGGCCTTAAGCTGAAACCGAAATATTTGGGACCCTACGAAGTGATGAGGGTAAAGCCAAATGATACCTACGATGTTTTCAAACGTGGTTCTGGTGAGGGACCGATGAAAACTACAACTTGTGCAGAATACATGAAGAGGTGGTGCGATTTTGAGGGCGAGGATGAAGAATTCGAGACGAATTCCCCGCAGGATGGCCGAATTGTGGGAAAAGTTTGAATGTATGTGTGTTTGGCTTTGGTAAACACAAAGACGAGTAAGCGAAGCACACAGAAATCAGTCTATCCGCAGCCGTGACGACGTAAAGACGCGAGTTAAAACCGAACGCCATTCCATTAGTTTACATTGATTACTGTTTTACTTTTCTATTGATATCAAACATTTTATTGTACTTTGCTCTTAAACTTTAACTAAATATAAATAAAATAAAGGGATTTAAAAGAAGAAAAAAAGTGTCCACATATATGTACACAATTTCATTGTTTTTAAAGAAAAAAATAGTATTTATTGGAACAAAAAGGGCCATTTTACAGCTGAACACAAAAAATTAAACAAAAAAAGTATTCATCATTGGAAAAAAACAAAAAAATAAATAACATAATTTAAAAAAATTAATACTTTGTTATTCGACCACCGCGTCTTATAACTTCTTTTAAACGGTTTGACATCGATTGGACTAATTTAGCGGTTATATTTTGGTCTATATTAGTCCATTCCTCCATTATTACCTGTTGCATTTGACTCTTGCTCGAAAAATTGCGCGTTCTCAATTTGCGTTCGAGATGTTCCCAAAGATGTTCAATTGGGTTCAAGTCGGGACTTTGAGGAGGAGTTTTAATGACTTTGGGGCAGTTATACAGCATCCACATCTTGGTATTTAAAGCAGAATGTTTGGGGTCATTATCTTGATAATATTGAAAGTTATTACCAAGCCCAAGTTTTACAGCACTATCTTTTAAATTCCTCTTTAAAATGTCAATGTAATACTTATGATCCATTACTCCATTAATAATTTCAAGATTTCCCGCTCCTGAAGCCGCCATACACCCCCAAACCATTAAACCACCTCCACCATGTTTTACAGTAGCAAGTGTGTTTCGTTCTTCAAGCTCTGTATTTGGTTTTCTGTACACTATGACCTTTCCATCGCACCCAAAAAGATTAAACTTGCTCTCGTCTGCAAAAATGACTGTTTTCCAAAATGATTCGGGCTGTTTTACATACATTTTTGCGAAGTTTAGCCTTTTCACTCGGTTTATTTTATTTATAAAGGGCTTCTTACGTGCAGTTCTTCCTCTGTAACTATGCCTTTTGAGTGTATTTCAAATTGTTTGTGTAGTAACTTCCTTCCCTAAATATTCCATAGTGTTTTTACGAAGAATGGTCGCATTTGTCTTCGGAGTTTTCTGAACTTGCCGCACTAGCCAACGCACATCTCCAACTGAAAGTGCTTTTGGTCGACCAGATCTTGGTTTATTGTCAACAGTTTTCGTTTCTGTCCACTTTCTGATGATGGATTGTATAGTAGATCGTGGTCTATTTAATATTTCACTGATAGTTTTTTGAGTTAAACCATTCCTGTGGTGTTTTATTATCAAAACTTTTACCTCATCAGAAACCTCGTTTTGCTTACGACCCATTTTGACAAAAACTATATTTTCAATGAAATTAAATATTTGCTGTCAAGGGCAAAGCCTCCTTTACTAAATAAAACAGAAAAGGGGGATTCCCAAATAATATTTGAATTTGACTTTGATGATAGCACATCAATGATGAATACTTTTTTTGTTCTGTTTTTGGTGTTATTATATAAAATTGCATTTTTTGTGCTAATTAAATTTATTTTTTGAATTTATTTTAAAACATATTACGAAAAATAAACTATTGCATAAAACTGCATTATTTGTTTACTTTAAATTTTCTTCAATTACCCAAAATAAGTGAATTTATTATCAGTTATGCTAATGATGAATACTTTTTTTGACCGCTGTATTAATGTTTTATAGAGCATACAATTTTCTCTCGTTATCTCTTTTTCTTTCAGTTTGTGGCGAACCTTTTTAAATCTTTGCATAGAAATGAGACTGACCTACCGCCCTTGGTTGTTTATAGTAACAGAGGTGAAATTTTTGATAGCAAAAAAGGATGGACCGGAGCTGAAAATTGTATACCTATTGAAGCATTTGTACCTGAATGGATAGGCTTAGGTGCCTCAATAATAGGTGGATGCTGTCGAGTTTATCCAGAAGACATTTCAAGAATTCGAAAATGTGTCAATAGTTATACCTCAGAAACAAATTAAACGTGATATTTTTTTCTGATTTCAATAAAAACAATTTCCAGATTAATCCAGTTTTTCTTTTATTTAAATAGCAATTCAGTGTCAAAATTGATAATGTCAAAGAACTATAAGAGCGATGATAAGGAATATGAACAGTTGAGTGCAAAACAAAAGCAACACTCCATGCACTATTATTGGACATATATTTCTTAAACCTAAAAAATGTATGTTTTAATGTACCAATGAGATAGTTGATCTAATTTTAATACGATTACAAAAAAAAATATGAGAAAATCCCGACTTTTGGAGTTTACACAAATATTGTACGAGTTAGAAGTGTAAATATGATGGAGCATTGTCATACAGAGAAAAAATATAGACTTAAATTTTACCAATTACACATAGTAGTGACTTAAAAAAAATGAAAAAAGTGATTAATTGCTTTGACAATTTTTTGTTTTGAAATTCTATTGTTCGTTGAATCATGACATGATTTCACCATGATTTCACCAATGGTGTATGTTTAACAAATTTTTAATTGTACGAATTAAAATTGTTATTTAATAGTATAAACGGTAAGTATGTATTTACAAAAGGCAGTTGCCCAACAACAAAATATTGAGTGCACTATCTGTCAAAATCAGTGATTAGTGCAACTCTGATTTTGTGTATGTAACTAGTTCGCGCCATTTTTCGTGGTTTGTGTGTGCTATGGTTCTTAACTATTTATAATACACACAACCAAAGCTCATTGACAGATAGTGCACTTCGCGAGAAAAAATTGTACTTAGCTGTTTACGGTACACAGCCTGGTAATTATGTCATGGATATAGTGTTATCTTTCACACAGATCTAATCCGGAAAGAAGTGCAAATGAGCCAAATATATGTACGCATACACTACTGAATACAACTATAAACCACCCAAACATATTTTCATTTTGCGTGTCCCTGATGTAATGTAAGAAAACACGCGGTTTAAGAAATAAACAAATTGGCTAAAGGTGTTATCTGACTATATGCTCTTGTCTTACGACATACCACTTTTTATGTACCATTGGTATTTCACTATGTGTGTCAAAATTGTCAATTTACATACGATTCATAATTTTTTTTTATCACACTAGTCATGGCGAAACAACGAAAGGTGGTCTCATTTGTACAACAACCACAAATGATATGGTGCAATCCGCCATCTTGTCATCAAGCTGATCGACGTTTTGCCAACACGCACAAAGAAATTTGTGTGTGTGTATATACGTGTGCGTACATGACCAGAGAATATGCGAGAAAGAAGATAACAACAAAGAGAATGTAAACAAAAATCTGACATCTTAATACTGTCAAACCTATCCGGCTGTTAACAGCTGGTCGCGTGAGACCACCTTGTTAAATCCGCCTTGATACAATTCATCATTTTTTCTATCACACTAGTATGTTATTTTTGTATGACATAACCTGAAAAAAAGCTAGTTTTTTTATGGCTAGAAATTGTTTAAGTTGGGAGAAAGCTGTTTAAATTATAAAGTTATGAAAACAATTTAATTTTGGGTTGCTTTCATTCAACTGACAACAAAAACAGCAGATTTCTTTATGTTTTTGTCAGATGGAATAGAGCACCGCTCTAATCAAAAAAATAACAGTGCTATTTTGCGATGTTCATGTGTTGGTTTCATTCGTATCACACTATGTGTGTAACTTTAGCAATAGCAAAATTTGACATAAACATATGGTATGATTGCACCTTAAGAAAACATCTTAGAGTGGAAAATGCGATAAATTGTATCATTTTAAAAAATATAAATTCATAGTGTGAATTTGAAGAGTGCAAAACAGAAAAATCCTCGATATGAAAATATAAATAGAAGAATTAAATACATGCGAAACATTCTCGAAGATGGAGAACATTGTAAAAATGAAACAAGTAAAAAGGCAGTCGGGTCGAACTTTGGATACCCACCACCTCGGGTATATACATATGTTAAACATCTTTTGTCATAATCCGGTGAAAATGTATAATTTATGCCCCTATAGCAGCTATACCGAAAAATGGTCCGATTTGGACCAAATTCGACACGGACATTGAGTGGTCTAAAAAGTACAAGTCATTGTTCAATTTTGTAGAACAAAATATTGGTCTTTTTGGTAGCCATATCCAAATATAGACCGATCTGAACCATATACGACACGGATGTGTTAAATGTCACCGAAATCAGATTATAAATATGCCCTTAATGGGCCCAAGACTTCGAGAGATCGGTCTATATGGCAGCTATAACCAAATCTGGACCGATCTGGGCAAAAAATGCAGAAAGTTGTTAAAGATCTTAACACAACTCACTGCCTCAAATTTCGGCGCTACGGATAATAAATGTGCCTTTTATGGGCCTAAGACCTTAAATCGAGAGATCAGTCTATATGGCAGCTATATCCAAATCTGGACCGATCGGGGCCAAACTGAAGAAGAATGTCCAGCGGCCTAACACAACTCACTGTCCCAAATTTCAGCGAAATCGGACAATAAATGCGTCTTTTATGGGCCCAAGACTTTAAATCGAGAGATCGGTCTATGTGGCAGCTAAATCCAAATCTAGACCGATCTGAGCTAAGTTGAAAACGAATGTTAAAGGGCATAACACAACTCACTGTCCCAAATTTTGGCGAAATCGTCTTCAAATTTTGCGTCTTTTATGGGCTTAGGACCTTAAATCGGTCTATATGACAGCTATATCCAAATCTGGTCCGATTCGTGCTATATTGCAGAAAGACGTCGAGGGGCCTAACTTAACTCACTGTCCCAAATTTCGGTGATATCGGACTATAAATGCGCCTTTTATTGGCCCAAAACCTGAAATCGAGAGGTCGGTCTATATGGCAGCTATATCCAAATCTGAACCAATCTGGGCCAAATTGAAGAAGGATGTCGAAGGGCCTAACACAACTCACTGTCCCAAATTTTGGTAAAATCGAATGGTAAATGCGGCTTCCAGGGGCTCAAGAAGTCAAATCGAGAGATCGGTCTATATCTAAATCTGGACCGATCCGGGCCAAATTGAAGAAGGATGTCGACTGGCCTAGCACAACTCACTGTCCCAATTTTCAGCGAAATCGGATAATGCCTTAGACCCTAAATAAGCGGATCGGTCTATATGGGGGCTATATCAAGATATAATCCAATATAGCCAATCTTTGAACTTAACCTGCTTAGTGACAAAAAAAGAATATGTGCAAAGTTTCAGCTCAATATCTCTATTTTTAAAGACTGCAGCGTGATATCAACGGACAGACGGAGGGACATGGCTCGATCGTCTTAGATTTTTACGCTGATCAAGAATATATATACTTTATATGGAATGACAAAATTAATATACCCCCATCCTTCGGTGGTGGGTATAAAAACAAATGAATCTGCATGTTAGTTGGAAGCTAATTTTATTAGAACTGGCAGCACAAAAGCCCACACAGAAAATATTAAAATCTAGGTTTAATAAAGAAATGTGTACATTCAATTAAAAAATTTGCTGTAATCAGATCTATAAAGAAATTTGTGTTATTGATTAACAATTTTGCAATTTTGATTTATGATAACTCCATAAACCAAATATTTAAAAGTTGCTCTTTCTTTTAAGCTTTATTACTGCTTTAATAAAAATAAATAAATTATAATTTTCACATGAATACATAGTTTTTTATCTCATTTGATTAAATTGCATATTAAACATGAAATATGTGCTTAAAAATTTAAAAATATTTTTATTTAATGATCCCAGGCTTTGGAAAAAAGAAAGAACAATCGTTTCCATTATTAACTTCTCTTCATAGACGGGGGGGCATGGCCTGTAAAGAGTATTATAAACAAATTAATGCATATACATATATAAAATGAATCGTTATAAATACCAATTTTAGCATTTTGCGTACAGTACAGTACCACGAAATCTAGATCCACATATGTTATATTCTGTACTCAGCGCCGTTTTCCAAGTCAATATCGCATATCTCTATATGGATAATAAACTATTAAAATAAGATAATATTAATAATATTTATATGTTATGCGACACCAATGGCCTTCAGACCCATAAGCCTTACTTCCTTTCTACTCAAAACCATGGAACGTATTGTGGACACCATGATAAAGAGTAGGACATCCAGCGAACTGCTCAAATACAAACAGCATGCCTAGGTCAAGGGAAGTTCGGTGGAGACTGCCCTGCACGAGGTTGCGCATCCTGGCGGTATGCATTGACATCGAGGGCGCTTTTAACAATGTACGGACAAACACACTGATCCAATCCTTAGACTAGTAGCGGTGGGTCCAGTCCTTAGAGATTGAATAAAGCATATGCTAAGGAACAGGTGGATAAATTGTGTGTTCCATGGAATAAATACATATAAGGGAGAAATTGGCACAAGGCACGCCACAGGGGGGCATTTTATCGCCATTCCTATGGGTGACCACCATAAATAACCTATTACGGATGCTGACTGAGGAGGGATTGGAATCCGTCCGCTTCGCAGACGATGTTATAATACTTCTAAAGGGTAAGGATCCAAACGTGCTATGCAGAAGTGCCGAAAGGCTCTTGCATATGGCATATGACTGGGCTAGACCCAGAGATCTCAATGTTAACCCAGAGAAGACTGAAATATGTCTGTTCACGAGGAAGACGAAGGTGGACCAATTTAACACACCACGTTTCCTCAATAAGACGACTTCAATATCTGACAAGGTCAAATACTTAGGTGTGGACAGGAAACTGAATTGGAAGTGTCACATTCAGGAGCGTACTGAGAAGGCTCACAGATGTTGGGTACTATGTAGATGGGCCGTCGGCTCGCAATGGGGCCTGAATCCGAGGATAGTCCCCTGGCTCTACAGGAGGGTAATTAGACCAATACTTTCGCCTTAGTAAATTGGTGGACTGCTATGGAGAAAAAGTGCAACATAAGGACCATACAACAGGTTCAGAGAACATGTTGTCTTGGCATAGGCGGAGCCATGAGGACCACGTCCACTAGGGCACTGAAGACTATTCTAGATATCCGAACCATTGACATACAGATTAAGTGTGAGGCAGCGGCTATGAGACTTAAGGCGATGGGAGATTGGATTGAGGATGGGAGCAGCTCATACCATCGCAGTGTAATCGAGGCGATGATAGGAAACCTGGAAGGAGGGGGAAGAGGTTTCCGATCGAATACCTGAGATGAACCTTGAAGTCAAGTGCGAGGCATTGCTGCCATCGGCACAGTCTTGGATTGACGAAACCCTAGTATAAAGTTTGTTGGATACGAGGATGACGTTTCATCATTGTGGTGTGTGGCCGTTCAGAGAGCATATAGTATGCTGCCAAGATTGACCAATGGGCTTGACGTAAACCCCCGAAAGATAAAGTTGGTGCCATTCACCAATATGAAGTAATTTGGTGTGTTCAGGACACCTCTCCTAGATCAGGTGGATCGATCGCTCTCACTACTGATAGGGCTTCAACTAGCAATTGCAATGTCAGGACTTTGAAAACGCGCCATAGGGGTTTGAAATGGCAGATTGGTAGAAACTTCTTCAGCACGTCTGGCCCCGATTATTGCCATGCATGTTGGCTCCTTATCATCTTTATTGCAATATCAGACATTGTACCGCCGTAAATTTAGTCATTGTTCTTCAGTGCTTTTTGAATCTACTTCGGGAGCGACGCAATAAACCTAAGTTCCCTAAGTGAAGTTGATAGCGATTGAGGTTATCAGACGCGTACCATTACATAACTTCAGTTTAATAACCAAAACAGCAGCAAACTCAAAAAACAATTTATAAAATATTAATTTTGAAGTTTAAATTTTTTAAGGCGAATTCAAAAATGATTTGACATATCAAATTCCATCAGCTGTGCTGATACGGCCACCTTATTAAATACGCCTTAATCTGATCAAATTTCATGTGCGTAGTGTAGTCGCAAAATTAAAACTGTCCTTATAGGTCCATATGATCAATGGGGGCTTTGGAGCTAAGTGCAAATTTATTCATTTGTTTATAAATTGATTGCAAATGCAAATTTGCCCATGAACATTCCATTAAGGAACTGGGGCAAACTACTCACAAATCAATGAGTGCTGTCCGATTCAATTTTAAGCTCACTGATAAGGGACCTCCTTTTTATAGCCGAGTCCGAACGGCGTGATGCAGAGCGACACCTCTTTGGGGATTGATTAATTATTTATTTATGTATGTATGAACAATGTATGTATTTCTTTATTTACATGAATATTCTATATAGAAAAAAACATAATGAATAAAGCATTTGATAATATATATCAATATAATTATAATTTAGTACTAAATTCCTGCTCAACTTTTTTATATGTATGTACGCTTAGGGGGTTTTGGAGATGGGGGAAGTCCCAGGCCATTGTCGGCATATTTAGGATGGGTACGTATATTGGTTCTGGCCAGTTCAGCCATCTCCTAAACTTGTAATAATTATCTCAATTAATTAATTAATTAATAATCTCAATTCCATAGCAGCCGGTTGTACGTACCGAATTGACCAGATGGAGTCTTTCATCGGCAAGGGCTGCCGCCACAGTGTACAACACAATAATATAGGGTTGCCCAAAAAGTAATTGTGGATTTTTTAAAAGAAAGTAAATGCATTTTTAATAAAACTTATAATGAACTTTAATCAAATATACTTTTTTTACACTTTTTTTCTAAAGCAAGCTAATAGTTACAGCTGATTACTGACAGAAGAAAGAATGCAATTACAGAGTCACAAGCCGTTGAAAAAATTTGTCAACGCCGACTATATGAAATATCCGTAATTAATTATCTTATTTATTGATAGTTTTATATTATCAATACCGTAGCGCAGAGGTTAGCCTGACGCCTGAGTTCGAATCCTGGCGAGAACATCATGAAAGTTTTCAGCGGTGGTTATCCCCTCCTAATGCTGGCGACATTTGGGAGGTACTGTACCATTTGGTATGGCAGTCATGTAAAAACTTCTCCACAAAGAGGTGTCGCACTGCGGCACGCCGTTCGAACTCGGCTATAAAATGGAGGTCCCGTATCATTGAGCTTTAAACTTTACTCGGACAGCACTCAATGATATGTGAGAAGTTTGCCCCTGTTCCTTAGTGGAATGTTCATGGGCAAATTTGAATTTCTATATTATTAATAATTATTTTATTTAGCACAACAATTTAATTTTATTATTTGTTTTCGTTGTATATGTGTAGGGATATATACTGCGAAAATGCGCTGCTATTCTCTCGTGGGTGTGCGTTTATTCATCGAATAGAAAAAGACTTAGTGGAGGAAGTATAAGTTCGGATGGAGAGATGTGGTCAGCCAACAACAATTTCAAACAAGTCTGTCTAGTGACCAGACTGTAGTCACTTTTATCAATACTTTTATTAACCCCACCAATCAGAATACGAAACAAGCGGAGAATACATTTTTTTTTGTACCTTATCATCTGTGTAATATAGAACAATGGACGCGTATGTATGTAGCATGGTCACAATAACAACAGCAACATTAATAATATTATAAAAGTCAATTGATAGGATTTATGCTGCCCATAGCACTTTATTTTCAGCTAGACAGACGTTCTTTCTATAAAAGCGCTTAAAATTAAAAAATTCAATATTATTCACTGGCAAATCTCAAACTTTCTAGTTCGCGATTATTTTTTCAACTATCTGTACACAAATTTCTTAAGGTGAGCAAGGATCCAGAATACTTTTAATAAATTAGAACCGGTGATTATTGTGAATACCAAACAAAAAGTGTTAAACTATTAATAACCATACAGAAAAAATTGAATGCGTCTTATTAAACAACGTAAAAATTCTCTTAAATTAAAATGGACCCAGGTGCAATAGCATCAGAAGCATAGTTTCAAAACTTAGTAAATAAGCTTTGTCTTCGTTTGTCTAATCCTACGATCATTATATTAAGATGTGAAATAAGCTTTTTATTATTTTTCGATGTTGAAGTTCAAATACAATTTAATGGGTCAAGCGGCAAGATTTCCATGGATCAGACTAGCCTAGCTAATAAAAAATAAAAAAAAACAAAGGCAAAACAATGATAGACAACCAAGTCAATGTTAATCTGAAATTGTAGTAGTATGTGGTTATTGTGTTCAAAACAAACACTCGTGCTCATTAGCATAAAAGCAATCCCATGGCAGCCGATTGTACGTACCGGATTGACCCGATAAGGTCCTTCATCCTCAAGGGCTGCCGGTTCAGTGTACAACACACTGCTACAATAACAATGAAAACAGTTGTTATTCAAATGATAAGTAGAACATTTAAAATACCCTACACCATGGATCGCATTTGTCGAGTTCTTTGCGCGGTATCTCTTTTGAGAAAAACAAAGAATAATTAATAAGAACTGTCATGCTATTGGAGCCATATCAAGTTATAGTCCGATTCGGACCATAAATGAATTGAATGATGAACATTGTAGAAGTCATTATGCAATATTTCAGTCCATTCGGATAAGAATTGCGCCTTGTAGGGGCTCAAGAAGCAGGATCGTGAAATTGGTTTATATGGGAGCTGTATCAAGCTATAGATCGCTTCAGACCATATTGGACACGTATGTTGAAGGTCATGGGAGAAGCCGTTGTACAAAATGTCTGCCAAATCTTATGTAAATTGCGCCCTCTAGAGGCTCAAGAAGTCAAGATCCCAGATCGGTTTATATGGCAGCTATATCAGGTTATGGACCGATTTGCGCCATACTTAGCACAGTTTTGGAAGTCGTAACAAAACACCTCATGCTAAATTTCAGGCAAATAGGATGAGAATTGCGCCCTCTAGTGGCTTAAGATTAAAGATAGGTTTATATGGCAACTATATCAGGTTATGGACCGATTTGAACCAAACTAAGCACAGTTGTTGGAAATCTTAACATAACAAGTCGTGCAAAGTTTCAGCCAAATCGAATAGGAATTGCGCCCTCTAGACGCTCAAGAAGTCAAGATCCCAGAAAGGTTTATATGACAGCTAGATCCGGTTATAAACCGATTTCAACCATACTCAACACAGTTGTTGAAAGTGATAATATAACAACTCGTGTAAAATTTCAGCCAAATCGGATAAGAATTGTGTCCTCTAGTGGCTCAAGAAGTCTAGGTCCAAGATAGATTTATATGCAGCTACATGGACCAATATAGCTTATTTACAATCCCAACCGACCTACAATAATCAGAAGTGTTTGTGCAAAATTTCAAGCAGCTAGCTTTATTCCTTTGAAAGTTGGAGTGCTTTATGAGGTCTTAGACGAATATTTCGAGTAGTTACAAACAGAATGACGAAATTAGTATACCCCCATCCTACGGTGGAGGATATAAAAATTCTTGGTAGTGTTAATCCCCTCATTTTTGCTGGTGACATTTTTGTGCTAACCGCAGCCATAGATGACGATATTTTTCATTTAAGTATTGTTCATCGCCATCGCGAGAAGCTCAGCTTAGAGCTACAGGGCACGTCCACATAGTGTTGTTGTTGTCGTAGCCACATTTGCATGAGGAGGTGGCAATCCTCGTCAAGCTCCTATAGGCGAGTAAGCTCGTTCCGTTCAACATGACCGATCGCAGCGGGAACATCTACATCTACAGCGGTATCGGGTCGAGAGTCTCACTGAACGGCATCAGCTCTTGCTTAAATAATCGATATCGTAAAGTGATTTATTGACGTCTTTAAATAACCTATAGCCATAAAGTTCCCGCGCGATCGGTTCCATGGACAGAAATAAGCTTAATCGCCAATGGAGCTTGAGAAGGATTCGCAAGCTCCACATATAAATATGTGACTATTAAAATAACTTTCCGACTCGGCATAGCAAATAAGACCCTTTATATATCTAAAACAAAAATCAGACTGCACTTTTGATTTGAGAAAACCATCTCCTCTTTCTTAATGGGGGTTTTTGGTATCAAACTCACTTAATCCATTGGGATACAACTTCTTAATGGAATATTTATGGGTTATTATAAATAGTGAGATGACAGTTAGCAATTTTAATTTCGAGTTAAAACCTAGTTTTAAGGAAATATTGATTTTGTTTTTTGATTTATATTTATATATAAATTAATTTATTAATTAATTAATTTAATTTTTTTTAAATTGTTATAAAAGTATATTTTTTTGTAATTGATGTAAAAATATTTGATTTTGATTTTTTTTACTAAAAAACCAAATCCATATAAGTAAATACTAAATACATATATTTACGGCCTTATTCTCAAAACCTAATGCAGGTTTGAAATAGGTTTTTTTTACAGATTCCCTTTATAGAACTGTCAAAAAACCCTATTTCAAGTCTACATTAAGTTTTGCACATAAGGCTGTTAATATTCGGGAATAGCGCGTATACGTACTTTGTAATTTTTAATTCTTATCACATCGCTAAACTTTCGTTTTCAAACCATTACAGCAATAACATGAGTCGGCGTATTCTCGTAAAAGATGGTGGTTTTGGAACCCAAATGACTGTTCATGTTGGCGATGCTGTGGACGGCGATCCATTATGGAGTGCTCGATTTAATTACACAAATCCTACGGCTATTGTAAATACACATTTAGATTTCTTGCAAAGTGAGTACAAAAATATACCAGTAAAAATCTGTTTTTGTTTTCACAATTATATGTAATTAGAACGGAATGTGTTTTTTTAAATCGGTCTATACTTAAAAAGTCATGTCAGAAGTTTAGGTGGTATAAGCGCTGGCGTAGTATGTATAAGAGTTAGACGACTACTACTGAAGTGTATATTTACCGATCGTAGCCTTACGTTACGTACCCAAGCCTTGGATCTGTCCATCTCTCACTATTAGAATGAAAACGGTTTAAACTTAAATTTATTGTTTTTCAGACAAAATTTTCAGCGATGGTTATTCCATTCTAATGCTGGCTATATTTGTGAGTAACTATGCCATTTGAAAAAATGGTATGGCAGCCATAAAAACTCTTCAAAGAGGAATTTGCACTGCGGTACGCCATTCGGACTCGGCTACATAAATGTGGCCCCTTATCATTGAGCTTAAACTCGAATCGGACAGCACTCATTGATATTTGAGAAGTTTACCCCTGTTCATTAATGGAATATTCATGAGTAAATTTGCATTTGCGTTGGTATAAGATATAAGAACACAAGTATTATAATTGTCCTTTTAAGCTTGATTTTAAATTGTTTAGGTGATTTTGCTCTTGAACTTCTTTCTAAGTATGAAATAAGCCATATATTTAAAAGAAAATTTTTCTCATTTTTAACTAAAACCTAATGCCGTTTATTTTGTATATAGCGGTTCTGAGGCCAAAAAAGACACAACTACTTGAAAGTTATAGTTATCAACATTCATGGTTTCCTTGGGCTCATTCCAAAAAACATTCGCGACGTAACAACTCTTTCGTACCCCTTCTGTCAACGGTAGGTCAAAGTGTCGTGGCTGTTCGGCTTCCATGTACAAATTGGCTCCTCGCCACAGAGCGCCACTCAACCAACTATCACATAAAATTTTATTGAAGTCGAATTGAAAACTAAAACTCAGTTGGTCTTTCACACTCAATAGTTTATTTATTTATTTCTTAATAGTAATACATAAGCCTGCTCGGCCAAAAAAACGTGCTAAGCTTTGTTGCATTTAAATAGATTCTTCGTCGATTGTCCAAAGGCTGTAAATCAAGCTGGCTTTGGTCGACCCATTATCTTAATATCACCGTCAAAGGCGAGCAACACATACCCACATCTTCGTTTTTGTTTTCTAACCTAATGCAAAAGATTCAACCATAGGCTTAAATCATGTTTAATACCGAATTTTGTTATCATAATTACAGATGGAGCAGATATGATTCTAACTAATACCTACCAGACAAGCGTTGAAGGGTATATGGAACATTTAGATCTGGACGCTGCCCAGAGTCTGGAACTTATAAAGAAAACTGTGCGTTTAGCCCATGTAGCCAAGGATAAATATTTGGCAGAATGTTTTCAAGCCGGTTTAGAAATAAACCCAGGTAATATTTTCTGCAAACAAAAAAACCGTGGGCACATCTTTTATTTGTTTTTTTTACAGGCCTACCTTTGATAATTGCTTCAATTGGTCCATATGGAGCACATTTGCATGATGGCTCTGAATACACTGGCGAATATGCGGACTATTTGCCGGCAAAGGAAATAACGGATTGGCATAAAGCACGAGTGGATGCCTGTCTTGAAGCTGGCGTAGATGCCTTAGCCATTGAAACTATACCTTGCCAAATGGAAGCTGAAGCTCTTTGCGAAATGTTATGTGCTGATTATCCCAATGTAAAGTTTTGGATAGCCTTTCAGTGCAAAGATGAACAATCTTTGGCACATGGTGAAGATTTCGTAGATGCGGCCCTTTCCGTCTGGGACATTGTTAAGGAGCATAATGCTCAGAAAAATTGTTTGGGCATTGGGGTTAATTGTGTGCATCCGAAATTCGTCACCTCTCTTATTAAATCACTTAATGCTAACAAAGCCGAAGAAGACAGACTACCTTTGGTGGTGTATCCAAACAGCGGGGAAATTTATGATGTCAACAAAGGATGGATGGGAAAAGAACATTGTATACCTTTGGCAGATTACGTTCGAGAATGGGTGCAGTTGGGAACAAAAATTATTGGTGGATGCTGTCGTACGTATGCCCGAGATATACGACTAATAAGTGAAGTTGTTACGACCCTCAAGTAAACATAAGAATAATTAAATTTATACATTTATATTGTTTATGATCTCTCCTTCCAACAAAATAGTTTAAAATTATAATGACCGAACCACAATGCAAGTTAATAGATGCAATAAAGATTTTTTAAGTAAAAGTTAAATTTTATTTTAAATTTTATAGGGGGTGCGGACGCTTCCCCTTACTACAATTTTCAGAAACGCGAGATCTCGGAGATGGGTTGTGCGATTTAGGCGAATTTTGTGTGCTTTCTTTTAGTTACCTAAGACCAAAAAATTGATATCGAAATTTCGGATGTGGTATCAAGGGGGCCCGCCCCACCCCCAAAACATCCCTAAATCGAACATGTTTACAGACCATGGCTATATGGGGTTCAAATAAAATGTATTTTGGAGTAGAACACGAAATTGACATTCAATTTCGGGACCAAGTTTCTGGGGTCCTCCCCTTCCCCAAAACAAACCCCAAACCGGACATGTTTGCCGACTACGGAAATATAGGGCTCAAAGGTATTTGGGAGTAGAATACGAATCTGGTATTAGCATTGGGAACTAATTGTCTAGGGGACGTCCCAACCCCATAACAACCTCCAAGTGGGTAAAATTTGCTCGCCTTGACAATTTGAGGCTCAAAGAGAGTGGAGCACGATGTAGTTTTTTTTTTTTGGGGCCAAGTGTTTGGGGACTCCTCATTCTATATACTCTCCTTAAACCAATGGCAAAATGGGGTTCAAACAAATTATATTTGAAAGTAGAACACTATGGTAATATTTTTTCAGGACTCCCCAAAACACCCCTAAATCGTACATATTTACCGACCATGGCAATATGGGGCTCAAATGAAAGGTACTAGGGAGTAGAACACGAAATTGAATTGGGAGTAGACCATGATGCTGATAGATTTTCAGGGCTAAGCGTCTGGGGGTCTACCCCCCAAACACCCTTAAATCGGACAAACATACTTATCGACCATGGCAAAATGGGACTCAAATAAAAGGTATTTGGGAGAAGGCACGAAATTGATACCAACTTTCGGGACCAAGTTGTCTATCCCACAAACCACCACTCTGGGGCCCTCCCCACTCCCAAAAACCCCATGCGAGTATCGGGCTGAAATAAAGTTTTTTAAAAAGTGGAGTACATCTAACATCCAAACTTAGATGACCCTTCACCCTCCGACCGAATTCATAAATAAATAAATTAGATCATATGTGATACAAATAAATGTATTTATATTGTTATACTGCTAGTCAAGCGATATACACATTCCATTTTCGTAGCATGGGTTTTCACGAAAAGCTCTTTAATTGATGAAAATGAATATTCAAAAGATAATTTTGTTCCATATAATGTAAAAGAAGGTGAAGCGGAGCGGGTCCAGTTCGGTTAGTATACTACATTTTTGACTATAATCAGGAATGGCGAGATGATTTTTTAGACAGGGAAATGGTGCCCCTTTAGCCACAATCCTGCACCTACCCCCGAAATTGTTGGGCAGTGCCACAATAGATGCTCAACCGTCTATAACTTATCTCCACACATCCTGCGTTAGTTCACCTCTGCGCTACTATATCCTAGTGAAAACTATTTAAACCTGCCGCCTTGGTGGTTGTATAGGTAAAGCATTTGGATCAAATGGGAATTTTAAACATTTTTAAAATTGTATTTTGTTTTGACACTTAAAATCAAATACATTTCGGGCTCTCGTTGATCGAATTAAATTTGCCAAAAATTTTAAATGTCAAGGGGAAACGAATTTTATTCGCCTAGCTTACAAATATTTACATATCGATTTCCGAAAACACGCATGAATACTTGAGAAAGTAGAGTAGAGATTTTCGAGCGGAAAATATATGGAACAATCTGTGTATAAACTGGAGTTCTGCAAAAGACAACTTGCGACACCAAACGAGTCTTTTATATCCACCACTAACATTGAGAACAATAATCTGACCATTTCCTTCAAACTATCGAACTGCTACTATATAACGTGTATGTCGGCCTAGCCATGTTGCGGTAAGATTACCGCAAACGAGTCTTTCACATCCACCACTAATATTGAGAACAATAATCTGACCATTTGCTTCAAAATATCGAACTGCTACTATATAACGTGTATGTCGGTCTAGCCATGTTGCGGTAATATTACCGCAATTGGGTTGTAAATTTGAATGTAAAGTATACTTATGACCACACAAACAAATACCCCCAAATTGGTCCATAATAAGATAAAACAACAACTTTAAATATTCATACATTTATAGACTTTTTGTAATCGAAAAAATAATTTACACGTTTACTTGCTTGTTTGCACAGTTGACTTGCGGGTAAATTGTTTTGCTGGTAGTCTTATGGAAGGCTCTAGTAGTGTCTCGAAGAATTATTAAATGAAACAATAATTTCCAATTGAACTCATATTATATATTGTATCATTAATTACAAAACAAATAATAACTAATAACACAATTTAAATTTTCTAAAATACTTTTTTTGTTTTGCAAACTCAAAATATACAAAAACTAGTCTTTCTTAACTTAAACAAGAGATTACAGTCAGGGTTTGAATTGCTTGACAATTTTCAATGCTTGACTTTTTGCTTTAACTGTGACTATGAAAACTAAACAAGCAACAGCTAAAGCAATTAAAAAAAGGAACTATTTAACTTGACTTCGTAAACAAACAGTCCAAGCATTCAAAGCCAGTCAAGCAATATGAATCAATATGAACTTCTTAACTGTCAGTATTCAGGTTTAGTAAATTTTTCTTGCTTTAAACTTGCTCTTTTCTCGACTTGCATAGTTCAGCAAATACACAGAAAACACTAAAAGCAAAAACGTTTAAAACGTGCTAAAGTGCATTAATCATGTCTTGCTTACATTTATTTCAATATCAGGCACCTACATCGAGAGGTCTTACACAAATTTCAGCAAAATCGGGTAACAAAGGCGCATTTTGTGGGCTTAAGCCCCAACATCGGAATATCGGTTTATATACCCGATATGTCCGATTTGGCCGTTCAAGAACTTAATCTGCGTACAACAAAAATATGGGTATGTGCAAAATGTCAGACCAACATTATCATTTTTAAAGGCTGTGGCATAATTACTACCTACGGACAAACATGTTAGAATTTTACGTGATTTGATATATACTGTATATTACTTAAATGCTGACAGTTAAGCAATTCAACCCGATTCATGTAGTTTTGCTTGCTTTAATTGTTTGCTTAAGAAGTTAAGTTCTTCTGTTTTTCTTTTTGGCTTTTGCTGTTGCTTGTTTATTTTTCATAGTCAGAGCCTTAGTAATCAGTTGGCTTTTTTTTTTTTGACTGAAAAAAGTTCAAACAAAATTAATTCTTCTGTGCTGTTACTATTTTGAAGTCAGTAATTCAAACCCTGGTTACAATACACTTACAAAAGGTCAAGTTACTTGATTAAAGTGCCGCATTCCTCTAAAGCATTCTTTCTTTTGTAAGTAGACACTGAGTAAACATTTACATTGTTGGCAGAGCAGCAGGTAAGCAATTTAAAGAATGTCCAGCACGCTGTGTTGCGATTAATGTTTTTTTTTCAAATTGCACACATTTTCGAGGAGACAAGTGTATGCCAACCAAAGTAAAATAAAATGGAACAAAATCTAAATAAAGATTTTAAATCAAATATTGGCAAAATGTGATGACGAAAATACATAATATACTTTTATAGACAGTGCACTCGTTCAACTTTCTTTCTTAATTATATGCGCTTTTACAAGTTAATACTTTTTGTACAACGTAAAGCCAAAAAAATATCCTATTGATTTCAGAGTTCTCCTCTAAATGCCATATTAAATTTGTGTGTTTGTGTAACATTATAAAAAGATGTTTGTGATCACTCTGTTCGTGAATTCGTTTCTTTTGTATTCAACCGGCATGATTTATAGGTCGACTTATAGAGTTTGGTTGTGTCATGGCTTTAATTTCCAGTCTGCAAAATTAAGAATTATCCAGGTTTAGCAATGGCACAGATGTACATGTGATATGATTTACCTTAGTTCTCTGGGCAACCATGTGGTATCAATACGATGTTCTACTACTGCCAAAATTGATAAGGTTTTTAACGATGGCTCAAAATCTAATACATTTGTATCGTTGTTATCAATAAGAAATGCTTGTTGTTCCTGAGCAGTAGCATGAGGGTAAGGACTGTAATACATAAAGGAAAGTTGTTTTACTTTTTGTTGAAATTATTGAATATTATGAGTTAAAGCAATCAAATATGACAAATATTCTGTCATAACCAATTTAAGTAAAGTAACAATCAAATAGCTAGCTGGGTACAAACGAGATCCAGCTCCAGGAATCGGGACGCTTCAATTTGAGCAGTCCATAGTGATTCCACAGTGAGATTAGTAGTTTTTCCTAGGTTAGGTGGCGATCCTCGTCAAGCTCCTGTAGGTGAGTAAGCTCGTTCCGGTCCAAAGGACCGAGCGCCGTGGGAACAGAGAGGCCTTTAGCTATTAAAGGCGCCAATAACTCGCCTTGTCATATCGAGCATCATAGGCACTCAGTATTTGTGCAAAAGCCGGTGCCGCCCGGCCTCTCACTGAGACTCTCCGCTCGATACCGCTGATTGTCTGCGACTGCCGTTGCAGCTACTCCGTATGGAGCATTCCACTATCCGCAAACTGTGGACGCGTCCGGTAGCTCGCAGCTAAGCTCCTCGTGACAGCAATGAAAACCACACAAGTTGGAGCTTAATGTTCCAGCTTGTGTGGTGCTCACAGCTATTCCGTGCCGAGCCGTGTTTTGGTAAACTTAGATTCCATGAATTTCCTGGCAAACGAGAGACCCAACATCCGAAACGTCCACTAATGGTGTGTTTGCAATTTTTTTTGTAATCAATAAAAACCTTTTATTCTCCCCTTTGGGAGATAAATTACAAATAAATGAAATCAATGGCAAAGCCTAACCGCCGAACATAGTAAATAGAAAGATATGCACAGGGCCAGAAAGTGCGTTGGAATCGGCAATGAAGCATATACAAATTAGTTTTTGCTAATTTTTCACACTCATTGCATATTCTAAGTAAAGTCGAAAATAACAACAACAACGTAAAAGAAACAGGTTTCGATGTCCACCAGAATTGTGGTGGAAATGAACCAATCACATTGACATTGATGCTAAAAAGACAATATCTCAGTCAAAAATAGATTAAAGATCACTAGATTAATAATTGACACATGAAGAGATGTTGTAGAGCAGGCCACAGTTGTTAGTTTGTTGTGGTAATCTTTGATTCCATAGGAATTCTCTTGTGTGCTCTAAGCTTATCTTCTCGAGAACAAGCAAGCAATGAACTGTGGAGGTTCAGAGAAAAACACGATAGCGCAGAAGATGGGGGCCTAACCAACCTTCCAAACGTCCATTAATGGTGTGTTTGTTTCTGTTTCTGATACGCCTGTATGTCTGATAACTTATTTTCTTTAGACAATGAAAACCTTCCATTGTAGTGATATTTATTTTCATGGTCAATCAGCCTGTATCTCTCCCCTTTGGAAGATTAATAAAAAAAAAACGAAATCAATGACCAAACCTAACCGGCGAACATAAAAAATAGTAAAAATTCGATACTTTTTTTGCTTTTTTCAGAAAACTGATACATATTTTTCTATAATTGAAGTGTCAGCAGTGATGGCATATCCATCACAAGTAAGTTGAGCCTTTATAAAACGTTTGAACATCATTTCACATTTCAACTTCGGAGCTGAACACAAGGAAGTTATTCAAGTGATACTTTTGGAGCTGATAACTATTTTTGAACACATAAAAAAGGAAAACACTCAATTTCAGACATGTTGGTATAGCCCTATTGATTCATAGACCTCTGTTTATATGATGGATTACATTCTGTTGTGCGTTGATATGTTGTTTTTAATTATGCTTTCTTTTGGAAAATTTCCCAATGTATTCTTATCATGTGTGAAATGGAAAATAAATGTAGATTTGTTTACACTGTGACTGTTCTTTTGTTTCTTGGTAGTCAATGTACGATAGATAGATTGATGGATAGATAATATGAGCTGGTGCACTGCTTACCTAGTTCCGCCAAATAGAAATAAACGTTGGTTTTTTACTATGCCAACTTGACGTCGGCGGGGTGTTGGAGGTTTGCCGTGTGGTTTAACAAGATTCCAGCAATTAGCTTTTGGATCGAACGTATATAAATCATTAAAATGCTGGTCCAAGAGACCATTATAGCCGCCAAAAACATATATTAGGTTATTGTAAATAACTGTAGGAAGATTGATGCAAGAAAAATTTAATCTCTCATGGTGGGTATGACACATATGTATGTATATATGCTTACACATAGAATGACTCCTTCTGCCCACGGGTACCTTTCCAGTTGTAGATGGTCGATGCCAAACCTTTGTCTTTAGGTCAAGATAAACAATTTCAGGACAATATATTTCCTCTTGACTGTGGTATGGACTGTGCTTATCACCACGCCCACCTAAAAAACAGATATATAAGTCATTAAGTCAAAACTACATCATATGAAGTGATTTATACCTACCAAATATATACATGCGTCCGTGAATATGTTCAGCTGTATGAAAGTCTCGAAAAGAAGGAGCTACACCAAAAGTTTGGATATATCGCCATTCCATTGTGTTAAAATTTAAAGCGTGGACATCGCAAGAAAATTCATTTATTTCCTCAACAAAACCTCCAAATATGTACATACAATTGTCGATTACGCATGCTGAATGTCCATCACGAGCTCCTGGTATTGCCCCAATTACTGGAGGCCTTGACCAACTCAACGTTTTAGGATCGAAGCAATATAAGACATTGCAAAGGCTTTCATCATTTCGACCGCCCCATATATAGATTTTATCTTTATGCGCTACCGCTGTGTGTCCATATCTGAAAGTTTAAGACATTCCTATCAAAAAGGAATGCCATGAGTAAGCACACAGATACTTGCCTCTGAAATGGTACTTCGGGGTATTTTAATATGGTACCATTTTCGTCTCTTCTTTGTGGTAATAAAGTCCATCTAAGTGTTTGAATGTTTAAGACGTGAACATCAATACTTTCACTGAATCGATAATCATCCCCTGTAATAATGGATATATAAGTAATACACACAAATATAGGATTGTACTTAAAAAATCGGGGGGAAGAACCTGTGCAGTAGCCGCCAAAAGAAAATATATATTCTCCCACACATACGGCAGCATGATTAACGCGTCGAGGCCCTCCTTCTAAATGAACTGTCCAACGCATATTAAAATTTCTTTCCTAAAAATAGATGAACCAAAAGACAGCGAATAAGAAAACCAAACGAGGTGAAGGTCATAGAATCACACGCCAAGCTTACCAGTTATTCGTTATTGCACCAAAAAGCCAAACACAAACGTAAATGTGGAAATATAGCTTGGAGCTGGATTTTAGTCACCTTCTCCTATCAGTCTTCAGTCTTATAATGATTCAAGCTGCAAACTTTTCCTATTATGTCCATGAACACACATTCCAATTAACTACAACAGGACACCCTCAATATGGTTAAAAGATGCATACTTTTTATTTTTATAAATTTATTTGTTATTAATGGTTTGTTTTTGTAATGGCATTGGCATTTCGAGTTACTTTACTATTTTAATTTTTTTTAATTTATTTCCTTTTTACTTCTTTTGCTGGCTATTGTTGTTTTTAGCCTATAGTCGAACATTGACTGATATCGATAAATTTACTGTCGATTTCAAGACCATCTATTCGATAAACAATTGCCGTGTTTTATTTTTGTTTTATAGCTGGTACAATATTCGTTTTTCACCGTTGAAACCCCATTTTTCGCGATTACTTTTTTGAAAACCTACACAAATGACAATGATAAAATAACAATGTAACTAAAATTTTATCATTACTGAATCAAATAAGCAAGTTGTTTTGCTAGAAAATCTATTATCAAAAAAAAAAAATAATCGGCGAAAAATATCGCGAAAAGCGAATATAGAACCAGCCTTTAGTCAGTAGATTATTGTAGATGAATTTCCCCCACTCAAAAAAATGGCAAAGACGAACAACGATTAAACCAAGATATATTCATACAGGTAGTGGCAGTTGCCCAACAACAAAATATTGGGTGCACTATCTATCAAAATCAGTGATTAGTGCAATTCTGATTTCATAGCGAAACAATTAAAGGTGGTCTCATTTGTACAACAACCACAAATCATATGGTGCAATCCGCCATCTTGTCATCAAGCTGATTTACGTTTTGCCAACACACACAAAGAAATTTGTGTGCGTGTGTATATACGTGTGCGTACATGAGCAGAAAATATGGGAGAAAGAGATGACAACAAAGAGGCTGTCAAACCTGGCCGGCTGTTAACAGCTGTTCGGGTGAGACCATCTTTTTAAATTGTACTCAGCTGTTTACGGTACACTACATGGTAATTATATCATGGCTGGAAATATTGATGTTGTGCGTATGGTTTTAACAATAAGCAAGACAAAATCATTTATAAAGGAAATATAATCTTCAAGAAATTTGACTGTAATCCATCAGATCCAAGAGCCCGTGATTTAATTAATGAAACAAATCAATTCTTGATACTGGGCGAAATTAAAAACCATAATCGTTATTAGGAAGTGTAGCAAAAGTCCGGCTTTCCGATACCTGATATGACAAAAAGTCGTACTTAAATCTTCCCAATCCCATACTTTTCCCAATCCCATACTTATCCAAAATCTGCCATATTTCCTTAGGCGTGTTACCATCAAATAATTCTGAATCCGCTATTGGCTTTGCCTTATTAATGATGCGCTTAGATTTTTGCGCAATTTGCAATAAATTTTCCATTTCGCAGCAGAACGATCGCGTTGATAAGTTCGCCAAGCTATATCCCTTAAAAAACGCTATATCGGATTTCATACACTCCAAACATCTTTTCTAGTATAAGAATACCTCTTTCTGCGAACAGGAGAGGTAGACGAATTTCCGCCAATTTATCATAAAGCAGATTCAGTTGCTCATCAACATCAGTCCTGTCCTGAATAGATCAGAAAAATCACACGAAGACACATATTCTTCGACAACAGCAGCACTTACAGCATCAAAATCCATATATACAAATATCTGAGTAACATTCACACTCAGCTTCCTAGCATTATCCCTTCCAGCCCAGCTTCCTAGCATTATCCCTCAACTTTGGTGACAAAAAAAACTATTATCACTAACTATATAGGTACTACAGAAAATTGAATTATACCGCTTTCCTCAATATCAATAATATTATATGATCCAACCAGCAAAAGGACTTCTGCTTTTGGATTATCTGCATTGAAAAGCTTAAACACCATAAACCCCGTTTACACTGCCCCTTAAATCTGTATTTAAGGCTCTCGCTAGCAGCATTGAAATGATCATTGAGGAAGACCCGACTGTTAGTATCGTCCTCAGTAACATCAGGAAGGAATTGAATTGCTTTTATAAAAGCTTGCCATTCATAAAATTTATTAACAACAAAAGTAGATTTATTTTGCAAAAAATACCTTTTTAAATAAATTTTTATAAAAAAATTTCAATTTTGAGAAATTTTGAACCTTATGTCGAGTTAAACACAGAATGAATTCCAATCATTTTTTAATTGGATCAACAAAAAAATTAATTGAAAATTTCACAAATTTTCAGCCATAATTTTAATTGAATATACAATTTTTGTAGTTGCAAATTTTTTCAATTATCTTTCTCAAATATTTTGATTGATATTATCATTTTCGTGATTGAAGCAATTTCAATTAAAAAACTAATTGAACCAATTAATTTCATGATTGAACCCGATTTTTATTTTTGTCTGTGTTGGCCACAAATAAATCAATGAAAATTTATTGCTTTTATAGATTTTATAAATTAATTTTTTCTATTTTCCTTTTACAAGTTATGTGCAAACAACTACATACATATTAGTTTGCATTATATAATGAAACTGGTCTTGCGTCTCATTTATTTAATTTGTTTGAGCTATATTTGATGTTTCAGATTTTGCAGTATCAAATTTCGAAGCTAAAACTTCAGCTGCGCTTAACTGGTCGCCTAAATAACCAACTCGTTGCCTCTTTTTTCTGGCCTCTTCAAATTCAACGGGATGGACATTTTTACGATGAGAGTGCATGTTCGCATTGGAATTGAATGTTTTCGGGCAGTGTGGACAGGTATACAAGTAAGCTCCGGTATGGGTACTCATATGTTCCCTCAGGGATCTTGGCCTTTTAAAACTTTTTTTACAAAATTCGCACTCAAATGTACGATCCGAACGATGTGCATATTTCTTATGACTTTCCATGGCATCGCGACTTGGCGATACTTTATTGCAAATGTCACATACATGTGGCGTTTTCGGTTGCATATGACGTCGCTTGTGTTTTCGTAGCGCATACTTATCTTTATGCCACGATCCGCACAAATCACATTGCTCTCTTGCTTGCCCGTCCTGATGTTCCATTTGGTGACGCTTGAAGGCGCTGGGACCAAAAATAACCTTTGCGCATACATCACACATTCTCCCACCAACGCAGGGCTCTTTATTATGTTCCTCTAATTCTGCCAATGTTTTATATCTACAAAATCAGAGTTAATCTACTAGGCCATATGTTTTATTATTATACATTTACTAACCTTCTGTTACAAGTTTTACATTGTTTAAAACGGTCCTTATGTTTAAAAGTCCTATGCTGCTCCAAAAGATATTTCTTGGCAAATTTTTTCGGGCATTCATTGCATTTATAAATTTTATCTTCCTCTTTTTGATGTTTGATGAAATTATGATTACGAAGCGATTGATAATCTGAGAAAATTTGATTACATTCATCACATCTGCAAATAAAAATGTGGTTAACGTTTAAAAATTTTAAGTATACGGTGTCAGTGATTTGCGAGCCAATATAACTGCTGCTCGATAAATACTTTTAACCATAGAATTATCCTCTTAAAAAACAATAATAATAATAACGCCAAGCAAACGTAACATTTTTCATGGAATAAGGATTAAGAATGATTTGCGGACTTCAAAGGTATATAATATAGCATGAATTTTAAAAAATAATTGATATATTATGGCATGAAAAGTTTATGTTTAATACCGTTGGACAATGCAATTGTGATTCGATTAAATGAAAGTAGTAAAAGCTAATTCCAATTTACCATCTTACCTATAGCAGTTCGGATCAACATGATGTCGAATATGTGCAAGCAAATTTGCTCTCTTGTTGAATTTTTTATCACAACATTTCACATAGCCGTTTTCAATATTGTGCTCACTACGCATATGAGTTTTTATTCCAGCAAAATTTTCAACAGCTACATTACAAACATCACAATGGAGCCCCATGTATTGTGCAATTTCGTCATCAAACGATTTCATTTTAATTTTGTACGCACTTTCTTCCTCTGGCTTTTTATTAGCCTTAGGTTTGGCATTTCTGTACTTTGTCGGCTTTAACTCCTCTGTTTTATCTGAGACATTTTCATCTTTGCGCTTTCTTCCTCTTTTTTTAGGCTTGATTTGTATGGAGTCTTTTTCTATAATTGTTTGAGACTTTTGGACTCTTTTGGAGCGTGTGGTTTTTTCGCTCTCCTCTATCGCCTCAATTTCTTCCTTCGTGAATTCGTCTATGGGTTCTTCTTTGGGGGTTTTTGAATCTCTGGTTTCTTCAGTGTCGTCGAATGGATCCGAATTTTCGGATTGCAAGTTGTTAAATGCATCCATATCACATGAACTGTCGTCCGTATCAATGGAGTTATGCGATACATTTTTAAATGCCTCTTCCGAAGCTTCCAGACCCGTGCAAACTGATTTGTTTAACTCTATCAGTTCTGTGGAAAATGGAACTTCACCCAAAACATCGTATTCCTCGTTTGGTTCAACTTTACCCGCAAGGACACCACATTCCACAATGGCCGTTTCGCTTTTTACCGTCACGATCTCCGGTTCATTCAACCGGTTATGAACCAACTCGACCATTTCATAAAATTCATGGAAATCGTAAAGTTTGCCCAGACATGACTTACAAATAGCTGTGAAGACTGGATCATCTCTATGGGGCTGTTGGAGAGATATAATATGTTCTGTTTTATTGCTTTATTCATGTATATATAAACATTACCTCAAACCAAAAATGCTTTGCCAACACTGTAGCAATGTTATATTTTCCATTTCTCCCCGAATCTTCGAAGACTTTTGTGATGTTTTCAGAGCTTTGTAAACACAAACAGCACATCATGTTTAATAATAAAATTAGCAAATGCTGGAGAGAATTTCAAATTTGTAAATTGTAAACTTTATATTTGTTATACTTTCTCTCATCATCGGCGGGTACACTTCCATAACTTCTTACATGAAAGACAGGTGAAGATGAGATAATCTATGAAAAAGTTTTATAATCACTTGTAAGTTTTCCATTTGCCAAGTACGATATTGCGATTTTGCATATTGCGAAAACTTAAGTTATTTGCCGGACGAAGGACAAAAACAATAATACATATAAACATATAAATGACGCGAATACGCATCTATTTTAGGGATCTGAAAGTCGAGTAATAGACTTTTTGTAAAAAAGTCGAAGTCAACTTTTATAGGCTAAAGAAGTCGAATAATCGACTTTGAAGACAAAAAAACTAAAAGTCGACTTTTGCCATTTTGATAAAATCGTTCCAACTTGGGATCCATGCATGGTACAATTAAGAGGTAGGGTCATTAGCACAACAACAAAAATCTACCCCCAACGAAACTACCTTGAGTGGCAAAAGCCGTAAATTGAAATGTTAAAGTGATTGCAGAAATAAACGTTGTTTTAAAACTTATCTTCACCAAATATGTTTTACATTTGTACTTTTTTATCATTATAACACTGTTTTGCTACTTATGTGTGCAATCTCGGATAACTAGAACATCTTTTAAAGATTTTAGAAAAAAAAAATCACAGCTGTGTTATCAAGCCTTTGACACTTAGACTACAAAATCAAAACAAAAATAAAAAAATGTACTCAGCTGTTTACATGACCTTACCTTATACGTTCATCCTGCTTGGGATTCCTAATCTATTTATCAGAATGTACTTATAAGGTGAGGTAATGCGAACAGCTGAGTACAATTTTTTTAATTTTTTTTTTTTTTTTGATTAAGAAACAAATCTAATTTTCAAAATCTTGTCTACCAGTCTAGCGGATTCGCCAGCATGTGGATAAATAAAACACTCTTCCCACTAAATGCTTTGTTCTTTAAAGCCTAGCAAGGTGGATTTAATAAGGCCAGGTTTTAATAGTAGCAATATGTCGCTACTATTCAAATATAATTAAAGCTCACGAAATGTGCCGAATCAATTCTGCTTCAAAACTGTTGTCTATTTGTGTACCATTTATACAGAATGTGTTCGCACTTTTTTCGACAACATTTTTTTTAATGCATTTTGACAGTTGTTCGGCCGAAAAGTAGAAGTTAGTACTAGGCTTTCATGGCGAAACAATTAAAGGTGGTTTCATTTGTACAACAACCACAAATCATATGGTGCAATTCGCCATCTTGTCATCAAACTCACCGTTTTGCCAACACGCGAAAACAAATTTGTGTGCGTGTGTATATACGTGTGCGTTCATGAGCAGAGAAAAGAAATAGAAAGAAGGAAGATAACAACAAAGAGAATGCAAACAAAAATCTGACATCTTAATACCGTCAAACACGGACACGGAAACTAAACATTGAAATTTGCAAACACAACAGATGGCAACAGCATTATCCACTCGACTGACCAAACTGCTTGATGACAGCACTCCTTTTCCCGATGGTTTAACGCAGTGGCAATCCAATGCCCACTCCAAGGAAAATGCCGCGAAATCCGTACTTGGGTACCGGAAGCCTTCACCAAGAAACCCATGGTACCGACCTAGAGTGTCGAGATGCTACAGAAACCAAAAAGGCGGCATACAGAGCAACCCTGCAATCAGAGGTATCGTGAGAAGAGGAGAGAGGAGAAACGTGGAGAGTGTCGGCGTCGTATGAACCAAGTACTGTATGAGCGGCGTTATTATAGTTGGCTAGGTCATGTTGTCAGAAGAATAAATTAAGAAGCTCCAGCGAAGAAGTTTTTGAAGGAAATTACGATGACACATGCAAACCGGGACGGCCAAGAGCCCAATGGAAAGATCAAGTGGTGAGAGACACCTCGAAACTTTGGTGGCAGCGATCATAGAAGGAGCGCAGAATGCTATTCTAAGTTTGGCTGATGGGACAAATGTTCTGTCATAGCCAAGTAAAGTCAAATTAAACGCCACTTAACTTTGCTTCAATCCCATTGTCTTTGTTGTGTGTTGTTGTTTGACTTTGTTCGTGTTCTTGCGAAGAATAGTTCTTCGGATTTCGGTATAATTTAATAGGAATTTGTTTGCTGTTTTTCGCGATTATTTTTCGAAGCTTTACAAAAATTTCAAACAAAAATTTTATTGAAATTTTTTAATACTGAATGAAATCTGTGAGTTAATCTATTAAAAAAAACTCCAAACACGAAACACGAACATAGTACCAGCTTTTGAAGATATCTATAAATCTTAAATCTTATTGCGATTCAGTTGCAGGATATTGTCCGGCTTTAGACCATTGTTTAATGCTTTCTATTCGAAGAATAGTATAGCAAAAAACATTTAAAAAGTCAGCAAAAAGTTTGTTGTTGCTAGAAGCATTTAACTGGTTTTCTTTACCGCGATTTCATTTTCAACCAAGAAAAATCATCAGAAGGAGATGTCAAATGGATCAAGGTGCTTTACAACCATTTCAACTAGAGCAAGTTGTAAAGCACACATCTGAATTTTAACAGGGATATAAGTTTAAATCTTCTGGACTCGAGGGGTTTGTAAAAAAATTTCTAATTGGACCTTTTTGATAATTTAATAAAAAACATCATGGGGATTAATTGAATGCAAAAGAATTGTTAGAAAGGATATTGTTTCATGATTGCATATTATAGAAATAGTCTACGTATTTGAAAATATTATTTATTTTTAATTTGCGTCAAATAACGTTATAGTATGATTAGACTCGACTTTGGGCAAATTAGGCACTATTTTACTATCAGTGATTGGCGCGCCTATTGCTAAAGGCTTCGAAACGTCTATCGAAGAATTTTGATCACCCATATAACCAACTCTTTGGCGTCGTTTACGAGCTTCTTCAAATTCAACAGGATGTACATTTTTGCGATGTGAGTGCATATTAGCGTTGGAATTAAATGTTTTCGGGCAGTAGGGGCATGTATATAAGACGGCACCCGTGTGTGTTGTCAAGTGTTCCCTTAACGAAATTGGTCGTTTGAAGCACTTTTTGCAAAATTCACACTCAAAAGTTCGATCAGATCGGTGAGCGTATTTTTTGTGACTAACCATGGCTTCTCGACTGGGTGAAACTTTATTACAAATATCACATACATGGGGTGTCTTAGGTTCCAAATGACGTCGTTTGTGTTTTCTGAGTGCATATTTATCTTTATGCCATGACCCGCATAAATCACATTGCAGTTTGTGAGCATCACCGCCATCATGTTCTAATTGGTGGCGTTTAAAAGCCCCGGGACCAAAAATAACTTTAGCACAAATATCGCACATTATTCCGGCTGCACATGGTTCTTTATTATGCTCCTCAAGCTCCTCAATTGTTTTATATCTAAAAAATTTAAAATTAAGATATATATTTTATAGTGTGGTTTAAAGTATAATGAATACGCGGAACTACCTTCTATTACACATTTTGCATTGTTTGCAACGATCTTTATGCTTAAAAGTTCTATGCTGTTCAAGTAGATATTTGCGGGCAAATTTTTTTGGACACTCGTTGCATTTGTATATTTTATCTTCTTCCTTTTGGTGTTTAACGTTGAGATGATTTCGTAACGATTGATAATCAGAAAATATTTGGTCACAATCCTCACATCTATGAGAAAGGCATTGTAAAAGATATTTATTATTAGACATAATAAAAATGTTTTAGGTCTTTGTCATTTGGTTGCTGAAATATGGAGTACTATTCGGTTCAAGCCTGATTAAGTTATTGTGCTGTTATTTTTAAAACTTTCCTTCTAAAATAACTAATGCGTGATATAGCCTATTTTACCCTGTATTAGAAGGCCTTTTCAGCGGAACAAACTGAATTATAGCTCACATATACTTATCTACATTTTCTTAGGCTGATGATGTTGCTCTTATTTTTGTTTGAAATAGTGGTTTATCTGCTATGCTGGAAGCTAATGTTAACAACATTATGTAATGTTTCAACAACCACCAATCTTATGGCAGCCAGTTGTACATACCGCATTGACCCGATGGAGTCCTTGATCGGCAAGGGCTGCCAACACACTTTTAAAACAACAACATTCCTTGGGACAGATATTGGTCTTTTGTTAATCACCTTTGGGTTATTGCATATAAATCTATCGTGTTTGGATATTCGCATCATAGCTTGATATAGTTAAATATTGTAAGGAACGGCATTCGGATTGGAAACATTCCTAATTCTGGAAAAAAATGTCTTGCTCATATTCTTTTGCTATACCAATTAATGTATGGTCCCCAAATTTTTTCCCTTACATTATATAGTGACTATATATAGTTGTTGTTGTTGCAGCAGTCTGTTATGCACTGAGACGGCAGCCCTTGCCGATGAAGAACTCCATCAGGTCAATCCGGTACGTACAACCGGCTGTCATGGGATTATCCATATATCGATTTTTTTATAGTAAAATTAAAGATCTTGAACACATCTCGTATTATGTACATTTCTACAGTTGTCATAAGATCATAAATTTGTTAAGTAGATTCGAAGAAATCCGCAAGTAGTAATTCCTCTTATTAGGAGTTCTGCTTACACTAGTTCTATACCAGTAAGAGTTGATCGTCCCTGGAATTTATTTCCCATATCACTATGCATGGAGGCCATAGCAGGGGAGAGGTTATATTGTATAACGCTGAACGCATGGGTTCTAATCCTGGCGAGTACATCGATGGTTAATTTCTCACTAATTATGGCCACATTTGAGAGTGTTCAGCCTTGTAAAACTTATTTACCAAGTGTTGTTGCTCTGCGCCTCGCCGTTTGGACTCGGCAATAAAAAATATATCCCTTACCATTGAGCTTAAACTTGAAATCGGACAGCACTTATTTATATGATATGGGCACATGGCTAAAAATGTTTTCAGATTTTCTCGCCGGGATTTGAAGCAGGTTCACAATCTAGCTATATGTATTTTTGGGATTAAAGTACCGATCACCCGCATCTTCTTTGTCTATAAAAAAATTGGAGAAAATAGATTTGAATATAGGACATCATGCTCGATGCAGTGAATTTCCTTTCAAACACTAATTTTATTAATTGTGTTTCTAGATACTACTAAATAGGGGCAACTTAAAAAAAAACCTCTCTGTAGATGAAACGACGCGGAAAGCGGAAGCTTGTTCAACATACTCACCTATAACAATTTGGATTAACATGACGCCGAATATGATACAACAGATTTGCTCTCTTGCAGAATTTTTTGTCACAGCATTTCACGTAGCCATTTTCAATGCTATGTTCAATGCGCATATGATTTTTTAGGGTAGCAAAATTTTCTACAGCTATGTTGCACACATCACAATGTAGGCCCATATACTGAGAAATTTCATTGTCGAACGATTTCATCTTATTTTTATAGGCACTCTCTTCGTCTGGATTTTTATTAGGTTTCTCTTTGCATTTAGATTTCTTTGGCTTGTCGCCTTTGTTTTCATGATCCAAAGAAATTTTAACTTTAGGCTTTCTTCCCCTCTTTACTGGAACTGCAAGCTTTTCAGCTACCGAAGGTAGTACGCTATCGGCTGGTGCATTCGATTTCTTTGAATTTCGGGTTGAACGTGTCCTTTTCTCAGTTGGAGTTTGTAAATCCTGCTCGTGCATATCTCTTACCACTTCTGTATCGTCAAATGGATCCGAGTGCTCAGAATCCTCCTCTTGATAGTCCATATCAAATTCATTGTCATAGCTATGGCTATCGTTGGAATTATGAGCGTTGAAATGGATGTCCGAGTCTAAAGTGGAGCAAGACTTCGTTGACTGGTTTAAGGCCACTAATTCCGTAGAAAGTGGCACCTCGCCCAATTCATGTAAATTTTCTTCATACGGCTCATCTTTGCATGCAAGCGTTTCTTCACTTTTCACCGTCACAATCTCCGTGTTAATCAAACGGTGGTGAACTATTTCCACCATTTCATAGAATTTATGGAAATCATAAAGTTTTCCCCAGCATGCATTACATATTGCGGTAAAAGCTGGGTCATCCTTATTTGGCTGTATAAAAAATTTACTTTAATTAATCGTTTATGCATTAAGTGCAACAAAAATCTTACTTCAAACCAGAAATGCTTTGCTAAAATTGCCGCTACATTATATTTTTCTGACATTTCTGAATCTCCAAAAATTGGCATAGCATTTTCTGTGCCTTTTAAACACAAGCAACATAACATGGCTAATAAATTCCAGCAAGTAAATAAAAATTTTAGTTGAAAATTTATTTTGTTGTATATTTGTTTTGATCTGCCTCTTATTGCAAATGCTTGTTGAATTGATAACACTTTTTGTGGGGTGCTAAATTATACTAAAGTTGGTATCACACGATATATAGGCAAAAATGCACTTCATAGGGCCCATCTCTGATTTTATTGAAACTTGGTGTGTAGAAGTGGTTTGACCCCAGTAACACAAATTCGAAATGCGTTTTTGGGGCAAAGGACCCTGTGCCCACTAGTGTCCCACGGGGTCTTGAGAATTTTGCACCTTGTTAAGGCAATGTGGGTATCCCGTGCACGCTCTATTCGGCGTGTATTCTCAGATGTATTGTCCTTTTTTTACAGACATGTGTAAACAATCATGATTGCAAGCTAGCCCAGTTGATAAAAACTTTAATTGTTTCGCGAGAGAAATTTTACAGTTATGTTTTGTTTTTATTTTCATACCAAAAGACATTTTTTATCTGTACTTATGGTTTTATTGTTTTTTTTCGCATGTAAATAAAATAACAAAAAGAAAACACTTACCGTTGAAACCAATAAAACAAAAATGATGCCGACAATAATGTCAAGCGTTGCCGCTAAAATTTCTTTTTGCCATTTTCCTCACTATAAACAGAGTACTACTTTTTCACCTATTTTCCTTCAGAGTTTCGCATGGTGAAACAATTAAAGTTGGTCTCATTTGTACAACAACCACAAATTATACGGTGCGATCCGCCATCTTGTCATCAAGCTGATCGGCGTTTTGTCAACACACACAAAGAAATTTGTGTGCGTGTGTAAACGTTTCCGTAATAAGCAGAGAATATGCGAGAAAGAATATACCAACAAAGAGAATGCAAACTAAAATCTGCCATCTTAATACCGTCAAAGCTGCCCGGCTGTTAAAAGCCGTTCGCGTAAGACCACCTTTTTAAGTCCGCCTTGAGCGTTTCGCCGACGCTTTTTTTATATGAAGTTTGACAGCATTCCACCTGAAAAGCTGAACAGAAAACTCAGCTTAATGGAATGAATGTGACATCCCAACCCTGATCATCTGGTACTATTTTCTTCATGCAATAACTTGCTTTAAAACCATTTTATATCTAAGAAGATGTCCTCATCCGCTCATCTTCAATACCAAAATAGTCAGCATTCAAGAGTTATGAATCTAAAATATAAATCAAAATATAAAAAACTGAAGAAGCAAATTAAACATTTGGTTTTTGTAAGTATGCGAACTTGAGATATTGGCTTGTTTTATTGCATTGCCTTTTCAGGAAAATGCTTCATTGTGCGATGAAGTTTCTCAAATCCAACTAGACTTACAACTAGCACGAGAGGAGCGAAGGTATTTAATTAAACGTCTTATGCGCCATGAAGGATACGATGAGGGCCTTGATAATAAGAACAATAATACGGAAATTGTCGCAATACAGCAGAAAACAAATAACATTCCCAAGAAGAGAGGACCAAAAAAACGTATCAGCAATGTAAACTCACAGGTCGATTGTGATTCGCAAGGAAAACCAAAAATGCCAATAAATTTGTGCAACGTTTTAATCCACTCTTTGGGTGAAATTCTTCCAACCAATCCTAATTTCCACAATTCCAGTTGGATTTACCCTGTGGGGTATGTTGCGACACGTATTTATGCGCACCCAAAGGATCCGCAAAGGAAGTGCGTATTTACATGCAAAATTCTTAATAATACTGGAATGCCCCAATTTCAAATAATACCGGACAATGATTTGGATAGCGTTTTCTTTGGTGAAAGTGCTAATATTTGCCATCAATCCCTTTTGGAGACATTGCGAAGGTCGCTATCTGATGCGGCCAAATTGCCTTTACGTGTCCAGGGAGAAAAGTTTTTTGGTTTGTCAAATCCTGTGGTGCAATCACTGCTAAAATTGGATCCGTCTTTTAAACAGTGCACGAATTTCAAAGAATTTCCAAACAAAACTGATTTTCCAGGCTATAACATCCCCGAAGACAAAGATCCAACCATGTCTTGGGAAGCTTTTTCACTTATTACAATGTCCGCATATCACACAATGCCAGAAATTAAAGATGAACCACCTGATGAGTTGTTCGACATGAATTAGCTTCAAAATTTAAGAATGCTTCAACTTCTAACTTCATTTGACACATTCGACTGCGGTAGTCCATATTTTGTATTATCCAAAGTTAGAATAATAAAAAATAGATGTATGTGATGAAATCTGAAAAATATCATATTCTACTCCCCTGTATTTGTTCATCAATTCAAAAAACAAAACCAAAATTCCAACTTATTTTAAGCTCCGAAATTTTTCGATTTCCCTAAAAAAATACACAGAAACCTCGATATGGCAAAGTTAGATATTAGAAAAAGTAATTCTTGGGAATGATTTAATCATTGGTGCACAAAATGAAAATGAAATTATATGCGTGAATTACTCTCCTTAATTTGTATAATTCTTTCATTAAATGAAAATTCATTTATCCGATACAAAAAGATACAAAATTACTTATCTTTCCTTTTTTATCTTGCCATTAATCAGGAAAAAATATTGTTTTTAAAACAAAAACACAAAAAACGATTCTTACACCCATGCGCATATTCATTCGTTGCTGTCTCGACAACGGATAAAGCCAAGAGAATAAGAATGCATGTAGAATGAGCATCAACGCTTACGTTAAGGAAATTTAAGTTTTGTGCACCAGTGATCTAAACGAATCACGGCGAGTTTTTTTAATTAACTTTTTCCTATAAGATTTGCTTTCGTTAATAAAAACCATTTCTACTAGGAACTTGATTAATTTAGTAAAAAAATTATAATCATATATTGCTCAACTTAAGACATATTTGCAAAAAATTTTAGACTTAAAAGTAAAAAATGTTATCCATCTTATTATATATCGCAAGCGTACACACAGTCATTCTTAATGTAAAACTACCTTCGTTGATTGTGGTTTCTGCTTTGGACTGATGCAGGAACTGCTGGAGTATGTGTTGGTAGAAGGATACGACTACCGTCAGCATAACGTATTTGACGCTCGGGCGTCGGAGTTAAACGTGCGGGACTGATTCTTGATGGAGGTTGAGGATAGCGATATTGAGGCGGTTGTTGTTGATTAAGAGTCTCCCGGCGTTTCCTAAGCTCATCTTTTGACTGCTGACGATGTTGATGCTGATTATGGTTAACATGCTGTTTTGTAGGTGCACTTTTATTGGCAGTTACCTTATTCACTTTTCGACCCCCAAAAATTAGGTTAGATACAAATATAACGGGTGAGAATAGTCGCAATGCTGTGTCACTGAAAAATATTAAATACATTGTTATTATATCGGATACTTGGCAGGAAAGGGGATAAGCTTACGTTGTTCCAATAATTGGTTTTGCCTCATTGCCGCTCAATATAAATAATGGAAAAAATATAGAAAAAATGCAGCTGCTCACAATAATTGACGACGTCATATTTGTCAGAACGGTCAAGGGAACACCAAATCCCAAAAAGTATGGCCAATTTATTTCGATGTAATTTAAACGCCTATGCAATTCCCATCCCATATTAAACCATTTGTATTCGAACGCATAAAGCGAATATAATAGGCAAAGGTGTATAAAACATAAAAATTCGCCAACATACGGAATGGGAAATAAGCAGACCAGTTGGCTTTGTACCAAAAACAAAGCCTGAACTACTAAATTGAAGAGGAAATCTGCAACTAATTTACTGATGTTCGGTATAAGATTGGGTTTGCCTTTGCGCACTTTGTATGCCTCGTTTGCAATATCGGCAAACCACAGAGAGCTAACTATTTTACTTAGCAAAAAAATTGGTAAAACCCACATCATTCCAAAGATTATCGACAGGAAAAAAGAGAGCCAACCCCATATCATATGCAGATCTTGAGATTTTTCTCCATAGCACCATGTTAGTATCAATTTTAAAGTTGGAAGCAGTACGCGTTCAAACAGTATAATGCTCATCCATGTGAAACCGCCGTTGAGCGCACATGACTTCAGCACTTGTTTTGCTATTTTTTTCTGTCTGCAAATATTGAATATACGAAAGTTTATTATTTATGGTTATAAAAGAAAATAAAAAAAATTGTAAATGCGTATGTATACGTCCATTGACTTACTTAAAAGGTATTGTAGTTTCTGAGGTCTTTTCCTTCTTGGGCAAATTATCCAACCGACGTTCATCAGGATTCGTATTGCCTCTTACCAACATTTCGCGTTGACGTTGCTCTTCATACATGGCAGATGCAGAAGATGGGACTGGTGAGGGACTTCTCCGCATCATGCGTTGACATTCGTTTATACGTTGCTGTCGTTCAGCTTCTTTTTCTGCATTTTGTCTATGAATTTCAGCATCAATGTAAAAAACCAATGTCATACCTTTAATGCTATCCCACAAGCCATAAAAGAAGCCCAAAATTATAAGCTTTAAAAATAGAAATGACTGAAAAAATTTCATATGATGAAGTAGAAAATTAATATGTTACCTTCGCAGAGTCCATTATCTAGTCTGTTCTTTTATAAAAATATTTTCATTTGTACAAAAAAGCACCAAAAATTTCCGTACTTCCCAGTTGTAGAACAACAAAATATATTATGATTTTATTTAAATATGCTTGTAATTAGTTTTATTATCAAGTATAGTTGGTTAGTGCTCCTCGGCAAACAGTCAAATGTGTATGTAAAATGTTTATTCACTTAATATTTGATTTTAATATTATTTAATGATATAAATTTGCGTTCTAATGTTTTGAAATACCTAAATTTTATCAGCTGATTCGTTGCACTTTATAGACCAGGGTACACTCTTGGTAGAATTAAGAAGGTAAAGTCGCTTGCCCAACAACAAATTAAGCTGCTATCACTATGTTCGTTTTTCATAGTTGAAAACACATTTTTTTGGCGGTTACTTTCTTAAAACATACAAAAATCACAATGGTAATATAATAATTTTATTAAAATTGTTTCATAAGTTACGGCTAGTACTATGTTCATTTTTCATCGTTGAAAAACCGCAATTACTTTTTGAAACATTAGACAAATAACAACAGGCGCGTTTTGTTTACAAATTGAAGGCTGGTTCTATATTTTCCACAGTTGAAAACACACATTTTTCACGGTTACACTACAAAAACACAATGAAAACTTAATACTTATAAGAAGATAAATAAACTCTGGTACTATATTCGCTCTTCGCTATATTTTTCGCCGATTACTTTTTTTAGATTATAAAAAAAATAACTTGCTGATTTCATTCAGTAGGACATTCCCTCATTACTTTAGGTAAAATTTCTATAAAAATGTTTTTCTATCATTGTTATTTGTGCAGTTTTTTAAAGAAGTAATAGCGGAAAAATGGGTTTTCAACTGCGAAAAACGAACGTAGTACCAGCCATTATTTATGAAAAAATCTTCATAAAAATCTTGTGTTCTCAATGAGATTTTTGCAATATTTCAAAAAAAGTAACATTACTCATTACTTTAGGTAAAATTTCTATAAAAATGTCTTTCTATCATTGTTATTTGTGCAGCTTTTTAAAGAAGTAATCGCGGAAAAAATGGTTTTTCAACTGTGAAAAACAAACGTAGTACCAGCCATTATTTATGAAAAAAATCTTCATAAAAATATTGTGTTCTCAATGAGATTTTTGCAATATTTCAAAAAAGTAACAATGAAAAATGTGTGTTTTCAACTGTGGAAAACAATATAGTACCCCAGATAAATTCATTTACAGGAAGTGACAGTTGTCAAACAACTAAATAATGAGTGCACTATCTGTCAAAATCAGTGATTAGTGCAAAAAATATAAAACCGTAAATGCAGATAAAAAAGTATGGAAACAAATGATTACTGTCAAACTTCAATCGTAAAAAAATTATTTCAGCAACTATTCCGAAAGCAGAACAGAATACCCACCCTATGACTCTAGACTCTTTGATTGAGTCTAGGCTTTTACGCCTGTACGTCACGCTAACGGTATTTCTATTCCAATAATAAAGACGTCAATTTTGACCGACTCTGAATTATCCGCGTTATTTTTCTGTTCGCAAAGTGGAATAATTTTGCTGAAAAATTCTGGTAAGTTTATGAATTTTATCCCGAATTTAATCGATCGGTTACCTACACTTCAAAGGACAGTGGAGAAATATCTGGAATAAATCAAATTTATGGCAAAGACACATGGAAAATATCCATTGTCACATCGGTGAATGAATTTTTTTTTGGTTAATGGTTGCTGCAGCAGAGCAGCTGACTTAAGTGTGCTGCTGTTGTGTGAATGTGTTGTTGCTATTCTCGACAAATGATTCAATTCAATTTTGGAAGGGCGCGGGGCGAGGCAAACATAATGTTGCGTTGTCTTTCATTTTTTTTTCTTGATTTGTCTGTGCTGTGTGTGACGAGTCTAGAATACCAAAAAATATTAAAATCGTTAATTGTAAACATTTAGCAACAACAAGGAAGGGCCTCCGCCCAACTAATATGTCTGCCACATTATTTACTTTAATTGCAACTCAGAATAGAAATTTATTATTTGTGGTGTATTAGAAATATATTTGCGTTATCGTCTGTTTTACATAGTTTAAGTTTGAGTTTACCATCCTTTTTCCCGTTCTTGTTTTCACCTGTGTCAGTTGGACATACATGCATATTCATATGTATATACGAGTATGTTTATTTCTATTCTCGCTATCTATTTACTGTAGATCGTAGATGATCATTAGACATACTTGCTTGTGGTAGAGAGGAGAGACGAAAATGTGCGCAGTTTGTCAGTGCGCCTATTTGCTGTTGTGTTATTATACCCTTACTGGATGTAAAATATATTTACCATCAGTGGAATAGAATTTAAGCATAGTTTTTTTTATCTACTTAATTTTGAATTAACTGAAAATTGCATGTGGTGGTAGCGATCCTTGGTAAGATCCCTTTGGGGAGCAAGGCGTTCCGGTGCATAGCTCTGATCGCTGAGGGATCTGCCGGATCGTAATTGAGTCAGAACTATTCTGGTTTGGAGGGGATAAAATTTCTTCAGGTGCGATGAGCGGCGTTCGTTCTCAAAGGATTCACCCGGTAGCTATTCACCTCATAGGCTACCGTGTCTGCATGAATGTTGTCCAGACCCGTTTGATATGCCGCTTGATCTAAAGGTTCTCTTTTGTAGCGCTGAACCTCTGGCTCTAGACATGGAGGTCCAGCATGTAGTCATGGCTTCGTAGGATCTTTGTCTCCTAATGAAGGTGGTCCACAGAGAACGGAGGAAGACATTTTGACAAATCCGAATATTAGTACACTGTGTGTCACAGAGACCATATTGGCGCTGCATAATTTACCACTGACCGGCCAACTGCTTTGTACTTGGCCAACAAGGTTTCTTTGTGATCACCCCAGTGCTGCAAGTGACTTGAGAACCTTGTTATTCGGATTTTATCGCAGATTGCTGTAGCGTGTGGGGAGAATGTGTAAAAGCTGTCAAGAGTGACGCCAAGTATTTTGGGACACTTGATGGTCGGAAATATTTGTCCATCGATCATCGCTTTCAGTTCAGTATTCACCTCACGCGTATCTGTAGTGAACAATGTGACTGAAGATTTGGTGGCAGATATCTTCAGATCTCTTGTAGCGAAATATGAGGCAAGTTCATTGAGGAAGACGTTTAACCCCAGTGCTGCCAGCAAGTGACTTGAGAATCTTGATTTTATTTCTGTCTTTATCGCACATTGCTGTAGCGGGTGGTGAGAATGTGTAAGAGCTGCCAAATGTGACGCCAAGTATTTTGGAACACTTGATTATCGGAATCATTTCTCCATCGATCATCACTTTCAGCTCAGTATTCACTTCACGCGTATCTGTAGTGAACAATGTGGCTGAAGATTGGGTGGCAGATATCTTCAGATCTCTGGCGGCGAAATATGAGGCAAATTCGATGAGGAAAGTTAAACCTATTGCAGATGTCATCAATGGGTCGGGGGCCTGATGCTACGATCGCACAATCGTCCGCTTACGATACGATCTCTATGGAATAGAGGATAGAGGTGCCGGAGATATCACCTCGGGACGAACACGTACACTGCGGCGGCAGCCCCCGGCCGATAAAGCGTTCCCACGGGTCAATTCGGTACACTGAACCAGCTGTAGGTTGTCAAAAAAGTATTACCTCCTAGTTTTATTTTTTACACCGGTATTAACAATACTTATTGCAGCCTTTAAATAGATTTGATAGATATCCTTTATAGAAGCTGCATTAAGTCTTATGAATAGATTTTTCCAGAAATTTTTGGAAATTAATTTGATACTGAATCATGAGATTTACTGTTCGATTCTCAAAAGACTATAAAGTTGACATAAGAAAGTACTTGTTGGTTCGTCTGAGGAGGCAAATAAATTATTGTCAAACTGTGAACTTTTTTATTGTTAACACAACTACAACATTATTTGGCAAATGTTATAAATTAACATTTACTTAACATTTCAGCCAAATCATTTACGGTTTGTGCGATATAGTTGCACAAGAAGTTAAATTCAAGATCAGTATAGATCGAAACTAAATCCGAAAATGAACTCAAAACCCTATGCATTGCATTGGTATTGGAAGTCATAGTAGCAAATCATGGACCTAGCAGAGTGGTCAACAGAATATGCTAATGTCCCGTCGGAGATTGTCGAAGGCAAAACAATTTCGATTGGGGTGGGACCCATCCCGCATATCTGATGGGACATTTATGGGGTTAAATTGTTATTGGTTGTCGTCACCAAAAAAGAAGAATAACAATTTCACTCAGTAGAAGTTTCGAAGTCCACTGTGGTGCAGAGATTGCCATGTCCGCCTATGACGTTGAACGCCTGGGTTATAATACTGCAGATAACATCAGAAAAATTGTAAGCGGTGGTTATCTCATCCTAATGCCAATGTCACGTTTGCCAAATGTTGTCGAAATATGTATTGGGTTGCCCAAAAAGTAATTTTTTAAAAGAAAGTATAATAATACAATAATACAAAAACCCAAGTTGCAGATGAATATGGGAAACCTGCGATCAAATAAAAGCATATTTTAATTCCAAGCAATAGTTAGTTCTTCCAATACAAAACGTAACTTTTCTTGTAATATTTCATTGCAAATATGTTCATAACATTCCATTAAGGAACAGGGCCAAACTTCTCACAGATCAATGAGTGCTGTCCGATTAAAGTTTATAGCCGAGTCCGAACGGCATGCCGCAGTGCGACACCTCTTTGGGGAGAAGTTTTTACATGGCAAAGCACCTCACCAAGGTCGCCAGCATTAGTAGGAAATAACCACGGGGCAACATTTTTTTCTGATGTTCACGCCAGGATTCGAACCAAGGCGTTCAGCGTCATAGGCGGACATGCTAACCTCTGCGCTACCGTGGCTTACAATATTTAATATCTCATTTGCAAATTGCACATTTTGTCCATGAACATTCCACTAAGGGACAGGGGCAAACTTCTCATATATCAATGAGTGCAGTCCGATTTAAGTTTGAGCTCAACGATAAGAGGTCTCCTTTTTATAACTGAGTCCGAACGGAGTGCCACAGTGTGACACCTCTCTGAAAATTAGTTTTACATGGCATAGTACCTCACAAATGTTGCCAGCATTAGGAGGGGAAAACCACCGCTGAAAATTTTGTTTTGATGGTCTCGCCAGGATTCGAACCCTGGTGTTAAGCGTCATAGGCGGACATGCCTACCTCTGTGTTACGCTACGCTATTAAGGCTATTTCATTTAGCCTTAAGAAATATGGAAACATGATAAGAATACATTTGTTTATTTATCAATCCCATGGCAGCCAGTTGTACGTACCGGATTGACCCGATGGAGTCCTTTATGGGCGAAGACTGCCCCCTCAGTGTACAACACACTGCTACAACTCCAACAACATTTATTATATTGGGTTGCCCAAAAAGTAATTGAGGATTTTTTAAAAGAAAGTAAATGCATTTTTAATAAAACTTAGAATGAACTTTAATCAAATATACTTTTTTACACTTTTTTTCTAAAGCAAGCAAAAAGTAACAGCTGATAACTGACAGAAGAAAGAATGGAATTACAGAGTCACAAGCTGTGAAAAAATTTGTCAACGCTGACTATATGAAAAATCCGCAATTACTTTTTGGGCAACCCAATACTAACATTCAAGTATTTTTTTTAATATATACATATATGTTTATTCTTTTAATTAAAATATATTTCAGTTCAATTTAAGGAACAAAGTTAAAATTTTTTTTTTCAAACATATCCAGATAAAAAACAGTAATTTTGATTGGTTTGGTCTAAGTTGGTTTACAGGAAATCTTGGTGTTAGTGTTAAATTAAAATGTTATCTGGATTTTTTCGTAGAGATAATTTTTGTTTAGAAGCGGATTCCTTCCTTTTCTTCTTTCCTTTTCCACTGTTCTTATCTCTCTCTCTCTCTCTTCAACATATTTACCATGAATTTACGCAAGTAAAATTTCGTAGTTTGTGTCGAGGCTGTAAAGATTTTTTTTCTGAATGATAATTCTAATTGATTCCAAAAAATTTAAATAAAGATGAGACTGTGGCAAGTTATTATGTGAAGATAGTCGCTTTGGTATATTTTCATTTCGATTAAGACCGGCAGCGTCAGACCTTGTATGCATAATGATAAAACTTATCAAACAGAATATAGTTAAGTGATAAGGAGACAGATTCAATGCGAAAAACAGTAGAAATTTAAAAAAAAAATATTAAATCGGCCTTTATAACGTGCGTTGTTGTTGTTGACCCAAAAAATGAAATATTTTTTATATTAATTGGGACATCAAACTCGTTCAGAGTACGGGTGCTGTTTACAGGCACTGTCGCACTCTTTAATAAAATGTAAATTGAGCGAAATATTGCATTCCGTTATTGCAAAGCGTTATTTTGTTGGCAAATGTTAAGGAAATTTATGAAATTACCAAGGAAACATAATAAAAATGTATGTTTGAGTTAACAACAACTTGCATTGGAATTCAGTAAGTACTCTTGGAAAAATGGGGATTGTTATGTGGCTATAGCAAAATAAAACCTACACTAATAGATTCTAACGAATACTCGAACATGCAGGATGCGACTGTTTCTATCATTTTTAAATTGATTTTTTTCTAATCTACAACTCTTTACTTTCAGGGGGAGGTGCGAACGATAAACCAAAGAAACAGTCTTATCTGTCTTAATTTCTACGATTTTTTACTTGAAGCGATCGATACTCAATTCAGACATAGTTTTGAGTAAAGTCAAGCAGAAACGTTTTCACATCCTCCGCCTTGAACTAACGGTTAATTAAATAAAAAACAAGCTCACAGGACAAAATTAAAAAAACCACCAGCAACCTGACAAGTTTTTGATTGGCCCAAAAGACATTTAACCATCAAACATCATGGCGCATCTGGGACGCTCTGTCAAAAATGTCGAAGCTCCGCGACCCTTAAAATCACAATCTCGTTCGTCCCTTAAGAACAATTATATGCTCATTGAGGAGCTTATGCAGTTGATAGAAAATGTAGCGATTTCATTACAATCGGGCATTAATAATACAGAGCCAATGGCTACGCTGGTACAAAATCTTCGTATTCATGGTCCCCAATTGGAGACGGTCTCAAAGGATACATTGGATCGGGCATTTGTTGTATTCCGTAATGCGTCGCAGGACGAACGCTTAAATATTATGACTCGTCTTAATTTGCTCGAATTGATTGAATTGAGGGCCAAAGGATGGGAAGACAGCGGCATCAATGCCTATTACAAGACTAAGCAGGCCACGAATGCTGAGGTAAGTGGGAAGGAGTTGTTTAGCGCAATCAATTGTCAAGAGAAATCTGTTTTTTTTCAAATTTGTTGCTTGTCTGACTTACAGTTAAATGATGTCCAGAATCATGTTGATCCAACCCAAACAGCATTTTTAAGCACCTCCCCCACATTTGGTGGTATGAACGCTGGGAATGCTGCTGCAGCTGCCGCTGCGATTGCCTCAGTCGGTTCCGCTAATCAACAACATCTACTCTTGAGTCCTGGCGAAGTTATACGTAATTCCGGCAAGTTTCCCAAACCAACTAAAATTCCTGGCAAAACCTATTGCAAGGATGAGGTTGTGATACGAAATGCAGATTCGGGAAAAGGTATTTATTTATGAACGCACATGCTTATATGGCCACTTTTTTTCTCAGTTTCATACAACGGCACAAAAACGCCAAAACACAAATTCCCTATAAGAAATACTGAAATGATAAATTGTTCTAAATTTTATCCATTTACATTCTTCTCTTCACACGATGCCCCCTTCTCTTGACACTTTTGTGTGCTAAATTGTAAATGTTTTTAAGTAATGGGTATCAAAGGTCGACGTGTCCATATGATTGAGGAACTCAGTGAAACAATCATATCATTCCAAAGAGGTAAACCAAACCAATATTGTCTAATCTCGTTTGTTTTTAATTTTCTTTTGATATTCATCCCCATTGGCATGGCTAAAATCTTAATTGAGTTCGTGTTCATTACATTTGCAATAGGCTAGTGTTTCAGGAATTGCATGTCATTTACATATACAATATGAAAAATTCAATATGTTGAGCAATCTAACATGGAAAATGTGTTTGAGTCCAATCTATTCAACAAAGCACCAATTCGAAAAGTAATCTGCAACTAATTATTGATTAACTATATTCACATATTTTACCTTTCAATACTAATAAGCAGCATTGTGATTTTTTTTTTCACAAGTAGAAAAAATGTATGTATATTTAAATTTTGTGAAATCAAGCTCGAGGTCTTCAGATTTGTTTATTTATACGATATTTCCTCCATCCGTTGGTGAGTGTTTTCAAGCAAATCGTAATTAGAGTAACATAGAAATCACAGACAAAACTTAGAAGCTATGCCATCATCTTTACTGGCCGTTGTCTGTTTTGTCACTCAACAGACAACGGCCAGTAAAGATGTTTGCATAGCTTTTAAGTTTTGTTTGTGATTTCTTTGTTACTCAAATTTTTATTTTCTTGAATATGCTCACCAACGTAAGTGCGAAATGTCGAATAAATAAATAAACACAACTCTGAGGAACTCGAGCTTGATTTCACAAAATTTTAATTTTCAACTAAAAAGGTCGAACAAAATAGAAACAAGAATATGCAGTTAAACCTCGATTATCCGGCTCGCTCGCCACAAAGCTTAGCATGGAAAATTGAAAAACAAGGTTAATAGAGTTTTTTTAAACGTCTTTCAATATCATACAGAGTTCTATGATGTTATTTACAGACATCGGTATGGCGATAGCGTTTTAAAATATGTTATACATAATTATTTAAAGTACTTATGAAGTGTTGTTTGTTTTTGAGCGTCTATTTTTGTTTGAGTAGATTTGTTTGTACGCGATGCACCTGCATTACATCAGGCTCTGAAATTTCTGGAATTCTATTGTCTTCAAGAAATTCCAAAAGAGCACTGCATCCCTCTATTGCTTGAGCCAAAGTAGGTATTTCTGGGTATTTTGAGTTTCCTTCGTCTGACACTTGGGAATCCCCATCAGTCTCGTAATCTTCGCTTTGATTTGTCATACGTATTATGTTCAGGTATCAGATAGAATAGTACAGGATGTGATATCATCATCGCACTCGATCCACTTTAAGAGGTCATCAATAGAACATCCAGGCGGTTCGCATTTTCGTCATCTTGGGACATCAGGTTGTTCCAAAGTTTGTGTAATATTTATGGTGTTAACTTGTCCCAAGTTATAGCAGCTGTCCACAAAGCTGTCTTAATATTCAAAGACTTGGCGAAATCATGAAGGTGGGGGACATTTTTTAATGCTCTTGGATTGACCATCAGTTTGCATCTGTGTGGCCCAACTGCATTACCACAAAGCAAATCTGTTTTTCTTTTCTTGGATGCTTTGTACCCATCGATGGATAATTATTAACCAGTGAGCAGCGAAGTCTGAGGCAAACAATTCCAAAATAGGCTTATTTCGTCGGCGTAATAAATTTGTTCAGTTTTACTTTCAATATATTCGCGTAAGTCGTATTCAAACAGAATGGCTGATTCGTAATCAGCGTCGTTTTTTGAATTTTTGAGCCAACCAGTTGAGTACTTGCATTCCGAATTTATGTATAGTTTTTCATAAAATTATTTCGCCTTTTCAGTTATTATTACACCTAAAATTTTATGCCAGGCAATAAAATTGTTAAATTTGAGTTAACTCACCTGAAATTGAAGTTCCCTTGAACCTTTCTTGATGATTATTTTGTGTGTCTTTTTTTTACTTTTTTCCACTTCTAGAGGCAAATTTTAAAATTGTTTTCTTATTTTTTTATTAAATCCCGTACAGTTTGTTTGCCAACACCGTATTTTTCAGATAACAAACCAATGGACAATGGAGCCATTTTAGAACAAACACCTTAACCGGTCAATTTTTATTAGCCACTGAATGTGATTTGATATTCACCTTAAACTAAAAATCCCGGAATTTTACATCAAACAATCATGATTGTGGTGCACGGTTAATAGAGGTAAAACGCGGTTAATAGAAGTTTAAAATCAAAAGCACAGCATGCCGGTTAAAAGGGGTACCCTGTTTATAATGGGCCGGATAATCGAGGTTTAACTGTATATAAGTTATATCAAGTTATAGGCCGATTTGGACCGTACTGGTCATGGCTGTAAGCAGTCATAGAAAAACACCACATCCAAATTGCAGCGAAATCGGATAAGAATTGCGTCCTCTAGAGGCTCAGAAAATCAAATTGGGAGATATGTTTATATGGCAGTTATCTCAGGTTGTCAACCGATTTAGACCATGCTTGGAACAGTTGTTAGAGGTTATACCAAAACAACAAAATGATATGTAGTCAACTATAAGATGGTAGGTGTTGATTCGCTTTTGTCGGTTTTTTTTCCAAGATTTGGCGCACTGTAAATATCAGGTCTATGGTGGATTTACGAAGTGTAAAGCCGTACTGATAAGGCCCAATTATTTCGTGAACTTTAAACTTTAATCTTTCCACATTACTATCGACAGTATCTTGTATGCGATGGGAAGGAGACTAATTCCTCTGTAATTGGCATATGCAGTCTTATCCCCTTTCTTGTGTACGGGACTGGTATGCATTCTTCTAGCCAGATTGCGCAGATAAGCTGATCCATATGACCTCAGCGTGTCGCCTCCGGTCTTAAACAGTGCAACCGGAAAAATTGTTCTTTCCATATCCTCATCACAATATCTGTATCTGTGAACAGATTTCTATGGTGTTATTTTCGAAAAGTTGTATTTTGTTCGACTGTGTTATTATATACTTCACGCAGTTTCATTTTAGTTTTACTGCCTGCACACTAATTCCGTGTCACAATAGCATCTTTTTTCAGCTGATTTTGGCATAAAAACGAAAATAGATCGCTATTTTTTCAGTGAGTTGGAGGAATTCAGGATATATCACAGAGCACTGAGAAAACTAGGGTGGACAATGTCGGATTTTTTTTGAGTTCACGCTGTCGAAAGTTTGAATTTCGACAGTTATCGTTTATTCTCTCTCTAACTTAAAACCGGGGTTTTACTGGATGTTAAAAACCGTAGATTTTTTAAAACCGGAGGGCGGTTAATTTGAAGAAGAAATCCCATACAACCTGTGGAAACGGTTTTTTAGAATCATATAATAGCCTAAGTTTTTCTAGAATAAACAAGTAATACACTAGAAGTTCGACCGGCTCGAATCATATATATATCCTCCACAATATAGAGCTGGCAAACTATCTATAATCGCAACATTTGATATTTGCTTTGGTTTTAATAATCGTTAATTTCCCATCACCTATATTTAAAACGAAAATGAGAAGTAAAAATCAGAAGATCGCTTTATATATTGTAGAAGCAATATCAATGCACAGACCAAATGAAACCAAGATTAATAAAAATCGGAAAATCGGTTGATCGGTTTATATGGAAGAATGTATGTCAAGCTATGAACCGACTTAGAACACACTTAGCATTTGTCTTAGAAGCCAAAATAAAAGTCTTCGTGCAAAGTTTTAGTCAAATCAGATAATAACGGTGGTCTCCAGAGGTCCAAAAGTCCAATCGAGTGACTGTTTTTTGTTGGGAACTTATCAGGTTATGGACCGATTTGGACCATGCTTGGCAAAGAAGTCAAAATGAAACGCCATGTGCTTAATTTCAGCCACGATCAAGGATATATACTTTCTTGGAACTCTGATTAATATTTTAATGAGTAGCGAACGGAATGACGAAACGACACAGATTCTATAGTGGAGGGTATACTAAAAGTTTTTTTTTGTAAGATATAAGTTAAAGCCTTATTTTAAATAGAGGCGTCTATGTCCTTTAAAACTCAATTAATGGCAATTGATTTTACATTGTAAATTGTATATCTCAAATTCAAAGCGTAAATGTTGGAATTTGATATCCCTTCTTTCGCGTTTACAATAACCTGGGCAGAAGTTCATATTTATAGGTGCAATTAAAACAGAAAACCGGTGCAGCGGTGCATCCAAAATCTGATTTTTTGATAAACCGACAGTCGGTGGAAAGAGACAAACCGGCCGACCGGTTTTCTCTAAACGGTTTCGACCACTCTTTTCATGTCTCAGACACTTTACGTTGATAAATTTTCTGTCAATTGTGCCCTATTAAACAAACAACAATTATTTGAAAAGGGACTTCAAATAAGTTTTTAAAATACAATAGTCGCCATTAAAATATAATATAATACTACCACTAAAATAAATAATTGGCAGCTTAATGATTGTTAAAATATAATTACAATTTCTTACATACTATAACTTTATAATAAATTACTTAATCATAAATTACTTAATCCCATAAGAGTACAGCAAAATAAAAATTTTAAAATCTTTATATTTACAAAAATAAACTACATAGAACTTACGCATGGTTGTTTGATTGTGCGTTCCTCGGACAACTAACATTTTTCTCGCCATATTTATTTCTTAACAGTAATACTGAAGCCTAATAGACCAAAAAAAAAACCTATGGCAACTGTATATGCTTCTAAATAGACAACAAAAAATTAAATACTTAACATATTAAAAACAATTTAAGATTCGTAGCCGTATTTTTTTTAATTGGTTCTCCCCAGCCATAACAAGATATGTCACGTTGGGAAGAAATTTGGCTCGTCAAAAATCTGCAATTTTACAAAGCTAAAGAATTGAAACAAAAATAGTTGTGAAAATTGTCCCCACTCTCGACAATTTCTGGTAACATTTGATGTTTTTTCTATTAAGTGTAATACGTTATGGCAATGGGACCACTATTTGGTATAACATAACGTTTTATGGTTATATTATACTATTTAAAAGTATACTAATTTTTTTGCAGCAAAAAATTAGTGGTCTACGCATTAAAAGAAAAAATATTTTCAAAAAATTAAAAAGGAAACCCTTATATACAAATATATATTGCAAATTCACATTTGCCCATTAACATTCCATTAAGCAACTGTGGCATACTTCTCCCATATCAATAATTACTGTCCGATTCAAGTTAAAGCTCAATGATGAGGGGCCTCCTTTTTATAGCCAAGTCCGAACGTCGTTCCGCAGTGCGACACCTCTTTGGTAAGAGGTTTATACATGGCCTAGTACCTCACAAATGTTGCTAGCATTATAAAGTGATAACCACCAGGATTCAAACCCATGCGTTTAGTGTCAAAGGCAGACATGTATGTTACCTCTGCCCTACGGTGACTATGTCAATATTTATAAAGAAGCCAACAAGGCCCATTATTAAATATTACAAACATTATACAAAATACAGTAACCGCAAATTAAATTACAATTATTTTAATTAACTATTTATAAACAACTCAATGTTGTAGAATCAACAATCAAGAAAGGCTCCCTTTCATTGTAAGCCTTTTTCAAGATTTGACAACGGATCAGATTTTTATGGGTCTAATTTATTATTTATTTTTCATTTCATTAAATTCAATATAATACAAAAAGCCTTAGGCCAAAGCCTTATGTGGTCGTATTTGAGTCGAAACTTTGTTTTAAATCCCACAATTCATCTTACCTAAGGCCTATAAACTTGCGGATTTTATCAAACATCATTCTTCATGTTTCATTATTCCGTATATCTGTAGAACTTTAAATGTGTATTTTCTGGTCCGTTATATGTTAGGATATGAGCAAATCATTTCGAATTCTACATCCCAATTTTTAATTTGTAAATGGAAAAGAGTGCAAAGAAAAATTTACAAATTTGCCTTGTTCTCATTGCATTTTGAAATTCCGATTCCAGTCTATCAGTCATAATGTAAATTAATTCATATCCGTACTATCTTCTTAGTTTGAAGTATTTTTTTTGAAGATTTGTAAAAGATTTCTTAAAAATGTTCATCTTCGATTTCTACATTTTTTAAAACCGGAGCAACACTGCGTCATTCGGAATCGCAATAAAAACGGGGTCGCTTGATATTTGGCATGAAAAATAAGCTGGAGACCTATTCCCAGTCTTTCTTTTATAATTCAAACTTAATACTCAGAAGTACATCTAAGTTTAGTGTACATTTGACAATGCGAAGTGTCTTCGAAGGTGTAAAATGTCAAGGACAGTATTTTATGAAAACAGCTTGTAATCATTTTTTTTAATATATTTGCATAATATTTTTCTGTTATTCAGGTTATGGCAAAACATATATGCGAATTCAAAATACAGTCGAAACCGCATAACTGTTATACGCTGAAGTGAAAAATCCCGCTTATTGCTTTTTTTATTTATTTCAACATTTCAGTAACTAGCCTCATAGATGCCCTATCCGGTTACAAAACTTTTAAGTATAATCAACAATACAAAAAAATATATTAAATTATTATTTTTATAACAGTTCATATAATTATAAGCATTTAACATATTTTTGTATTGTAAGCAGTTTTGTAACTATATACGGGTTCTATGAGGCCAGTTACTGAAATATAACTAAAACATAAAAAATATATAAAATGAAAAATAAAATGGCGGTAGAATTAAAAACAATGCACTTACACTCCAATTTATCACTATTTCAGTCCGCATATACAAAAGAAATACCACTTCTAGTTCAAGAGTATTAAAAACAACATTTAAAAAAATCTAAACAAATTTAGAGAGAAAAAAATATATTTACTAAATATAGCTTCATCTAAATTAAAACATATTTTAAAATAAAAACAATTAAGTATTATAAGAAAATAGATTTGTTATTGTTGTTTTTAATTCAAGCTCGAGGTCTTTCTGGTTTTTCTCTTTTCTTTATTATTTATGCATCAATATATCGCATTTCCATGAAATGCTTTTTCAAGTATGATTTACAACAAATTAAATTTATTTTTAAACTATTGACATGACTATTTTTATTTTTTGTTTAACTTATTCGGTTGTCCAAAAAGTAATTGCGGATTTTTTAAAAGAAAGTAAATGCAGTTTTAATAAAACTTAGAATGAACTTTAATCAAATATACTTTTTTTACAATTTTTTTAAAGCAAGCTAAATGTAACAGCTGATAACTGACAGAAGAAAGAATGCAATTACAGAGTCACAAGCTGTGAAAAAATTTGTCAACGCCGACTACATGAAAAATCCGCAATTACTTTTTGGGCAACCCAATACATATTTAAATGTGAAACAAAACACAAACAAAAACTGTATATTTATGCGACCGTCTTCAACAGTCGTTTGCTTTGCTACTGTTTTGTAGTTGTAATGGAGAAGCCGCTGAATGAATGCCTTTCAAACTGCGATATTAGACCTAGGATCTTGACGAAATATGTGGACGACCTTTTTGGGATAGTTTTAATTCAAGCATCAAGTTCACAATAGAAAAAGAAGAAAACAATGGTATACCATACTTGGATATGCAATTAATATGGAAAAACGTCATATTTTAATCAACTAGTATCAGAAGCCTTTACCATCAGGCAGAATATTAAATTATCATTCAAACTATCCAAAAAGATTTATTTTAAATACAGCTTTAAATCTTATCAATAGAGTTAACAATATAAGTGACGAAATATTCCACGATAAAAACAAAAGAAAAATCGTCAATATCCTTCAAAATAATAGTTTCCCATTAACAGTCGTTGAATTATTATTAAAAAAATCAATGAACAGTAAGCCACGAGAAAGAGATTCAAAAACATGCAAATCCATAACATATGTACCAAAACTGTCAGAGAGATTTGAAAACGCAAATTGCATATACAAATCAAAAATTTGGCAACCCTATGCCTGAGTAGAAGTGTGCGTTTGACAGCTGATCATTCTTTTTAAAATTCTCTATTATACTGTTCTTCAGTTGAAGTATTTTTTCGCGCTTTACATTAAACAAACTGCAGGCTTTTGGAATTTTATCAAGTTTTCCTGTAAATTGGCCGAATCTACAGAGAATCATATTCTCCCAAGCTGGTGTTGAGTTGCATAACCATCGTTGCCGTTGTTATTGCATTGCTATTGCTGAATTCCTAACTGGATATTTTGATATTTTTGTATTCCTCTTTGCGTGCTGTTGTTGTTGCTGTTGTGTTTGCTGCTTTATTATTTTTGAGCTATGCCGGGAAACAAATCTCTAAAATGTGGTTGCTGCGAGGAGCCAATAAATAAATCTGGGAGTGTGATGTGCAGACTGTGCTCCCGCTGGTTCCATGCCAACTGCGTCAAACTATCGGAGAAAGATTTACTTGCGCTGAGGTCTGTGAAATCAAGCGCCTTTATATGTAACTCGTGTGAAAATAATATTGGCACAAATGGTTTTTTTACTGACATATGCAGTTTAGAAAGAAAGCTGGATGATTTCATCACAAAGAATAATAGTGACCAAATGGCGATTAAAGATGCTTTGGATGATATAAAAACAGAGATGTCTACATGTATGAGTGGCATTAGAGCAGACATTGTTGAATGTAATAAAAAAATAATATCTGTGGAAACTTCAACATCTCTTAGGATTTCCAAGTTGGAAATGGAAAATAACATGTTACATCGACGTCTTAATCGTGGGGACATAATCATTGGTGGCCTACCCGGTGGAATTACTGATTTAGTTGGCACTGTTGTCTCATTAGGTGCTTTCTTCAAGGTTGACATTACTAAGCAAGACATAAACCATGTTTGCTACATAAGTAACCGAAAGTTTATTCTGCTTAAATTAAATAATGTAATGATTCGAGATGCTATTATGAGCGAATACTGGAAAACACGGTCGTTGAGGGTGTGTGACTTTTTTAATGGTGCTGGCAATGATGTTGAACGCCGGGTATATTTAAACGATCACTATTCTCCTGCAGCAAGCCACTTCAACATGATTTGCAAGCAACTACTTCGAAAACAACTGGCTGTTAAATACAGAATCTTGCACGGTGACAATTTGAGGGTCAAGTTATCGTTACATGATGGAAGCGAAGTTATTCGTGGTGTTGATGAGTGCGTTGCGCTTCTTGAGTCGTCTGGTGGTGAAACATCATAATCCGTTCTACACGTACGTTTATTGTAATTCTTAGAGATTTGATTAACAATTTTTTTGGTAAATTTTTCTATTTTCGAAAATTTTTGAATAATTTGAATATTTTTGTATTTTTTTTTTTTTTTTTTTTTTCTCTATTTCTGAACAAATGTGTAAATACTTCGATTGATTATGTATGTATATAACAAATAATTTGTTAGTTTTTTTTATGGATCTCATAATTTATAATGATCAGCTGCTTAGCAGTAATTTGAATTTAATATATTATATGAATTTAAATTTAATATATTATATGGGTTTTAGGATTTTCTTCGTTATGATTACAAATAGACCTATTTTACTAATATTTCTCAATTTTTGGCTCCCCGCAACAGAAGATTCTTATACCTTTGATGTCTTCTAACTTAAACCTTGGTCCTGTTGTTAGCAACAACAATTTTATAAACTCAATATTGAGAGAATGTAATGACAAATTAAATGTAGCCCATTTAAATTGCCAGAGCATGAGACCTTCAGCTTACTCATCTAAATTTGATGAACTTAAATCGATTTTATATGAATCTAAGCTTGATGTTGTAGGAATTTCTGAGACCTGGCTTAAATCCCCTGTTTCTTCACGCTCTGTTAATGTTCCAGGATATACTTTACATAGAAATGACCGCAAGAATTCTAGGGGCGGTGGCGTAGGCATATATATTTCATCGAACCTTAAACATAAGTTGGTTTTTAAAAGTTCCATTTTGGGGATGTGTGAGTCTCTCTTTATTGAACTTTATTCTGGTTCGGCTAAGATATTATTTGGGGTTGTATACCTGCCTCCTCCAGGTGATTTTGCCACGTTTGAGGAAACTCATCGTGATCTTTTCATACAGTTTTCCAATATAATAGTTGTTGGTGACTTCAATTGCAACTTGTTCAATATTTCTTCTTCTTCTTTAGTTCGTTCGACCTGCTGTAGATTATGTTTATCCGTTTTGCACAATTCTAGGCCCACACACTTTGATGCAGTGCATGGCACCACAACCTTGTTAGACTTTATGCTCCTGAGTTCTAATTTAAGTGAACATTTATCGGACCAGGTTCAATGCCCTGCGATTTCTCGCCATGCATTGATATTTGCGGCTTTTGATTTTCGCATGAGTAGGACAGATCCCTTTGTGGAATTTTATGACTACAATAACATTGATATGTCTGGAGTTCTTAATTTTTTGGACAGTTTTAATTTCTCTGATATGTACATGTCTTCAGATGTAAATGAAAAGTGTACTATTCTGACAAACCTATTTGAAAGTCTTTTTTCTTTTGTTCCTGTTTTGAGGAAAAGAGTCGTTTTGTTTGGTGATGAGTGGATGAACTCCAGCGATATTGTTTTCACTAAGTCTTTGAGGGATATGGCTTACTCTGAGTACCAATTGAACAGAACACCGGAAAACTGGCGAACTTTTTGCAGATATAGAAATAAAACTAAATCTCTAATTCGGAGAGAGAGACGGAAGTATTTTGTAAGACGTTTCGGTGGGCTTAATGCGGATGGTTTATGGAAAGTGCTTCGTGGTTCTGGTTGCATTGGTGATGATGCTTTCGTGTACAATGGCGACATAGATGACGTCAATGAATTCTTTGCGCATGGCGCGCAATCTAATTTGCATGATATTATTGATATCAATACTTTTTCTTTTAGTGAAGATGGATTTTCTTTTGATTGCATTGGTATTGATGATATTGCTGTTGCTATATCTAAGATTAAGTCGAAAGCAATTGGAGTTGATGGAGTTTCTGTGCAGTTCTTAAATATTCTTTTTCCTCATCTATCTGGTGTCATATTGGATTTGGTAAATGCAATTCTGACTTCCTCTGTTTTTCCTACTGCATGGAAAACAGCTCGTGTAGTTCCTATTCCGAAGAGAGCTTCGGTCAATAGCCTGGAAGATCTGAGACCTATTTCCATTCTGCCTGTTTTGTCGAAGGTTTGCGAACATATTATGAAAGATCAGATTCTTTTACAATTTACAAATAGAATTTTTCAAAACCAGCATGGATTTCGTAAAGGCCATAGTACAACCACTTTACTCCTTCAGCTTACGGACTCTATAAGAATGAATAACAATTTGGATAGATTTAGTGTTTTGGTTTCCCTTGATTTGACTAAGGCATTTAATTCCATATCTTACAAGATTTTAGTAGAGAAACTTTGTTCAAAATTCAATTTTTCTAATTCTGCATGCAGACTTATTTTATCCTACTTAGGTGGTAGGTCTCAATTTGTTAGCTTGAATGGCAATGTTTCCTCTATTCTTCCTCTGGCCTCTGGTGTTCCCCAAGGTTCGGTCTTGGGGCCCTTGCTATTTCTTCTATACATAAATGATTTACCTGAATGCTTAGATCTATCTATTTGCACAGTTTTCTTATATGCAGATGATGTTCTACTTCTTTTTAATGGCCAACGTGATTGTCCTGATGCTTTGGAGATTGGAATTAATCGTTGTTTGGGTCAAGTTTGTCGATGGACCAGTACTAATGCCTTCACAATTAACCCGTTAAAGACTAAAGCCTTGTTGTTTGGAAATAATGTGTTTGATTTTCATCTTTTGTTGGGATATGATGAGGTTAGCTTTGTGGATGAGCTTAAGTGTCTTGGGTTGGTACTTGATAAGAATCTAAATTTTGGGGCTCATATTGACCATGTACATAGTAGAGTGTACTATACCCTGCGTAGGATATATTCTACAAACATTTATTTGCCTCTATGGGTTAGAAAACGATTGGCCCATGCATTGTTAATGCCTTCTATTAGATATGGTCTTGAGGTTGTGTCTGGTACTACCATAGGCAACATTCAGAGGTTAAGGCGTATTATTAATATCATTGTTCGATTTGTATTTAGTGTCCGCAGGTGTGAACATGTAACAGAATTCGTCAGAGAGTTTCTTGGTGTTTCCTTCGAGAACTATATCAATTGTACTAACCTGCTGTTGTTTCATAAAATAATTAAAAATGGTGTACCTTTTCCTTTACGCGATTTATTTACCTTCTCCCGTTCGGTTAGAAATACTCAAATTGTTATTGCTAGGATATCATGTTCTTCATACGAAAAGTCTTTCGCTGTACGTATTGCTCGGTGCTGGAATTTTTTACCTATTGATTTGAGAATTTTTTCTCATTCAAACAATGCTTTTCGATTGAAAATTACAGGTTACTTTAACTTTGAGGAATCCTGATTTCTGCTTTTTGTCCCTTTTTTAATTGACTTATTTTTTTCTTTTTCCATATGCTTTTGCTGCCGCTTCTGAACATGTGCCATTTTCTACGCTTGTAGTATTCTTTTTTTTTCCTCTTTCATGAATGTTGTTGCTAACATCATAGGATTAGATGCTTTTCATTATTCCTGTTTTGTTTTTAATTGGCTGGGGAGCCTATAATAACCATTTCTTTTTTTTTTTTTGTAATCAAATAAGAATAGTTCATAATTTAGATTTTAGTGAGAGTTAAGTTTTATTTTTGTACTTAGGCATATTGTTACATATGCAATGCGAATTTTTGGCCAAATAGGCTTAGTGTTGCAAAGATGCGAATAAATAAATAAATAAATAAATAAATAAATAAAATATAAAATCGCACACAAAATCACAAACACACTTAGATCTCTATTTACTGATACAAAGACGAAATTAGATAATATGGAGAAATCGTATGTAGTATACCAAATCAAATGCAATGGAGATGGAACAATCGGATTCCAAAAATTATATATCGGAACCACCAAAAATAAACTAAAAACTAAACTGGCAGGGCATAAATATGACATTAAATCAAGGAGTAGAAACACACACCAAAAACGGCATTAGCAGAACACTGCAACAGAACACCATGAGCCAGATTTAGAGAGAGTAAGAATCATAGATAACGAGATAAATTACAACAAGAGACTAATACTAAAACGCTACACATCAATAACACGACAACAACAATACGCATGAATTACAAAGCCAATACAGAGGGATGCGAGAGCAACTATAGACTGACTGTTGGTACAACGAGTGAACAAATTCCAATTAGAGAAACTACAAAACAGTAGCTAAGCAGACAACTACTGTTGAAGACGGTCGCATAACTATACAGTTTTTGTTTTGGTTCTCCTTTAGATATGCAAGTTAAATAAAAAATAGAAACAGTGATGTCAATGGTTTAAAAATAAATTTAATTTGTTATAGATCATATCTTGAAAATGCATTTCACTGAAATGGGAAATATCGATGCATAAATAATAAAGAAAAGAGAAAAACTGGAAAGACCTCGAGCTTGAATTAAAAACAACAATATTGAATAAATAAGGTCGATTTAAAAATAATCAACAAATATATCTGTCCCATAAAAACTACACTAAACTTAACGGAATATTCGCTTAACTGCAAAAGTTTTTAAATCCCAAATTCCTTTTGTATATGAAGTTATTTCTTTCGAATTCTATGTGGAAAAATTAACCTAATTAAAAACATATTTTAGCATTTCGCTGATGATTTTTAAAGAGCTCAACTGAAAAGTTATATCATACATAATTAAAACTTTGCTGAAAATCCGATTTCACCTATGCTTCTATCGCTTAACTAGAAATGATTTGCACTAATCCGAACTACGTTTAACTGAAAATTGTGGATAAGGGGAACAAGCTGATGCATTTTTAGCGTTTCATTTATACGATTTCGACTGTACATAACTGTTAAATTTGACTGCTTTTATTTTATGCTTCTCACATGTAATTTTTCGAGCATACCTAATCATATAACATTTTATCACATAACATTTTTATAAAGCTATAGAAAATGTTTTATTTGAAAAAAATAGCGGATTCTCTAGCTAATGTGGAAAAATACACATTTCGGAAAAACGTTGACCGACACTAAAAGTAAACGTATAGAGGCCATATGTTTCATCTTTAGTGCAATCGAGATGTAAGTGACAAAATGGTTCCTAGTATTTGACCATATCAAGGTTTTCGAAATTTTATGGCATTATTGCAAATCGTTATGATTAATTGCTACATGCCTTTAAACTAAAGAGAATTAATTAAGAAGCTTCTTCTACTAAGTTTGACTTAAATCTATAGATGTTAGTTGTTTGTTTTTCGGCCTGTGTGGTTATATTATTCCTGTGTTGATTAAAACTTAAACTCGAGCCCAAGTAAAGTTGATTTTTTTTAAATATTTATTTACATCCAATATTTATTTATTAACGATAATAGAGACGTTTACACTTATAGTTACAATTGATGGATTTGGACATCCATCAGCGGGGATACAACATTAAAATAAAAAAAGTTGCTAAATAGAATAGCATGTTAGAAATTTCTTAAACATACAACACCGCCAAAAAAGTACAAAATAAACCGCAGAGTTTATCACTGTTGTAAGATTAATAAAATTGCAAGATTCTATTTGATTAAGCAAACTGTTTTCCCATATTATAAAGTAGTATCGCGGATGATGTCTTTCAAATAAACGATGAAATATTAGATATAAATAAATAAAAAACGATTTTACTCGGCCTCGAGCTTGAGTTTTAATCAACACAGACATGATATTTGACTTAAATCTTATTGGTTGTCAGGGGTCGACGGCGATTTGCTACCAATATGTTTTTATCATCACTAAAACGAATATCGGTTCTATTTTCTATCTAGCTAGCCCGCATTTGAATCAAATAAATCACGTCCTATACAAATCATTTTAATATCAAACGACTTAAATTATTTGAATGTAGCATTACAAACATTCATATCGCTTTCATCTGTGTAATGAATAACCAATTAATAACATTATTTCACTTAACTTTAATTAAATTACAAAGTCAATCCTGGAGCCAAGGAGCGTTTGGTACAAATTACTGGTCCGGCTGAGGACAAAATAAAGTATGTGACAAAATGCATTTATGCATTAGATATTAGCTTATATTGAAGATTTGAATATTCTTTAAAGTTATGCCAAGCAGTTGATCGAGGACACTATACGTCGTAATGCCTCTCCGGTACGTTTGGATCCGAATATGGGCAGCCATGCCGGCGGTGGTGGTTCCTGTTCCTCTTTGGCTTCCTCTAATTCCGATGAAGCAGTCCAAACACGAACGCCAGTGTCAAGCAACCTAGCTAATCGATTAAGTTTCAATTCGGCCCAAAACTTTATGACTGCTGCTGCTGCATCCCAACAGATGGTTCAACAACAACTCGCAAATGTTCAGGCTTTGAGCTCTTCAACACCCGTAGCAAATACTGCTGCAGTTGCTGGTAAACAGATTCGTCCACATACGCAAATGTTGTTGCATTCATATTCAACAAATGATGCTTCTTTAGGTGAATACAAGTTCACTTGTAACGTTGGTCAACATGTGATTAAGATCACTGGCGACTGCTGCGATCTAGTGCGGGTAATGTCCATCACCTCGCTGTAGTTTCTTTTTTTCTATTGACATCTTCCTTTGATTTCTTCCCAAAAGGTAGCCAAACTGGTTTTGGATGATTATTTTAGCAGTGCAGAATTCTTAGCTTCTATGGAGGCTGGGGCAGCTTTTGATGGTTCTATGACCAGTCCTATTTCCACACCAACCACACCAATGACTGGTGCTCCTCAATTTATGATGGGTACACCATTACATGCTACGCCTCCACTAGCTACAGATAGTGGTATTGGTCTCAATTATATATCCTCCGCCAACAGCAATAATAATCAAGATGGCGATGATGATGTTTTTGTTGATGGTAATAATCTAAGTGAGTTAAGCTTCAATGCAAAAACCATTTAACATATTTTGATAATTGGTGTTATTTCAGGCAAATCAGCTTCCCAAAGCAATGGTTTGGCTCGATCTCGTAGAAGCCATTTCTCACGTAAGGATTCCACTCCCGAAGCACCAGTCCCTGCAGCCACACAAATCGTCAGGCAAAAAAGTGAAGTTGGCATTGCTGCCAATAATAATGTCGCAACCAGTGAGTATATATTAATTATTAAGATTCATGTTCAGATTTTTTTTTATTTTATTCCATTTTTTATGATCAGTTAGAATATATATTAAAAATGCTGTTCGCACTAATTGTATGCCATCAAATCCCCATAGTCTAAGGATAAGATTGCAAAGATTGTTGAATGTGAAATCAAAAAAAAAAAAAATAAAAATAATGAAATGAATGGACTTCTGCAACTTCGCATAAGATAGATCCGAAGCCTCTTGAGGACGACATCTTTACAATTTTACTTAGCGACCAATTTCACACGTAGATCCGAAGCCTCTTGAGGACGACATCTTTACAATTTTACTTAGCGACCAATTTCACATGTGAATCGTTTAATTGAAGAGTTTTCCTCTTTATCCCCCAGTTTTTCTAATTGGAAAAACAAATATTTACCCGATCTTCAGATGTCCGGCATTCGGTACCCAATTTTTTTTTCTGTCGTCCATGTCGTTTATAGTGAAATTTATGTTGGGAAGAGTTTAAATAAAAAAATATACTGTAGGAGTTTTCATAACTTCATGCGAACATAAAAGAAACAAATGCATGGAACATAACCACACAAAGAAACAAACAAAACAAATAATTTAAAAAAAAAATAAGATCTAAAATAAAATCCACTCTCAGTATCGAATGTTTCGAATCGATACGCATAACAAACAACATCAACAAGCAAACTAGAATACAACAACACAAGAAACGCCTATAGCACACACAAAAGCAGACACGCACATTCTTTCTCTTAAAAATTTTACAAAAGAAATCAACACAAAGGCCAAAACAGAATGAGCGCGCTGAGGAGCGTTGCTTTGCAAAAATGCAACTCTGCAAACGAATATCGAAAAAGCGTAGCGCAAAAGTTTAACATTTTTTTTAATTTGACGCCTTAAAACACTACTTAACGAACGTAAGTCAGAATGACGCTCGATTTCAGTCGTCAAAGTTGAAAATTCTTTAACCCATTTTCGATAGGTGTTGCGTTTTCGCATCAGTGACTTGGGGAACATTTACACGTATGTATTGGCTGTATGTTACTAACTTTCATTGAAAAAATAATGTTTACAGATTGCTCTGACTCTACAAAGTACTATAGAAATACAAAAACAACAATATAATTTTTCGTAAAATAAGCCAAGAAAAAAATTATTTTTTCAAAAAAAAAATTTTTGAATTTAATAAATTTAAATTGGGCTCGGGGATTTGCTGCATAGGCTACCCCAAAGACTACACGTCTAGATTCGGTAACTGCACTGCAGTTGCGACTCAAAAGGCTGCGGTCACCTGGAGGGCATCCCATGCCTAAAAGAACTAGGGCGAACAAAAGGAAGCTGAGTCCAAGAAACTTTACAAATGTCACTAGGGACAGGACTAGTAAGATATGCAATATTCTTACTAAACTCGGGCTGTCTCGCAGACCTCAACAAGTCTGAAGGAGTTATATCCTACGGATTCAACAAGTTGAAACTGAAGGTCTATAGAAGCGGTGGGCTTGGGGAATTAGGAGATGACTCAGCAGTTCTTGCTGAGCACTTCCTTGATAAACTATCGACTACATGGGAAGTGTTGGATGACCACAGCTTCTCTGATCATCATTATATTAGTTTCAGCCTTGCAGAGGGACTACGGCTAAACAGAAGAAATGCGGATTGGGATAAATTTCGGCACAAATTTTGCACGTCTATACCTTCTTGACCAGAAATTGAAGTGCAAACTGCGTAGGATATAGAAATAATGGTCAAGCGGATCACGAAGGCCCGAACGACTCGCTTGTGTCAGCATGTCCTAGCGCCAAGCCAAGGGGCAAACAACAACCGCCATAGAGGACCCCAGAGCTGGTTGGTCTAAGGAAGGACTGCAGAAAACTCTTCAACAGGACGAAAGCCACAAAAGCACCACACGACATCTATAAGGCTGAGCTAAGAAAATATAAGGACGAGGGATCTTAGCCATTCGGGCCACACGAATCCGGAGGGTCAATACTCTCTTCGCCGTACAGAATGACTTGACGCAGCCAGTGAATGAACCGACACACATTCGATGTGTCGAAGGGCAACAAATTAATACTCTTGATCTTTTCTTAACTTGGCACCGTGAAAATTACAAAGTTAATGTGCTTGCACCTCTTGGAAACTCCGATCATAGCACCAAATGTTAGCAACTTTTTCGCATTCTCTTCAGCCCCAAAGCGGACAATTTTTATGTACAAAAAAACTCGTTGAGCAGGTTTCAATGATTTCTTCTGTAGTTTTAATTGGAAGATAAGCTTTCTTGATAGTAACGTTATAGAAGAAAATAATTTTAATTGTATATAGTTTCGAACACGTGGAATCAAAAGGTTTCTTGCAGATCTCGACGTTAATAGATTGCTGGACCCGGATGGGATATCGACACTTGTTTTATGCAAGTGTTTTTCAACGATCGCTCGTCGGTAACGCAATCTTTTCATAGGTCGTGCTTTCTTAGAGATCGCACAATAGATTGACCGCAGGAGTTCCACAAGGCTCTGTCCTTTCTCCCTCTTTTTCTTATTTTCATTGACAATGTCTTGGGTCTGACCTTGCATCCGATCTACTCGTTCGCGGATAAGAACAATCCTCTGTCATTCTTTTTCATTCGACCATAGGCCGAGTCTTCGAGAGATTGAAGGCAGGAGACGGAGTATGGACGTAACACTCTGCCGGGATTTGCTGGTCATTTCCGTGTATTGTAGAATGAACATAGTGGATTTTAATGCATGCAAGACCCATTGCTGCTTGTTGTCTCACAAACGATTCACTGACACTTTACAGTCATTAATCCCCCTTATTTCGGTTGGCAATGGCGTAGTCGAATGTCGAAAAATTTTTTTAAAATAGTATTATGGTTGTCGAAGACGAAACATTTTTGATATCACATAAATCGAATTCGACTGTCAAATTTGACGAAAACGGTCGATATGTAAGTTAATTGCATTCCAAACTTCATGGCGCTTGTTTGTCGAAAGAGTATGGAATCTACTTTTGTGTTATTTATTTTATTTACCAAAATATTTTTCTATTATCAAACTGTAGAAGGCGAATAAATTAGAATATACCATTAAATCTGAAATTCGCCTTCGACTACGACTGCTGTTAATTTTCGCCAACAACGGGAATTAGGGTGAATATATATCGACGGAGTAAATACCGAGCAGTCAGATGCTCTTGATGTTCTGGGCATGGAGATACAATGTGAAGTCCCTCATCAAAACATGAAATCGAATTGTCGAGTATTTGGGCTTTCTTAAGCGGTGTAAGAAATATTTCATTCCCTCTCAATAGTCCGCATATATGGGCTGGAGCCTCAAAATCGTCCCTGGAGTTGGCTGACCAGAGGATTTGGCCAGCTGATCGGACCATGCACTATCGAGAGAATTATTTTTTTGCACGGACGGTTTGTATGTGTAATTGTCTTCTGGCAGATGTCAATTTCTCCGCCATCTATGACATGTATAAATTCAAAACAAATGTCAATAAACAATTGACAATTTTTCTCCTCTATGATCCTTAACTATCCTTATTGGGGACAGCCCCTGCGTGTTTGTAGATATTTAAAAAAAGTAACGTTCGAAAACTTGTGAAGACAAGAAGAGATCCGTATATGTAAATTGTCTGTATAAACTGTAATGTGTATCAAGCGGAGAACCTTGGAATTAAAAAAGTGGTGGATGGAAGGGTTACATGTAATGTTAGACATCCAGGACACCATTTCTTTGTTCTATTAAAAGCCACTTGACTGTCATATCGCATATCTTTCATTAAAATGTCTAAACAGATTAAAATTCACCTGTTACGGGGCACAAAGATTCCATGGAATTATAGTACAGATAGTAAGATAAAACTGGGAACTATCGACCTCCTAGCGGCATGCAAGCAGATTCTTCGAGTTAAGTCATGAAGGTCGGACGGATGACAGTCCCCCTTATTATATATGTAATTCATTTATGCATGGAGAAGTCTTCCCGCAAATTCTTTATGGGATGTTCGTAAAACATATTAATTCATATAACTAAATTTTCGTTTCATTTTATTTTTCAGCACGAATCGTCCATCAAAATGAGCATTTGCTTTATTATGCTAAAAGTCCTCATTCCTGGGCATTGCCAAACGAATGGCAGAGAATTTGCGAAAAATTTCCGGCTATCGTACGTAATAAGGTAAAAACAACGCATGCTACTTGTAGCGGTACTACAAATAACTCAGCTATCACAAATCCTACTACTTTTACTACTGCTCCCTACTTCTCCTATTCCAATTCGAAAGCTTGTTCTTCATCATTAACGCTACGTGTTGTTTGCAATAATGCTGCACATTCAAGTATTGCCACTACTACTACAACTACATCAGATACTACACCAACAACCACTACTCCCACTTCCACTTCTACAATTATTTCTAGTAATGTAATAAGTGAGATAGATTCCAAACCAATAATTAACCACTTTAATAACACTACCATGCCAGCAACAGCAACAACAAGTGCAACTAACAGCAATGTACATAATAATATAAGTATTAGTTATAAAAATCCCAATAATATAAACAACAATGAATATGCTTGTCCAACATACGAAACCACATATGTACGTGATACGATTTCAGAACTACACGCAAGCAATGCTACTACAGCTGTTGCTGCGAATACCTTCAAGGCCAGTGCTTACGGTGGCAATTTGTCACTGAACATAAAACGTAAAGGGTTTTTCAATCGCATGACTTACAGCATCGATGAAGATGGTTATGAGGCGTCGATGAAAACTCCCTCCCCCGGCAATGAGCAGCTACCACAAAACTTCACTGCTCCAGCAATTGCTGCTGCCCAAAATAGCCAAACTCCATTAGCTACTGCGGTTACTGGAGGCAGTGGTCGTATCAATAATGCGTACCTAAATCGGGCATTAGTCTCAATTCGAACTGGCCCCATGACTTCATCACCTTTGATGATATCAACCAATGAGATGGCCGCAGCAGCAGGAGTGGGGGCGGCACCTCTTCAGGAGGCCAATACACGTCAAAAACTATTGAATAAACAAATTAAAATCATATCCGACATAATGGTGGAAAGCAGCAAATCTGGCAACAGTAAATCTTCGGAATCTCTAAAATCCACAAACGATCAAAAGTGTATGCTTAACAATAATGGTGAGGACGATGAGAACGATGTGCAAATCGTTGAAGTTTTAACTGCCTCACCTAAGGTTGTGGAAAGCGAAACAGCGGCCACAGCCGCCATACAATCTCCTCGACCCAAGTTGAATTTTGAGTTTCGCTCATATTCAACGTGTGATTGAAAAAATGCAAGCCATTGATTATTCTTCATTTCATTTTAATTGTTTAGTATTGATGAGTTAGGATATATTTTTAGCAAAAAAACTCGTAAAAACGAACGCGTACTTCTATTGGATAGATGGATATTCGATTCTTTGATTTATTTAGAGTTTTTATTTAGAACTTCACGACAAGCGCACGCTATTACATTAATTTATGTATCCATATAAATCGAGCAGTCGTTCGGTTTTTACTTGTATATTACAAAGAATATACATATACATACATACATTATTTTAAATATAATTTTGACATATATATCGATACCTTAAAGTTATAACATTCTAAGCTGGCTTAGGATGTTTTTAAGGAATTTTATTTTTTTCAGTTATTTAAGAGCGCCATCTTGAAGTTTGGCACCTGGAATAATTTTTTTGTTGTTTAACCAACTGTTGTTGTGTACACTTCTAATGACCACTTTTTCGACTAAAACCATCCCTAAATCCCATGCGATGTCTTTTGATTGAAAATAAATCTTTTTAAGACCCACTGAACATTTAGCGGTTAAGGCCGTCGGTATTAATATTTGACTGCGTTCGATTGTAGGGCTCCTAATCTTTAACTGACTTTCAAAATGTTAGTTACTTTATTTTTCAAACATTTGTAGAGTTTCAAAAAACCGCTACAAATGTCGCCATTATGTACAATATATACATGTATAACAACTACAAGTTTTTGTACATACTTTACAAACTTTGTAAAACGACTTTTGAAAACACTAAATCTAACTAAGAGGACATTTTAATTAAGTCTGTAAGTAGTGGATAATCCACTTAAGGCACCCACTATATTTGCCAGTACGAATGTCGAAATATACCACTAAAAAGAAGGTAAAGAGTCATATGTTTTGGGCGGTCGTTTCTTCGAAGCCCATTTTACCGAGGTTTTTGGGTTAGAAAAAAAGTCATACTATGCTCTTATTATAGAAGCAGGTATTCAACTAAGGTCTTTTATAACTACTAGTTCCTTAAGGTCACTTCTTCTTAACTTACAAACATTCGAACTCCCTTTAGCCAAGTTATGAACCGTTAAATTCGCGTTGAAAAACTAAAATTCCAATGGACCTTAAAAAAGCCTTTGAATTTGCCTTTAAGAAAAGTGTTTTTTCAATAGTTCTTTAATATAAGAACGAAATTTTTAGCGCTTTTAACGAACAACGAAACGAAATTTTGAAAGCAAATGACGTTAAAGGTGATCATCTGTTAAATTTTTTTTGTTGCTACTTATCCAAGGGCTACCGTACAGTCGTCTTGTTACTTACCATAAAAACGTAGGTAACACAAGTCAGCACTGCAGACGAAAATCCAGTTTTGTTGGGTATTTAGGTTAGACTAAGCGGACTTTTACCGCGTTTTCATTTTTATTTTTAATTAGTAGTTTAGCATGAGCTTTGCGCTCATCACAATAATGCTCCATTTTAAACCCATATTTAATTAATTATCAGCTTAATAAAAAATGCATAATATGCCAAACAATTAATTCCACTCTACAAAACTTTGATAGATTTAACTAATTTTTTTATTGCGCTCATTTTTTTTTTTTCGATGCATAATAGTAATTTCATATAAAATCTCACGGTCTTATTCATAAAACTTTATGAAGCCTTAATATAGGCTTATTTGACAGTTCTCTAAATGAAATCTGCCAAATATACCTTTTTCAAATCTACATTAAGTTTTATGAATACCGGTGTCATTCTTTAAGGTATCGATATTTTTCAATACAACACTCTTAACAAAACAATTTTTTTTTTTTTGCTCTGAATAGAAGAACAAACATATATTAAAACTTACAATACCAGGCAATGTCTTCTACAATTTAAAAGCTTAAGACTAACCTGATTTATTTTAGGAATAAACGTTCTTATGTTGTAAAGGATCGTATCAGGTTTATATTTTTAGTTTTATTGCCAACCACCCCTTTATTCCATTGGCTATCCACGAATTCCTCTTGTTATGAACTTTTTAATAATGCTAGCCCCTCTTATCCGCGATGGATTTTGAGATTAACGCATTTGAAGTTTGCAGTATGCATTGAAATAGGGTATATTTGCCATATGTACAACATCTACATATCTTAAAAACTATATGAGATACGTGAACTTTTCTTGAAGATTCTGAAAGATATTGTCTTAAAGTCACAAAAATTGATCTCAGCTCAAAAAATTCGAAAATGGCGTGTAGAACAAGATAACGGTCGAGGAGCTATTTAAACTGATATCCCGATTTTATGTCATAAAAAGAGCAACTTCATTCCAACTTGCCATGTTGTCTCCTGTTATGACTTCAAACATTCATGTAAACTATGGTGCAAATAGGTGTTTACAAGTTGATATAGAAGAAACATTGAAACCTATCTTTGAATTGGACATCTTGTACAGGTATAGGGCCCTTTAGTTTGGTGATGCTTTTGATTTTGTCATTTGAGATTTTAAAAATTTTACTTATCAAATTTCTATTCAGAGCAAAACATTTAAAAAAAATGTTTTTGTTAGATCTAGCATTAACATTCTGTATTAAAACCAGTATTCTTTAAGGATTACCTTTTTGTTTGCCGATTGATCGAAAATCGCGATGAAGTGAGTGAAGTCTTATTTTTGTTTTACAAAATTTATTTTATAATCTGTGTTTTGGCTGTGAAACAGATTAAATTTAATTTATACAACATAAACATTGTATGAAGTGACCATGGGTTTTATTTTTTAAAAATTGTATTTATAAAATACAAGAAAAAAAAAAGCAAAAAAAAATATATCTAAATATTTTAACAAAATTCCTTAATCTACCAAAGATACAAACTATGAATGTACTTCATAAATATATGTATTTATGTACTGTACTTAACAATTATTATTATCATGTATATTTTAGTTAATGTGCCATTTTTTTTTAATTCTATTCTCACTAGATTATACATGTTAAATGAATATCGTCAGTTTTAAACAAAGCAAAAGATTCCAAAACAAAAAAATGTTTCTAAATTCGCATTATTTTCGCCCCCTTACCCTAACACTACCTACCTACCTGTATGAAAGGTGTTTTCCAAAAATACTTTTAGGCGTACTTGGTAATAAAACAAAAAAAAAACACATTAAACAAGAAATATGAAAATGAAATAAATTGTCTGTAATAATTATTTAAAATATTTTTACATCATCTGTAAACGTAATGCAATGGTTGTTTTGTTTATTACTCTGAGCTTCCACATGGTGGTTATGGGCATGAAAGTATTTGCAGCCGCTAGCAATTGGTTGTGGCTAACGTCATTATTATCAGCATCAACATAATAATTAACAACATCAATGTTATATCTGTAACTAACTAATCACACCAGCACCATAATAATTCCATTTTCATTTTTGAGAGAAGTGAGAGTTTGTGTATGTTTGTGTGTGTGTGTGTGAGAGAGAGAGAGAGAGAAGTACAAAACACATTAAAAAGCTTTTGATTTTATAATTATATCGTACAATGCTAGTCATAACGAAATCCGTGAATATAATTGTTGGTATAAGGTAAGACGACATATGTCACTGCTTTTTAGAAATAAACCATTCATTCAATTTAATGTCTTAATTTAAATGTTTCTTTAAGCATAAAACTTATTATTGGTAATGGGACAACATATTTAAACTTATGTCACCACTAATTTCTCTGATTGAGGCAGGCACATAAAAGTACAAAGCTATCTATGCCAATTGCGAAATTTGAAGCACTTTGCATTTAGAATTCATCTGAAGTGGACGCTTCGGGATTCGGTGCTTAGTCATTGTTATACTCAGTACAGTTATAACTGTACATTGTTTTTAATTCTGTAATTTTATTACACGTGTTTTAATTTACGGTTGGTGGGGACACCAACTTCGGAAGTACGACCTGGCATATAGAGTCGTATTCTGCCATTTTAATTAAAGTCAAAAAAAGAGGAATTATATTAATCCTTCTATAAACAATGCATCAATTATTTTATTGGGATCGATCACTGAATTTTTCTTTTGAATTTTATATGTTGTGATTTGATCTAATTCAGCCCATGCACGTATACACCACTGATTTGCGTAACGTGCTGGAACAAGTATTTGAAGATTTGTACTTATATGGTCCTCCTAAAGCTGCTATTACCCTATATGCTTTTGTCTTATGACATGTCAAAATTTGCATTCGTTAAAGTTTCTCACATACATATGACAGTCATATTTCGTTATTTTTCGATTAGAGCGTGCTCTATATCTTTTGACAAATTTGCACAAATTGTGCTTTATTTGCCAGTAGAAGAAAGCAGGATAGTACGTGGGAGCGAGCAAAATTTTTAAGTTTGGTAACTGAGAGAGTTTTTGGAGGCCACCGTAGTGCAGAGGTTAGCATGTCCGCCCAAGAAGCTGAACGCCTGGGTTCGAATCCAGGCGAGAACATATAAATAAATGTACAGCGGTGGTTATCCCCTCCTAATGCTGGTGACATTTGTGAGGTACTATGCCATGTTAAAATTTCGCCACAATGAGGTGTCGCACTGTGGCACGACTTTCAGACTCGGCTATAAAAAGGAGGCCCCTTATCTTTGAGCTTAAAATTTGAATCGGACAGCACTTAGGGATAAGTGAGAAGTTTGCCCCAGTTCCTTAGTGGAATGTTCATGGGCAAATTTGCAGTTGCAACTGAGAGAGCTTACCTACCAAGGGTCTTGCTCTCCCGCATATTTTTTCTGGAAAATTTTTCCTGGAAAAGTACACGAACAGACCTTAAAAAATCAGATGGTTTTGTTGTCATTCGGCTGAAAGCAACCCCAAAATAAATTTCACAACTTTATGATTTAACCAGCTTTAACTTACAACTTTTATAATTTATGCGCATTAAAAATCAGCTCTTGGTTACTTTTTTAGATCAAGGCGCCCCAGTAGCCGAGTTGGTAGCGTGCTGCCAGAAGCCTTGGTCTGTCGCTACTGTGGTATCACAATGGACTTAAAATTGTCTAAATGAGTCTGTAAAAGGACTGCCACTCTTACCTAACCTAACCTACTTTTTTAGATTATATAATAAGATATTTCCCCGCTGCAGACTGTAGGGTACTCCGTTACTATTACAATTAGAAAAACAAAAAACACTTTTTAAAAGTTCTGGTTCGTACTTTGTTCGTTTATCACAGTTGAAAACACATGTTTTTCGCGATCACTTTGTTGAAACACTACAAAAATCTTAATTATAACACAATATTTTTGTTACAATTGTTTCAAAAGCTATGGGAAGTAATCACGAAAAAATGTCGGGAAAAGCGAACAAAGTACCATACTTAAAGCTGAGTATGCACCTCCAGCGAAATTTTCGGTTGCAGCCAAGACATTTATGTCGCCACTGAAAAATAATTGTGTAGAAAACAAGATGGCGACAAACATCGATTTATAATAATTTTTTGAGCTGCGTACCAGCAAGCGAAATTTTCTGTAACGGTACTGGCAACGAAAATTTCGTTTAGGATATGTCAATGCATTTCTTATGGTAACGAAAATTTTGCCAGAGGTACACACTGCGCTTAAAGGCTGGCACTATATTCGCTTTTCGCGAAATTTTTCGCAGATTAAATTTTTTAGATAATAAATTTTAAAGCAGAAAACCTTGCAGATTTCATTCAAAAGGACATTCCCTCATACTAATGACAAAATTTTAATAAAATTGTTATTTTATCATTGTTTTTATCGTAATGTTTCAAAAAAAGGAGTCGTGAAAAATGAGGGTTTTTTTACGGTGAAAAACGCACATAGTACCAGCCATTAGACAGAAAAGTGTTTGCTTTGTATTAGCATTTGATGGTTTTCAAGATGAATCGTATGTAAATTGAGAATTTTGACATACCTTAATAATAACATATGAATAGAAAATACAAAAACATAGAGTGTGATAGATGCTTTGCAAATTTGTATATAAAGTTCTATGTAAACATTCATTTAGGAACTCTGGTAACATCTAAACTTCTATAATTTGAAAGAAAAGAATGTCGAAATTTTTACAAAATGATATTATGGTTGTCGAATACGGACATTCGTTTACATTATTGGTATCGCGTAAGTCGAATTCGACTGTCAAATTTGACCAAAACGATTGATATATAAGGTAATTGCATTCTAAACTACATCGCGCCTGTTTGTCGAAAGAGTATGGAACCTACTTTTATATAATTTTTTTTATTTACCACAATATATTTCTATTATCAAAATGTCGAAGGCGAATGAATTACAGAATACCATGAAATGTGAAATTCCCCCTCGCTACGACTGCTGTCGATTTTCGCCTTCGACAACGGGAATAAGGGCGAATTAAAAAAGCATGGCTACGTTCCTTTTATTGTGCTTGTTGTCCTCGGATTCTGAAGACAACTTTGTGAGGAAATGATAGATAATGATCCAATGTCATTGCCAAATAATACAAAATGCATCTAAACAAAAACATTTATATTATTAATGGGTATTATTTAGTTTTAGCGGGTAGCTGTTTCCAATTCAAATTACCATATTTTTTATGTAAAATATTTTGTATTGATGCAAAGTACAATAATGTGTACAATAATGTTTGGAAATAACCAACATTTTTGATCCATTCTCTTTTGTTCGATATGACCACATTTTGCCTTAATATTTGTTCTGAGTCGTACAATGGATTTCTTCAAAGGGCATATATTTCAGTCCTTAACTTGTTCTCAAAAGTGGCCAAAAATTATGATTTGGGCCACTGATTTAACTTGGTTTGAGCTAAACTTCAAAGTGCTCGTTGGGCATGATTTGTTCTTGGTCCATAGTAATTTAACTAATTTTGTTTTGAGTTAACGCCAAACAAAAATTTTCGAACAATTTGGCCCCAGATCTCCGGATTATACCACTTAAGCCTCTCGAGGACGCAATTGTTATCAGATTTGTCTGAAAATTTTTAATGTGGCATTTTATAAGACATTCAACAGGTTTGCCAAATATGGTCCGATATAGCTCCCATATTAACCAATCTTCAGATATTTCTTCTTAAGCCTCTAGAGGGCGCAAACCTTATCTGACTTGGCTGAAATTTTTCACTATAAATTCTGCTATGACCTCCAACCAAAACAATTGCTTAGTTATTGAATCGGTCTAAAACCTGGTATAGCTCCCATATAAACCGATCTCCCAAATGCAATTCTTGAGCCTACAGAGGGCGCAGTTCTTGTCTGATTTGGCTGAAATTTTATACAGCAGCATCTCCTATGACCTGCAATATACGAACCAAATATGGTTTGAATCGGTTTAGAACCTGGTATAGCTCTATCATAAACCGATCTCTCGGTTGCAATTCTTGAGCCCCTAGAGGGCGCAGTTCTTGTGGCTGAAATTTTACGCAATGACATTTTCTATGACCTGCTTCTTTCGTGCCAAATATTGTTTGAAAGTTCTAAACCCCTGTTTTAGCTCCCATATAAACCGATCTTCCGATTTTACTTTTTTAGCCCCTATAGGGCGCAGTTCTTATCCGATTTGGCTGAAACTTTACACAAGGACTTCTGCTATTCTCACCACCATCCAAATCCAAGTATAGCCCGAATCTGTGTATAACCCGATAAAGCTGCAATGCCACAGTAATACTTATCTAATATCCTTTATTTGCCTACAAAGAGATATTTGCCTACAAAGGACCTGACAAATGCGATCCATGATGGAAGAAATATAAGATTCGGCCCGTCCGAACTTAGCACGGTAACAGGAAGACCGGCCAAAATTCCGCAAGGGTATTACGAATTGGTTTCGTTAAAGCACCTAACTTAAATAGTCAAAAACGGCATATGGAACATACAACACACAATCAAGGATAAGTCGATTTGAAACAAGCATTTTCAATTTTATTCTACATAACTGATGTGAGAATAGAACATGCTATGTCAATTTGGAAGTACTTAAAATGCTGTTCTTTTTGAATAACGTCCATTTTATTTTGCTGAGAAAGTAAAGCCCACAGATGGCTGTTACTAATTTATGAGCGGTCATCAGGTTCAATGAATTGTTTGGCGTTATGACTGGTCACCGCATTGCCACAAAATTGTATGGTCAACTAAAAATTGCATCAATTGCTAAAGGTAGAATAAAACTCAAAATGAAAAAAATCAAATATTTTTGTTTTTCTAATTCACTTCAAACAATCTGACTTGCACAGGATTCTTTTTTGCGTCGTTCACTGTATATCAATACAGTGATCAAATAAAAGAGGACTGTGATATAATATAAAATTATTATAGGATTATTTGATACAAGCTGCACATGTATGACCATACATATGTTTTAAAGGTTAAAGGCTACAAAGCAGCTAACACGACTACATAACAAAAAGAAACATTTAAATTAGGAATAAATTGATTGAATGCTTATTTAATATTTACTAATTGCTAATAAACATTTGTCATCTTCTTCTTTAGGACCTGCAGGATGAAACTAATCGGTTCGATGGTGAGAAATATTTGGAATTGGTCAAGTCATCCAGTAAGCGGAACATAGCAGCTATCGATGATGCCACAGCTGACACGGATGTACAAGAAAACGAATAACTCAAAAAGAAACTGAAAAAAAAAACTAAATAAATATCACACTCCCTTTTACAAAACCAAATTAAACAAAAATTTATATTTTCGTAAAGGTGCGAAAATAGCGCGAATTAAACTCTCCCATCCTTCTTTTTGAATTGTTTTAAATGCCTTAAAAGTTTAGAGGAAGACAAAAAGAATAGTAACTAAAGAAAACAAAACGAAACGTGTTGCAATAACAAAGCAAATGAACTTAACAAATTTATTAAAAAATAGTATTTATTTAAGATTTATGTATACAAAGAATTTACGAAACGAAATATTTAATATAACGACAAACGTTTTGTAATGAAATTACTTTTTGCAAAAAAGCGAACTATTATTTCTTATGATTGCTATGATTTTGTTAGACATACGTAACATGTTTATTTATTATTTTTTTTTTTAATTTAATCATAAAATTTAATTTTATTAACTAGAGCTTATTTATCTTTCTCACTCTCTCTCTCTCTTCTCTCTCTCACTCTCTCTTTCTGTCTACATTAAAGTTTAAATTTATATTTTTCCATTTGTTTTGTTTGTACTTTTTTCTTTTGCCTAAGAAATTAACACGACATTCTCAAAACAAACAAAAAAAAAAAACAGAGATATGATTATGGGACATACATATCACTATTAAAACTACGAAGAATGTCCTTGACAGTTTAACAACAATGTCTAAAGAACAATTAAACTAACTTTTCTCTTAAGAAGTATTCATTAAAACTATTTTATAGTAATATTTATTTTTAGCCATACAACACTCTCCTTGTTTTCGCCTTGTTCATCATAATATTATACTGCACTTCCATTTATATCCTTTTGTATTTGTTTGTTATCTGAAACTTCTAGTCTCCTGGAACTCTCAAAACTTTTTTATTTCAAAGTAATAGGCAACAAATATACATACATTTTTTCAAAAACTAAAAAATTTGCATTTTTGTTTTAAATACGCTTTACACGAAATAATTAGCCCAAGTAGATAAGAACTTAATAATATAGTAATAATAAAAAAAAAATACAGTTCCCCTTATTCCGGCTTGACTGTCAAATTTGACGAAAACGATCGGCAGTTAATTGCATTCTACAATATGCTTTATTTCTTATCCGATTTTGCTGGAATTTTGAGTGGTTTAAGGCTTCCCGACATCTGACCCAAATAGCTGTCATATAGACCGATCTGTCGATAAGGGGTCTGAAGCCTATAGTCCTATATAGTCCATCTTCGATCTGAACCTGCTTATGGACAAAAAAGAATCTGTGCAAAGTTTCAGATCAATGTCTCTATTTTTAAAGACTAGCGTGATTTCAACAGACAGACGGACGGACATGGCTAGGTCGTCTTAGATTTTTAAGCTGATCAAGAATATATATATATATATACTTTATAGGGCCGGAAAAACATCCTTTGGCGGTGGGTATAAAAATATGCCAGTACGGATGCGCTGAAGAAAGTCATTATATGAGAATGCTATCATCAAACTGGCGAATAAGTTGCAGAATAACCACGAAATGTGAAATTCGCCTTCGACTGCTGTCGATTTTTGCCTTCGACAACGGAAATAAGGGTGATTATGAATGAGTCGAACACATTAAAACTGTAATTTATTTATTGGCTCCCCAGCTACAAATATCGGGGTTTTCAATAAGAGCGCTACAAAAGTTTTCTTTTAAATAAAACAAAACCCGTTGTGGATATCAATGTCATTTATTATTTCTGTGAAAGTACGTTCGATGCCATTATTTATGGAACTCGATTTCTTTTGCATGTCCACCACGTGCAAGCTTGCAGAAGTCCAGACGCTGAACACAATTTTCGACAGTTTTCAAGCATAAATCGGCCGATACTGTAGTAGTTGTAGTATTAAATGTTTTATTTAGTCTTCTTCTTATATGAGTTTACATTGAGTGATAGAAAATGTCTTAATGCACGATATGGCGGTAGCAGGTACAAGGCGCGCTCCCGGCGTTTTTTTTTTTATTTATTTGTTTTGTAGTATCTGCCTCTGCCGATACTGCTGCTATTTCGCGTTATATATTCGTACGCGTTTGATATTCAATCGTCGCTGACTTCTTGACATAGACCATAGACTTGATGCAGCCCCACAGGAAATAGTCTAATGAATAGACTAGACTGGACCATTTCGTTAGATAACACGTTCTCCAAACTTGGTTTCCATTAAATTGATTGTGAAATTCGCTGTTTGGCGCCGTCCTGTTGGAACCACATATCCTGCAAGTCCATATCATCCAATTGGGGCCAAAATATTCTGTTTTCATTGAAGGGTAGCGATTCTCTTTCACAGTAATGTGCCAGTCTTGATCATTAAGAAGAAGTACGGTCCAATGACTCCCATAAACCGCACCAAACCGTATTTTTCGGGATACAATAGGTCTGTTCGCGTACTTTTCCAGTAAACATTTGCATTAGAGTAAGAGCCATTTTACTCTCTTTAAAAAATTTGCAAGCAAAAGTACGCGAATGAGTTCTAGTGAAAATTTGCAGAAAACAGATGATTTTTGTTTTGGTTTGTTTTTATTTGCTTGTTTGGAAAACAATTTTTTTTTATATAAAAAATGTTGGCGATAATTGCGAGGTATTTTCCTTAGATAAACGTCAATTTATTGACCCGAGAGTAAAAAGGCTAGAAGGGGAGCCATTTGTATATTTATTATAGTACCCGATGTTAGGAAGGTGGGCAGTCTGATACCGCTTCTGAAACATGAGCAAGGGGGAACCGTACAGACCGACCTCCATTCTCTCATCGGTACCCAAGACGCATGAGGGACTACTCCTCTCGCTCCTCTCGTTGGACAATTTCCATTCGCCAAGAATCAGCATGCATTTCGAAGCCTGCATAGGACTACAACTGCTTTACATGCCATCGCCGTACCGCAAAAGTACACTTGTTTTGCTCACAAAGATACCTAGGACTAACCATCGAATGCTTATGGATATTGTGGCTAGATAAAATGTTACGACCACTGATGTGAGGCTAAGGGAGCTTTCTATTTGGTCATGTGGCGGCCCCGGACACTTTGTTATCATTGATGATATCTGTATCAGTTCACAATTGGCAGACAAATTTGCACTACATTTTTCTAATACCACTTTGCGTCACTAATTTAAATGCCCAGCTAGACCCACTCAATCCCATGGCAGCATCTTCCCTCCTTAACAAAATCAAAGAAACGGTATTGGTTCCATCGTAGGTCTCCGATGAGGATGATTCCATCATAACACTTAAGAAACCGACAATTTCTCTTCTCTTGGTGTCTGGAATGATACAACGTTTTAATTTTTCAAGATTTTCTAATTAATTCCGCAAATTTTGCACTTACCTTCTAATGTAGAACAACCGAATTGAGGTAAAATTACATTTGTCGAGTTTTCTGTACCTGAACACTAGCTGCTGCCATGAATTTTATAAAAGTAAATAAAAATTAAAAAATTTAATAATTACCAATAAACAATATTTAAATTTGTTACCTACCTCTGCCTTTTTGATCCTTTTTGCCGTTATTTTTTTCTTTTCTATTTTCATGTAACGGCTGATTTTCATAAAACAGCTGATCTTTAAAAAACATCTGTTCAAAGTTGCAAATTTCTGCTGGCTAAAAAGTCCCAGTAGAAATTTGCAGGTTCTCTATTTTCTAACTGTCAAAATTTGCTCTCTCTTGCGCTCTCTTCTGTTGGCAAAAAATTTTTCAAGATTTTGCACAAATTTTGGAGTTCTCGAACACAGCTAATGATGACTCATGGAGTACGTGCGGATTGCTGTCTGACCAATAACGCATATTTTGCTTATTACCGAAGCCATTCAGCCAGAAATTATCCTCATCGCTGATAATTTTTCGATGGAAATCCGAATCCTAAGTTGTTGCTCAGCCCAATTCACGAAAATACGATGCATACATACACATCCATCATGAAATGGCAAACCCTGCTTGAAGAAAAATTTCAAAAGAGCGGCAAAAAAATATGGCGTCGTTTGCTGTCCCTATCGGTCTACATGAAATTAAATACATGATGAAAAAACAAAAAAAGATACCCACAATGCCGATTCCAAAGCCACAAAATGTTTAAGAAATTTTAATCGAACAAATGGGAATGGGAAAAATTCGCAGTTAAACCTGCAAAACATTTCAGCATATAGCAACACGAACAATAAAAGAACTTCCGAATATGGTTCTACAAATTCTTTGTATATTGAGCTGCGGGTTTCTACTCGAACGTGAAAAATTTTAAATGCTACAAAGGGGAAGTGGCACACTACTCCTAACAATTTTATAAAAGAAAAATAGAATTCTGCAATCCACAAAACTGTCAAAGGTTGTTCCTAAGAAACCTACAACAAACTCTGATAAGTGCTTCCATATACGAACATTGTAAACAAAACGAACAATAGTATTAAAATTCGTTTAAGCTTGAGAAAATTATAATCAACAGTGCCAAACACAATCTTCAACCCATGCAAAATTTGGGGCATTAAAACCGCATGAGAAAGTCTATCTGGGAAAGCTAGCTAGCCAGCAGGGCGGCAAGAAACGAAAACCGAATGTATCCTTTGTAAAGTGAAGTAAATTTTAGAATGAGTGGAATCAATGTGAGGTCTATCTAAAAGAATACCCAAACACTTATGCTGCTCTATAAATTACACATTCGTCTTCCCCAAACTTATGTTCAAAACAGGTTCATGTGAACCAAAAGAAATTACTTTCGTTTAAGATTGATATACAAAAAGAGATTTGCGAGTTGACCCCACAAAGTCTGATCAAATGTCAAATTAATTCTATCCTCCAATTCCCGGCAGTTATCCCAATCTGCACTAAAAAGAAGAAACGCATCATCGGCAAATAAAAAATATTACAAAAGCTAGAATCAAGAAACTCTGAAATGTCATTAATATACAAAATGAAAAGAAGAACAAAAAGAAATCTCATATTAAGTAAACAGCGAATGCGCTTTTAAACAAATTGACGGAGGCATCACTAATCCTTCAAAACTTCCCTTTTTATACCCTACCCCAATACTGTGGTATAGACCCATTGATTAGTGTACAGGTCGGCTGAGAAACTTTTCTCAATTTAAATTACAGATCGCAATTTTCGTCCAATCATCTTCAAATTTAGCATAAACATTTTTTTTGCCTAGAAACGAAGCCTATTAAAACTAGAAGATATCGCTTCAGATTTGGACATATCTCTCATATATATGTAAAATAAACATCAACCTCACAGGTTGTAAGCCATCGCCCTTAGTGTCCATATCTATTGGACAGACAGCAGTGGACATATTGCACACTTACATAGTTGTAAATTCTGTAAACAAACTCTATGGTGTTTAATAGGTGATGGGGAGCCGCTATAAAAAATCATTGAAAACGAGAAAAAAGGTAAGTCTTCTTTAGGACCAACGGCAAGAAATATAGATGTGATTGATTGTCTTTGAATTTTCGAAAAAAAAAAATATTTTAAGGATTATTATTAAAAATGAAAATTTTTGTTTACAAAAGAAAAATATATACATACTACATTTTATATTTCCGAAAGTTTATCAAATTTTTGTAACATCTCTTGCTTTACTTTGTTCACATGATTTTTCCAGACATTTTGGCGTAGCGAATTTTCCAAAATATAAAACTTTTCTTTGAAATCGTTATATTCCATATTAATGTTAATTCCTTTATTTAGATTTGCCAAGTTATTCAAACTTTTTTCCAGTATTTCACGATATCTATAATAGTTTAGGTGTTGCGGGGTTTGGGTTGGTTTTACAAAAATCTACAAATTATTCATCTTTTCAATAACCTACCTTTTAAAGTCTTCATTTTTCTTTACATACATATGATATTGATTTTCGATTTCCAGCATTAGCTTTTCCATATTGCATTGTATGTGTTCAAGATCTTTACGATTTTCTTCGGCTTTGTTCAAAATATTTTCACTTATGCCAGAAACTTGTGTTTTAACATCATCCAAGTAAGTTGTAAAACATTTGTCCCGTAAGTCGTCAATAATCTGGTTAATTTTGTCACTATATTCAGCCACTATGTTAGAAAAATCTTTACCAAAAAAAAAGATACATATATATATAATTATTATTGCAATTTTACTTTAAATTATTACTTACTATTAGAGAGTAGTTCATTTCCTTGCCAAATTTGATAACCATTACATTCAGCGTTTACCGTTTCAAATGAATCTTCTATGTGATCTTCGACTAGGTTATTGCCATTTGGATTAATTTCAAAAGGTATTCGTAGAACTTTTTTAATATCTAAAAATGATACAATCGAAACTAACACATAAAAATCACTTTTCAAAATAGCACATGTCATTTTTTTCGAGCGTGATCTATTCCTTCTGACAAAAACATAAAGAAATCAGCTGTTTTTGTTGTCAGTCGAATGAAAGTAACCCCAAATTAAATTGTTATCACAAATTTACGATTTAACCAGGTTTTCCACAACATTGAAAATTTTTACGCATAAAAAAATCAGCTTTTGCTTAAGTTTTTTGGTTGTGTCATACGAAAATAACATACAGGTGTGATAGCAAGAATGATGAATCGTATATAAATTAACAAATTTTGACAAACATTTTCAATTAAGTGACCCTATATGACAAGAACCATTAATTTTTGGTGGTATTCGATGTAGTTGAATTCTCTTAAGTTCAAAAATCTCTTCACTAACACATATCACTAAACCGAAAATTCCAAATTCCGTTTTTTATTTGAAACTGAAATTGCATAAGTGAAAAAAGTATTTCTATGAGAAACTATGCATCAACAAGAAATTCACGAAAATGTATTATGATATATCCTTAATGATTGTCTCTGACTTTTACTGACTCTACTGAGCCTTGCCTTTTTCAACCTAAATTATTTCATACATAATTAGTACGTTGACGTGAAATTTCATTTGCACTTATGCTTATATCGCTTAGCTGGGAACTAATTTCACTTATCCCAATCACGCTATACTGAAAAATACGGATATGTGAAACCAAATTGATGTATTTTTAACGCTTCACTTATCCGGTTTCGACTGTAATTGTACTATAATATAATATCCAATAAAAAATTTGGACGATGGTAGCACAACTACTATAGATTTAAGTTTTTGTGTTATATTTTTTAACAAAAAATGAGTATGAATTTTAATGTATTTGCGAAATATCGGGAAATGAAGGAAAACTAATTAATTAAAGATCTCGAGCTCGATCAACTTTTACTAATTTTTGATAGAAAGGTCCAAGAAACAAAGCTAATCATTTTTTATGTAATCATTGGTATCCAACTTTGAGTTTGGCCCATAGAGCTGATCACCTAATAATGTTACCAAAATAGTACACGAATGCTAGCATTGATACAGGCATAACTTCCTGTAGAACAAGCAGTAAAAGAAAGTTAACAAATACAACGAGAGATTAGTCAGTGCACGATTATTTTCAAAATCTGATGAGGGATGGCATAGAGAATTTGAGAGTACCTTATTATACCCTCCACCATAAGATGGGGGGTATACTAATTTCGTCATTCTGTTTGTAACTACTCGAAATATTCGTCTGAGACCCCATAAAGTATATATATTCTTGATCGTCGCGACATTTTATGTCGATCTAGCCATGGCCGTCCGTCTGTCTGTGAAAGCACGCTAACTTCCGAAGGAGTAAAGCTAGCCGCTTGAAATTTTGCACAAATACTTCTTATTAGTGTAGGTCGGTTGGTATTGTAAATGGGCCATATCGGTCCATGTTTTGATATAGCTGCCATATAAACCGATCTTGGGTCTTGACTTCTTGAACCTCTAGAGTGCGCAATTCTTATCCGATTGGAATGAAATTTTGCACGATGTGTTTTGCTATGATATCCAACAACTGTGCCAAGTAAAGTTAAAATCGGTCCATAACCTGATATAGCTGCCATATAAACCGATCTTGGGTCTTGACTTCTTGAGCCTCTAGAGGGCACAATTCTTATCCGATTTGAATGAATTTTTGCACGAAGTATTTCGTTATGATATCCAACAACTGTGCCAAGTATGGTTGAAATCGGTCCATAACCTGATATAGCTGTCATATAAACAGATCTGGGGATTTGACTTCTTGAGCTTCTAGAGGGAGCAATTCCTATCCGATTTGGCTGAAATTTTGCATGACGTATTTTATTTTTACTTTCAACAACTGTGTCAAATAAGGTTCAAATCGGTTCATAACCTGATATAGCTGCCATATAAACCGATCTGCGATCTTGACTTCTTGACCCCTAGAGGTCGCAATTATTATCCGATATGCCTGAAATTTTGTACGACGAATCCTCTCATGACCATCAACAAACGTGTTTATTATGGTCTGAATCGGTCTATAGCCCGATACAGATCCCATATAAATCGTTCTCTCTATTTTACTTCGTGAGCCCCCAATGGGCGCAATTCTTATACGAATTGGATGAAATTTTACACAGGTCTCCAACATATAATTTAATTGTGGTCCGAACGGGACCATATCTTGATATCGTTTTAATAGCAGAGCAATTCTTTTCTTATATCCTTTTTTGCCTAAGAAGATATGCCGGGAAAAGAACTCGACAAATGCGATCCATGGTGGAGGGTATATAAGATTCGGCCCGGCCGAACTTAGCACGCTTTTACTTGTTTTTTTTATAAAACATATTGCCTATCATATGTTGTAAATGTTAGAAAAAGGTACTAGAAAGACCTAGAATTTAATGTCAAATTATGGATTGAATAGTAGAAATACAAGAAAAAGGACACAAGGCCTAAGCGTTCGGTTCTTGTGTATAATGTAGCGGCTACATTGTGTAAGTAGTCTAAGATGATTATATTATTATTTTTAAAATTATATTAGATGAGAATAACAAATATTAACATTTACCTTCAATTTTGTTTTTATTTTTAGCGGTTGCTTTGAATGAAACTGACTCAGACTCATTATTGGTCTCATTCAAATCGTTATTTCTCATTATGGATCTTGGGATTACGTTCATATCTTTGTGATTATGTTTCATTATTAGCACTTTTGAGCAGGCGATTACCGAAACATAGTTTATTGTTGTAACATCCTTCGTTGATGATATTATAGTATTCATGGTCTCACTCCGCTTTGTTTCGCATTGTCCATACGGGATTATTTGATGGTTTTGAATGGCCTTTTCGTGGTTGGAAATAGTTTCTATTAATGGTTCTTGATGATACACATGACTCATCAATACATCCGATTTTAATGCCTGCTCTTCATGACCCAATTTGGTACTATTTTCCATACCAGGTTTTTCAAAAAAATGTTCGTCACTTTGAGCTGGATTTCTTAAGCATTGAGCAGAGGTGATCTGTTGCTTGCAGTTTTCGCCATCATCTTCGCTATCACTTGCATCACTTAAACGATTGTTGTATATAACACAGCCATCTATGTTATGATTTTCATGCTTTTTTGGAGAACATTTTGAGACTCCGAACTGAATCTCATTTTCAGTTCGGAGTCCTTTCAATAAAAAATGGTTCTTTCCAGTTTTTGTGTGTGTCGGTGTTGGAGTATTATTTATATCCGAAACATACATTTTATTAGTAGACATGGGAGTTGTCGGCATCGAAGGATCTGGAGAATTTAGTGGAGTTTTGTAAGTTGTTGGGGAATTGTTTGGAACAGTTTCTTCACAATCGCCTTGAATTTGTGGATGTCTTTTTCTAGGCGAAGGAGAGACTGCAATGAAATCCAATGGTTCCGCCAAATTTTCTATTCTTGTTTTAATTGATTTGCAATTCTCGTTACTTTTCAAATCATCGAAAAGATCCTGAAATAAATTATGCGGGTATGTATGAATGTGAATATAAAATAAATTATCGAGCAACATACTTGAGAACAAATTTTACGTTTCTTTGTATTGATTTCCAATATTTGATTTTTTTCTTCGTTTTTCTATAATGACAAATTAATAAAAAAAACTGTATGTTATAAATACATAAATCATTACAGAATAAAACAGTATATAACGGATATAAGCACATTTTGTATAAGAAAAAAAAAACATTTTTAAGAACATGTCTTTTCTTAGATCCTTCATTGCAAAATGATTTGATGTAGGAAACAACTCTTATAAGAAACAAACCCATACAAGAAATATTTTTAAATCCCCGAAGCGGAAAACTCCACTTCGAAAAAGTTTCTAAAAGAACAACACTCCATAGAAAAAGAAAAAAAACAAAAACACATATGCAGACCAAAAGTGGGCTATCATGTGAAAACTCGTACAGAAGTATGTTGTGTACGTAGAAATATGAATACTACTCATATAAGAAAAGAATCCTTATATATGTTACAAACAGTAAATATTAAATATTACTTATGCAACATTAAGTTCTTTGACATTTACCTACATTTTATTTACATATTATAAAAAACAAATATCAAGAAATGATATTCGATGGTATGATGGGTTTCATCGACATGTTACAAACAGTAAATATTACTTCTGCGACATTAAATTCTTTGACATTTACTTATTAAAATGTTATAAAATACCATTGAATATCAAGAAATGATCGTTGGTAAAAACAATTCTTACCTCTTGCTTTAAAACAGTTCCATTACAATGTTGTACCGTCGGCAATAGTTTAGTTTGGTTTTTCATTATTATTTTTGTTTGTGTTGGCTTTGCAGAACTTAAGTGATGGTTTGACTTGTAGTTACGATATGATTGACCTGGTTGTGCAACTGCTTCGCTCTGTAAATGTTCATAAACAAGCGCCTTGTTATAGCAAATTGATTCCACTCTATTAAGAATTGCGTTAATTTGTTTGTTATTTATTGCTTTTGTATGTTCATCGCTTTTAGGTTCTACGTCTAGTATATGTGTCAGATGTTTATTGGGCTCCAAACTTTCTTGCTTTCTATCATATAACTCTCTGGGTGAATTTGTTAAATCCACTATTGGAACAACTTTACAGACAGCTTTTTTGCCATTTGAAGGCTTACGCACCCTAAAATTTTTTTAATCAATTTGTTATTAAAATATGTGCAATTTTTACCCATACTCACCCTGATCTTTGTAAATAAGTTCTCTTCTTTGCTTCCGTTTTGTTTAGCTTTTTAAATTTAACATTTTCTTCGTTTTCCCCATAGTTGAAAAATTTCCGTTTCGCACCAGATTTCAATGAGTTTTGTTGTTTAGTCCTTGTGTTACTATTTTTCGATCCTAAAGGAGTCGTTGGGGATCTTTTCAGTAGGTAAGGATGCGCTAAAAAGAAACGAAAAAGGAAATTAGCCGATATGCGTTGGGCCTGCTTTTAGAAACCCGAATAAAAAATACGTCTGCTAACAGCTAAATTTTGATCAAATTAGATGCATTTAAATAAAAATGATAAGACATGATCTTACTTTTGTCTCGTATTTTCAATTGCAATGAACCCTTGTTCCTTCTAATACCTATGATAAATATGGACCAGAAAATGTTTCATGTATGTTTCCCATAAGCAATAGGATGTGTTAGTAAATAGATATTGTTGCCTTCACAAAAACCAATACTCTTCAACTCCAGAAGGCACAGTTTAGGCTAGAAATCGCAATTAACCCATTTTAGACCACTACCTCTATGCGATTTACTCTTACGGCCGTATTCACAAAAAATAATAAAGCCTCTAAATAGGTTTATTTGACAGTTCTATAAATGAAATCTGTGAAATAAACATATTTGAAAACTACTGTACGTTTCGTGAATATCGGTAATACTCTCTAATTTAGAATATGATTAAATCGAATATCGAATATGGGTTAAATTAGCAATTTACCTGTCCAATCCTTAACAATGTCTTCGTTCTGATTTCTTTTTAAAATTTCATTAAATCGATCATTATCCATTATACGCCTGACTTCAACGTCGGGTAAGAAAAAATCCATAGTATCGACATTTGTTAATTTTGATGAAATATTATCTGGTAAATTGCAAATTTTGTTTTTGTAATCAATGATAAAATATAAAATATTGTCTGTCCTAAAATTAAATGGTATATGGTAATTAATCTCCAATTCAATTAATGAATAATCATTTTATATGCTTACATTTTAATATTTTTCCATGTTAAAGTAGCATTAAAATCTTTTAACTTAAGAGATTCCTCACTAAGCTTATAGCGACATCTAAATGATAGAATACAACGACTTAAGTTCATGTCAATCCAAAACTTGTCAAAGAACTGCAAATGAATAATAATAATAATAATGTTTTGGGGTTTTATTATAGTTCAGTATTCCGTCTTACTTGTGGTTTAAAGAACTCCACACTTTCTCCAATTTTCGCCGTGTTACAATAGAACGAGTAAATCAGGCACTTGTTCGATAAATTCATGTTGAAATTATTCAAAAGATCTCGACAAGCCTATAAGAAAATTACTTAGCACTGGTATTTTTTAAATGTTAAAAATAAATTCAACTCACATTCTCAAAAGCGTATACATTGTGGGTTTTTCCTATCACTTTTCTCATTTGATCGTTAAATAGTTTTAAATTGGTCCACTTAATGGCCTTCAACTCTTCATTTTGCTTTTCGCTGTCCAACATTTTTAAAATATTGGCATACATTTTTAGAGCTAGTAATTGTGTATTGAAGTCGTCAACAAAATTAATTGGTTTCCATAAGCATGATCTGAGTTAATAAAATTAGAAGAAAACATATATTATTCCAAACAAGAGTAAAAATAATGTTGAGATATTTTGGCGAAAATAATAACCACTTCATCTGAACGATATCTTCGGCCGACTTAATACTATAGCTGCATTTGAGAAACACTTACATGGTCCCATTGCCAAAATTCGATATCTTCTGCTTTATTAATTCTGGCTGGGAATTATTCAGGAGCGTTGCTAAAATATCTAATAAATTGTAATGATAGTCTGGTTCATCGTTTTTCTTATACTGCAGGCATCCTATTAAATAGGTAATTGCAGCAGAGATTGACTTCTGAAATTGTCGAATTAACTTTTTGTCGTTTTTTAAATCAATGGAGGACTGCAAGTTCTGTAAAAATAATTAGTTAGATTGTATAACATAAACAATTATTTATGAATTCTCAATGTACTATGTCTTACTTACCATATATAACTGAAACCATTTTACCGTTGAAGAGTATATACCAGGTTCATCATGATCCAAAAATGTCGGTAATTTTAGGAACCCATTAACAATTTGTATCAAATAAGTTTTTTCCTATCATAAGGCAAGCAAGTTAAAAAAGTATAGGTATAAACTATAATTATAAAATTTGAAGTCATAAAAAGTGTGTTTTTATTTGAATAGGTATAACTTCCAATATTTGCTCGCTTTCGTTTCGAGAAAGTGAATTATATGGAAGCTATAAAAGTTTATGGGCCATACAAAACGAGAATATTAGAAGCCATTATGTAAAATTTAATTTCAAATCAGATAAGAATTGCCCCTAGTAGGAGCTCAAGAACTCAAACCGAAAGACCTTTCTATATGAGCTCTATATCGCGTTATAGATCTTAACAGAAGTCATCGTGCACAATTTCAGCTAAATCGGACAAAATTTGCGCCATAAAAAGGGTATATCGAATGAAAGACATATGACAGCTATATCTTAATCGAAACCAATTTTCCCAAAATTAATACTGTTCCACCTAATGCAAAAAAAAAAAAAAAATAAAATGTGTAAAATTTGATGGCAATCGGGCAACAAATGCGACCTGTACCTTGATTACAAGAAAACATGGACAGAGGGACATTGTTCAATCGAATGAGGAGGCAATTACTACCCGGCACGGGATAATTATGAGCATCACACAGGCTGGAACTTTGTGTTCCGGTCTATGTGGTATTCATTTCATTCAGTTATCACGCTGAATGACCTCCCCCGGCAAACCAGAGTGGTTCTGGCTCAATTACGTTCCGGCAGATGCAGCCGCCTCAGCGCCTACAGAGCAAGAATTGACGCCGACGTGCATGATTTATGTCCCGATTGTAACCAGGGTCCGCACTATACACGTCACCTGTTTTACTGCCCAGCCAGACCCACTCGACTCAGACCCAGATCCTTGTGGACGCACCCCATCTTAGTCGCAGAGTTCCTGGGTCTCTACACTCAACATAATCAAGCAGACGAGAGATAAAACACAACAAACTGTTACAACAACAACAACACGCGGAGTATCCGCATGTTCTATATGGAGTATCCGCAACTGCAGTCGCGAATAAGCAGTTCTATCGTGTCTCAATGGGGGGCCGGGCGCCACCGACTCTTGCATAAATAATGACAGTTTTTGGCGCTTTAAATAACTATAACGTTTCCGCGGCGATCAGTCCTATGGATCGGAACTCTATCTCCACATGCAAATATGTAGCTATAACAACAACATTATTAACGTTTGCTAAATATGGTCTTGGCATTCTTCGCCACCACTTCTTGTAATTATTGTAATATTTGGAAGGGGAAGAAAACACGAAAGACAAAAAGCGAATTTACTTACCGGATATTCTATGTTTTTTTCAATGTTTGCCGCAACTTTATTAAGATCTTCAATCGTGTTTATATTCATCTTGAAACATATGAATATTGTCACTATAGAAAATTGAGATTTGTAACCTAATTTTCTGATTACATATATTAATTTATATACTTTTACTACAAAATGCGCTTGAATAACAGTAAATATTTAACAATTCGATTTCGTATTTCAACGAACTTTTATCGATAGGCAATATTGGCAACTACCAAAAAACTACCTGAATTGGATCATGCTGCAAAGGTATCTGTCAAAACTAACAAAAATTCTTGGTTTCACTTCAGTGGGTAGAGGAATTTAGAGCGGGTTTCTCGTAGAAAAAATAATAACCGGAAAATTATTTTATCGTGGGCAAAATCCTCCTGTTAACAAATTTGGTTTTCTCGTACACTTTTAAAGGTATTTCTTCTATTTCTTATGATAAGTTTTATTTTTCGAGTGTAAATGACTCCATAACTTTTTTTCATTTCGTTGTGTTAACGAAAAAGAAGTCGTTGGGGCGATGAATAAGGTCAAATACGGATCTATTGGCGTAGGCGGAATTCCAGTACATTTTATTAAAAATTGTCTTCCCATATGTGGCTGGTGTTGTTGTTGACCTGATTAATTGCATTTTGATGTCTTCATCATTTCCTCTCGCTTGGAAATTTTTTCTCGCGAAGTGCACTCTCTGTCAACATGTTTTGGTTGTGCGTGTGTATTATAGTTAAGAACCATGTAACACAAACAAACAAAAATGGCGAAAACTAATAACATACGCAAAATCCGATTTGCACTAATCACTGATTTTGACAGATAGTGCACTCAATATTTTGTTGTTGGGCAACTGTCACTACCTGTAAATTAATATATCTTGAAAAGTGGTCTCATTAGTACAACAACCGTCATCTTGTCATCAAGCTGATCGCCGTTTTGCCTACACACAGAGAATATGAGTAAAAGAAGATAACTACAAAGAGAATGCAAACAAAAATCGGATATCTAAATACCTTCAAAACCGGTCGGCTGTTAACAGCTGTTCGCGTAAGACCACCTTTTTAACTCCTCCTTGATATGCAATATGCCTTTCGTCAAGGACTTTGAATTAAGATGTTTGGCTTACTTGCCCAGCTGATGGAATGGATAGTCCAAATCCATAGTTATATCCGAATCCCACTAAAACGTCAAATGCTTGCTTGAATTTTAAAATTGTTTCATATTTTGTTCCTTTGTCACATTTTAATTATTTTAATTTATAATTTACCTATTTAAAATCATAAATCTTCTGATCTTGTGGCTGCTACCCATAATAATGCAAATAAAAACTAGAAAGTTAATTAGGAAGTGTCCAGAAATTTGATAGCCTAATGGGAATTTGCGCCACCATTGTCACAGGGTTGTATATTCGACTTCGATGTTGTTGGGCAAGTGAGCCAACCTTCATAATATAACCCTGATACCATCCATTTATTATTGAAATTGACAGACTGCACACGGGAGAATGCTGATAGTGGACGACTTAAGGCGTTATTACATGTCTTATGTCGTGTCACTTTTTGTATTCACATTTAATTGAAAATGTTTGTCAAAATTGTCAATTTACTTACAATTCAAAATCTTAAAAAGATGATATAGTTGAACATGTCGTTTGTATCAAACGACATGTTCAACTATACATGTGCTAAATTTGACATGTAAGACAGCTACATGCCGTCAAATAGAGCCTTTAGCGCAATGGTCTCGCTTGATTTATCTAAAGCGTTTAATTCTAAAAAGTTTTTTCATTTACCTACGAAATTGCGTCATGCTTATAATTTCTCTGCTTCTGCTTCCAAGCTCATTTTCTTATATTTAAGTGACAGTTGTCAGTTTGTTGTTACAAATGGCGTTGAATCCAATGTGCTATCACTCCTATGTGGTGTACCGCAGGGTTCTATTTAAGGGCATCATTGGACCGTACTTCTTCAAAGACTGAAGACATAACTGAATAGTGAGCGCAATTGTGAGATGATATCCAACTTTTTTTGGCGCAAAATGCAAGAGCTTGACTTGCATGACATGTGGTTTCAACAAGACGGTGCCACAGCACGCGTAAAAATGGACTTATTGAGAGGAAAGTTCGGTGAACATTTTATTTCACGTTCGGGACCGATCAATTGGCCGCTTAGATCGTGCGATATAACGCCTTTAGACTATTTTTTGTGGGGCTATGTTAAACCCCGTTTACACTGCTCATTAAATCCGGATTTTAGGCTTTCGTCAGCTGATTTTACAAAGGGAAACAGATGATCAAGTCATTAAATCTGGATTTAAAAAGCTGTATAAACATTACCGATACCGTTACCGAAAATTTCGCTTGCAGGTACGCAGCTCAAATGAAGTTTTCTCTGAGTAACAGGGTGACATAAAAGGCATTGACGAATTTTTTCTTGCAACGACGAATAAAAATGTGTTTTAATAGCTCCATGCAACATGAAATAAAGATGTTTACAAATAAAAACGATTAAGTACAGCACATACTTTATTACCCAAAAATCATTAAAATTCTCCAAAATTATAAATCAATGTTTGTCGCCATCTTGTCGCAAACATCATGATCATTGAGGTGAGGTCGTTCTATTGCAGTAAGACGCTTTTGCAAATGAAAATTTGCCCATGAACATTCCACTAAGGTACGGGGTTAAACTTCTCACATAGCAATGAGTGCTGTCCGAATCAAGGTTAAACTCAATGATAAGGCATCTCTTTTTTATAACCGAGTCCGAACGGCGAGTCGCAGTGCAACACCTCTTTCGGGAGATATTTGTCGCAAACATCATGATCGGTGAAGTCAGGTTCTATTGCAGTGTGATAGTTTGCATATGCAAATTTGCCCATGAACATTCCACTAAGGAACAGGGTCAAACTTCTCACATAGTAATGAGTGCTGTCCGATTCAAGTTTAAACTCAATGATAAGGGACCTCTTTTTATAGTTCGAACGGCGTATCGCAATGCGACACCTCTGTTGGGAGAAGTTTTTACATGGCTGCCATACCAATTGGTACAGTACCTCAAAAATTTCGCCAGCATTAGGAGGGGAAAACCACAGCTGATAATTTTTTCTGATGTTCTCGCCAGGATTCGAACCCAGGCTTTCAGCGTCATGGGCGGACATGCTAACCTCTGCGCTACGGAGACCTCCAAGTATATTTTACAGTTAAAAATAACCACATAACTATGTAGTCTTTCATCTACTTGACGTGTTTGGAAAGTTTTACATTATTTGGCGTAGTTTTTAAAGCTCGTAGTACTACCTCATCCCATTCAAGTTTAAGCTCAATGATAAGGGGCCTCTTTTTACAACCGAGTTCAAAATGCATGTCGCAGTTCGACACCTCGTTGAGGTAAAGTTGTTGTTGCTCTTTTTCACTTAAAATTTATTTATATTACATGTTTTTTTAGCAAATGTTAATTAAGGCTGTTTTCATTATTAAAAACATAAGGCGCTGCTCTTGTAATATTGTAGTATACTACTCGTAATCTAATTTATTTAGCAGATTTTGACTGCCATTGATCTCGTCCAGTTCAGGATCAGCATATTCAAGAATATTGAAATCATCACCTATTTCGGCTGTTAGTGATTTCAATATATCGTCGTCGTCACCCTCGCCAAAGCCACCCAAAATGTCACCAAATCCAGCATTTTCATCTGATTCTAGTTTTTCTGCCACAGAACTAATGGTGTCTTTTGGATCAGATAATTTTGTAACACCGGCCCAATTCTTGTCGGATAGGAATATATCATTGCGTTCGCAGAGATGCGAAGTGGGATCCGTTGATTTAGATGGATTATACGGCTTTGATAAATCATCCAAAGGACTTTGATGCATTTGTTGATTCAAAGTAGCCATAAAAGTTGATTGTTGTTGTTGTTGTTGCTGCTGCTGCTGTTGCTGTTGATTTAACAAAGGCTCTGCTATATTTTTGGGGTTAATTTGTTCGGTAGCGTGTAACATAGGCTTTGATTGTTTATTTTTGGAAGCTTCGTTTAAAATATTTAGGTCAAACATTGGTTGAGGCTGTGCTTGAAGCTGTACTTGCTGCTGCTGCTGCGGTTGTTGTTGCTGTTGTTGCTTTTGGGGTGGGTTACCGGTGGTAACTGTTTCTGGTCGCATAAAGTCACCTATAAATGCTAAAACAAAATTTTTGCCATATATTTACATTCGTATGTAATAATGGATGCAGGAAAACAAGTAAAACTTACCACCTTTACTCAATTTACTACCATAAGTTTCTTTGTTTTTAGCTTGATGTTGTTTCCAAACTCTTTCCTGTTCCTGCTCTTTTAATGATTTTTGTTGGAAATATATTTTTTCTGGTTCCTGCAAAAAGATCCAAGGAGACAAGATAATAAAACAGCAGTATATCGTAGTAAATTGTACATACCTGTTGAGTTCTTCTAAGCCTTAAAACTGAACGATTGTCTTTGGCTTGCTGTAGAAAAGGAGCCTTCATTTCCGTTGATAGTGAGCGCCACTTTTTAAGTATTTGCTTGCAACGTTCATTCCAATTTGGATACAAGTTTTTCAGTTCTGGATGTTGGGTATTGGCATATAAAACAGCAGATATGGTAGCCATATCCCCCAAGTCTAGAATAAAACAAAAAATATATGTAATTTAAGTTGGTCTCTCTCAGTTATATTGAAGAAAAAATGTACAATACAAACCTTCATCTTTACGCATTTTTTCTGCTGTCTTCTGGGTGCCAGCTACTGCTTGTTCTTTGACGGGCTCTTCAATTGGAATTGGAATATCTACCGAAGTTTCTGCCGAAACAACGCCTTCGTTTGTATTGACAACTTGAGATAACAACATATTATCTCGTTCAATTTTTACTTGACTCAGCATTGGATCCTCAGATTTTTGCGTTAAATATTGGGCAGGATTTTTATTGACCATTCCCATTTGATCGTAAGTTTGGTAGGGCATCATTTGCTGTTGTTGCGGTTGCATTTTCTGGCAACTGCTGTTTACATTCAAACTGTTATGTATGAAATTCTGTTGGGCCAATAGATTGCTATTCGTTGACATTTTATTGCTGTTGGTGTTTTGCACAATGGGTACATTAGAGCATTGGCTAAAAGGAGAAACAAATTCAAACGAACGTAACTTAGGCGTAAATTAAGGGCGGCAAACATGATCCACCAAACAGGAATCGAGGTCAAAATGACAGTATATCAGCCAAAAATAATATAAGGCTTGGCCTAATCAAAATGGATCGATCAATCTTAGGATACTGTTTCAACTTTTGGTAGCAATGGCAACGAAGATATCCGGCCAAGACAGAAAGAATAATAGAAGAAAGTATTATGCTAACTAAAGAATAATCTGGTGTGTTCTATGATTCACTTTCACCTTTTCCCTCATACAAAATGTCCAAATTAATTATTTGTTGTTTTGGTTTTATCTAAGAAATCTCATGTTGAAAATTTGGTAACTTTATTAACGTGATAATAAACAGTTCATTTTAAGGGAAAAGTGAAACTCAAAAGCACTCACGAATAAGGCAGCATTAGCATATGAATTGTCTACCGAGCTATTCAGGGAACTGCGACAAGAAGTATGTATCAACTTGTGCTTAGCATATGCCTACAACAGCCAACATTTGTTAACTAAGAGCAGCACACTACGTCGTAACTCAAATCTTCGAAAAGACCCATAGGAGGCTTAGCATATGCCTACAACAGCCAACATTTGTTAACTAAGAGCAGCACACTATGCCGTAACTCAAATCTTCGAAAAGACCCATAGGAGGCAGATCGAAACCTATCATATACTTGCCGATTACAATCCGACATTTGGCAATCCTATTCACCCAAAGTGTTGTAAGTTATGACTACGCTCGGCATTCTTGTTCTCTGCGTCAAAAGGGTTTTCAGGTCATGATATATCTAAGCCAGATAAGCTTTCCTTTAGATTCCAAATCTTTGAAAAGACCCATGAGACATTTATTGAATGGGTTTTAAAATCACAAAATTTGGAAACAGAATAGAACAGCCTATTTATGAAAAGGACAGACCTACTCATCAAAAGGTGTCTTAAGCCATGACTAAATTTGGCATTTTTGTTCTATGCGGTTTCTTGCTTAGCAGATACAAGACTATCAGCTAAAAGGGAAAAAGTATTTTCAAGCCAGTTAACTAAACGATACCGCCCTCTCAACACCGTGTTATGCCCCATACATTTTATAATAACACTATTGATCTAAGGTTGAAACATTTTGATTAATAACTTTATCTTAAAATGGGTACAATCCACTTCCCGACACTCTCTGTTTTAAAAATTGGGGGCTGTTTCTTACCTCATTTCCATTTTTATATTACTGATGCCCATGTTCGTATTGGAGCTCAGCCCACAGTTATCTGTCGCAATCTGTTGCAAAGAGAATAAAGAGATGAGTCTTATTAGCACCAAATATGTTTTCCTTATATTCGTCCAATTACTCACATTATTTGCATTACATTCTGTATTCATAATATTTAAAGGATTTTCTTCTATAAGCGGATTGTTCGGCGTCAGCAAACTATTACCTTGTACACCTTGTTGACTCGCGTCAACTTTCTCCGCTTCCAAGGCTGTGGAGCTTTCTATGGGAGTTTGTAAAGCTGTATGTTGGTTTGGTTCTGTTTTAATTACACGAGTTGGAGCCAGAACCTGTGGTTGCTGTAGAGCAGATGACTGTATGGGGGGTGGCAAACAAATTTCGTCGGCAGAATCGGATTCATCGAAGGTAACCGAAGTTTTGTTTTCCAGCAGAGCTTTGCCGAAAAAGGCCTCCTGCAAATAGGCCGGATATGATTCACAAAGTTTCGATTTTAGTTTCTTTTTAATGATTTTTTTCTTCTTTTCGTCAGTTAGTGAAGGATTCTCCAAAGTACCCATGTAGATATCTTCAGTTTCTTTGCGCAAGCCGCGTATGCGCACATTGAAACCACCAATGCCAAGTTTCTGCAAATTACGCTGTCTTTTCTTGCGCAGAATATTAACACCCTCTTCGTTGGTAGAAATCGAAAAACCTTCCGGCTGACTGCCATCTTCACCCAACCACACCATTCCGTCCTTAAATGTTGGCGTAGTATTTCCATCCAGAGGTGTATTGCCATCGCCAGCGTGGCCAGCAGCATTTCCTGCCACAACAGAATCGATAGCTGACATAATGCCAGAATCTTTTTGATTTAGATCCGATTTAAGCTTGCGTTTCTTTTTGATTTCTGTAGTTAAATTGCGTATCATATTGAAACCATGTTCGCTGACACAAACTCCATCAATGCAGAACGTGTTATCAGTGGTCTCCACGGCTTCAGTTATCGGTAATGTTGTGGAAGAAGTGGCAACACTGGTTGCATTATCCACTGATGAAGCATTGGTGGGTTGGTTTGTGGCGTTTTGTCCTTTATTATTCAATGCCTCAGGCAATGGCGCTTTGCTAGCAATAGCTTTAGGTTGAACTTGTTTGTTGTCCTTGCGACATATTTTACACTGATATTCAATTTCGGTGAACTGTTTAACATCTTCCTCGTTTTTGATGTTGTCACATTGACCGTGTAGCCATCTTTCACAACTGTTGCATTGTATTATTAACTCGTTTTCGTTATATGATTGGGAGCAGACGAAACATTTCGCTTGGCTAGCACAAGGACCGCATTCTAAGAATCCATTCAGCCACTGTGAATGTTTACCCGGCGAGTTGCGACCACACTTTTGGCATAATGCACATAAATTGCACTTCCAATTGCCATTCGGCACGGCATCTAGAGGGGGGCTCATACAATAGATGTGGTAGGATATGTCACACTCATCGCATAATATAAGACGTCCTTCGTCATCCTTTTGGCCACATCCTTCGCAAATGGTGCAATCCAGGCACCTCCATCCCTTTTGAAGCATGGTTTTGGATAATGTTACATTGGCACAATACGGATGATAACATTGTCCACATTGGGCGCAAGATATTAGACAGGCATCTTGGCCCAAAGCACCACACATAACACAAACATCTTGCATTAATATAAATTTATCTTTTGCGGAGCACAAAATCGGCTTCTTTTCCAGTGACATGTCTTCTTCGGAACCCATAGCATTGTTTGAGTCTATGTTCGATTGTGCTGACGATGAGTTTAGCATGGCTAGGGGACGTCCTTTTCCACGCACACTGCGTTTACGACTTATTTGACCGAATATACCTCCTCCTTTACCCATGGAGAGTTTTCCGATTTTGCCACCTCGCCCAATATCCTTCAGATTGATTCTTTTCTTAGAAATTTTCAAGGGATCTACCGCATTTGAAATTTCTAAAGTATCTTTGTCATAAAATTCTGATTCCAAGTCTCGCGGAAACCCATCCGTCGACAAAGGATCAGTGGCTCCAAATCCCACCAAATGTTTACCCGATTTGCAAGGTGGGCATACGTAATCATAGTCGGGATTTGTTTCCTTTTTTATGTGGTATGCACTAAGATCGGCCTCACCATCACAAGTACTATGAACAAAACTAGAAACAACAAAAACAGGGTATTTATTGACTTCGAAGAAGTTACCATAAGGAAGAGATCGATTCCAATTTACCGATTACAATTATTGCATTTCACCATTTCCTTGTGCGACGCAGATCTGTACGCCTTATGACAAATGGGACAATAAAAACCCTTGTTACGTTGCTGGTAGCATGAATCGCAAATTGTATAATGACAATGCCATCGTGAGGAAGATCCACCTCCTGGAGTGCGAGAACCGCAGTCGGTGCAAATGCGACATCTCTAAAAAAAAATTGTCCATAACATAACACATTAACAAATTTATCAATCAGAGCTGTTTTGGTTTTCCAATTCGCAAAACGCGAAAAACAACTTTGCGTATATTTTCTAAACCTTATAGTTGTAAGATTTTAAAAACCCTTTGAGGTTTTCCTACTGGATAGAAATTTGATAAAAGTGTGCCTATAAAATTGTATATGGCAAGGTTCAAAAGAAAAAAGGCAAAGAAAATCTTTCATTTTACGTTTTTAAAAACCGGCACAGGCCTTAATATCTAATTTTTTTTTGTTTTGATAAGTATTTCCAAATAATTCATAATGGATTTAAATACATTTTAATATGCAGGTGTGTTAATCTCTTATGAGCTTTGTCATAGTAAATTATAAAAAAGAGATTTTCGCAGTACTATGTTAAATTTGTCTATATTTTAAACTTACGTTGCATTTCCAGCCATACTTTGGGACTGAAGAAATAATAGGCCTTAAACAATTAGTATGGTATAATTTTTGACATTGTTCGCATTTCACTGAACGGTTTTCGCCATTATCCGATTGACGGCATATCAGACATTTACAGCACTGCTGACAATTCCATCCAGATCGAGAATCTATTCAAAAAAAAAAAAAAATTGATATTGATAAATAAGATATAGACTATTTATGCAACTATGAACTATGGAACAAATCAGTATTATTTCTATAGTTTTAATAACCTGGAAAGTTTGCTAATCCTACACAGTAGTTATGATAATGAGCTCCACAGGTAGAACACATAAGTAGTTTGGAAATATCTCCTAAAGTGAAGCATTGTCGGCATTCAATGTTTGTATCAACAGCTGCAAAAGTATTCTCATTAATATAGGAATCAGTTGTTTTTTTTTATTATTTTGCTTTACCAATGTAAGGCACCTGATTTACGTGTTCAACACAAAATGCCTGAAAAGATTCAATAATCAAAAAGCACGCGGAAGCCGCCGCACATGGCAGATGATAGTTATTCTGGCAGCTCATTCTACAAGTAATACTAGCGCCATATCGTGTACAGAATGAACATTTGACTTGCAGGCTTTTGATCACCACATCCTCAAAATTTGGAATAAAGTCCTCCTCCATTCGTTTTACTTGCAGACTCCACATGCCACACATTGTGTGAACGTATAAAAAGCATCCTTCTGGTGTAAATGCATCTTCCAAAGTAGCTATTTCCTCATGTCCAATAATGTCTAACTCGTTAATGATTTCACTATTTATGGTAACCGGCTTAGCAATGGACTTTTTTCTCAAACAGTTTTCATCTGCAAATCGATCAGTATCCGCACTTCTTATAGATTCCTGAGTTTCCATATAGGTTTTAATAGTATCAGCGTTCACTGGGATTTTAAGCATGGTCCCTTGGCCCAAGTTACTCCTCTCAGTTAAGTTACACAAACAACATGACTTTCCTGGATATTTGCACGCAAAATATGGAGGATCTGTATCCGAATTTGTTATTATTGTCGCGGACGACCTACTGGTAGAGGAAAACTCTTCCATGGCGATGTCGCCGAATCCAGTTGTAATACGTCCGCTGATAAACAGACTGTACTATGAATGAATAAAAAATACACTGGTTCCTGTAGCGATGAAATGTACGCTTCCCAATAATCAAATACATTAAAAAATTAAGCAAGTTCAACAAAATGTATCTTCTTATCTTCAAATTTACGATTGTATTATTGTTATTCTTATTAAAAGCAAAAAAAAGAATGTAAAACAAGACCCAAGAAACTATTTACCTAAATAGCAACGTCGAGTATACAACGCTTGTCAATAATTAGATGTATGAAAAAGTTTTGTACCCCGTGCAGCAATCACATTGACAATGGAGAGTTTCCACTTTGAGATATTCTGTTGTGTCCTACGAGTCACATTCTCCTTCATTTCTTGAAAACAGTGAAAGTGTCAAAATTTCACAAATCAAAAATAAACAGAAAACATGTGTGACCCATGGAAGCAATTGTATTTGTATGAACAAAACACTCATCACTACAATAGAAACATATGTATAGGAGAGGGACAGCTAGTGTGGCAAGGTGTTGAACTTGGTTTGTGCTGTCCTCACTGTGTAAATGAGTGTTCGCAATAAAGCCTATTACTGACTTCGACTTTTCACACGAACAACTGTCAAAACGCACTATACAAAAATGGTGACGAAGATAATGCGAACAGATTCCGTACAAGTGGTACTGAGGTCTATGAACAAAATAATAGCGACATTTCGCTGCATCAGGATAAATTTGGTACAATTTTAATTGCAAATGTAATTAAATGCTCGCGAAATGAGCCGAATCAACTCTGCTTCAGCACTCTTCTCTTTGTTGTGTGTTGTTGATTGACTTTTTTGTGTTCTGGGCAAGGCGGATTTAAAAAGGCGGTCTCACGCGAACAGCCGTTAACAGCTCAGGTTTGATGGTATTAAGATGACAGATTTTTGTTTGCATTTTCTTTGTTGTGTTCGTTCTACACACACACGCACACAAATTTCTTTGGGTGTGTTGGCAAAAATACGAGCAGCTTGATGGCAGATTGCACCATATGATTTGTGGCTGTTGTACAAATGAGACCACCTTTAATTGTTTCGCCATGTGTTCTGACAAAGAAAAAACCCCTTCGGATTTCGCAATAATTTAATTGGCATTTTCGCTGAAGTCAGTACTAGGCTTAAATGTCAAATCAGAATCAACGCGTTGAGCTTTGTCTTTGAGCGTTGCGTTGCAAAAATGCAACTCTGCAAACAAATCCCACCAAAGCAACGCGGAAAAGTTTAAAGAATTTTCAACTTTGACGCTTAGCGGGCTTCATTCTGTGCTGCCATAAGTCATTAGGGTTTTTCAGTCGCCTTGTGTACAATTTTAGTACTTTAAGCGAAATCTACAATTGCCGTTTTTTATTTTAGTACCATTTTTTTACGTTTTTTATTGTAATAGCCACATATTGACGTGTGTGCCACCTATCAAACTCGTATAGATGAGCAAGTTCGTTCTGATCCATGGGACCGATCGCCGCGAGAGCATAATGCAGTTGGAGCTAATCCGTATAAATACGGAGCATGCCTTTATTGATTTTCGTTTTATACAAAATATCCGCAACCTGTGGACGCGCCCGACAGCTCTCAGTTCCTACCTATGTATTGTATATAGTGTTCATAGTTATTCCGTGCCGGGACAATTTTTTATACCCACCACTGAAGGATGGGGGTATATTTATTTTGTCATTCCGTTTGCAACATATCGAAATATCCATTTCCGACCCTATAAAGTATATATATTCTTGATCAGCGTAAAAGTCTAAGACGATCTAGCCATGTCCGTTCGTCTGTCTGTTGAAATCACGCTACAGTCTTTAAAAATAGAGATATTGAGCTGAAACTTTGCACAGATTCTTTTTTTTTTGTCCATAAGCAGGTTAAGTTCGAAGATGGGCTACATCGGACTATATCTTGATATAGCCACCATATAGACCGATCCGCTGATTTAGGGTTTTAGGCCCATAAAAGCCACATTTATTATCCGGTGAAATTTGGGACAGTAAGTTGTGTTAGGCCCCCCAACATCCTTCTTCAATTTGGCCCAGATCGGTGCAGATTTGGATATAGCTGTCATATGGACCGATCCACCGATTTAAGGTCTTAGGCCCATAAAAGCCACATTTATTATCCGATTTTGGTGAAATTTGGGACAGTGAGTTGTGTTAGGCCCTGCGACACCATTTTTTAATTTGGCTCAAATCGGTCCAGATTTGGATATAGCTGCCATATAGACCGATCTCTCGATTTAAGGTTTTGGGCCAATAAAAGGCGCATTTATTGTCCGATGTCGCCGAAATTTGGGACAGTGAGTTAGGTTGAGCCCCTCGACATACATCTGCAATATGGTACAGATCGGCCCAGATTTGGATATAGCTGCCATATAAACCGATCTTTCGATTTAAGATTTTAAGCCAATAAAAGGCGCATTTATTGTCCGATGTAACCGAAATTTGGGACAGTGAGTTGTGTTAGGCCCTTCGACATGCATCTTCAATTTGGCCCATATCGGTGCAGATTTGAATATAGCTGCCATATTGACCGATATCTCGATTAAAGGTTTTGGGCCTATAATTTTCCGTTGTCGCCGAAATTTAGGAGAGTGAGTTAAGTTTGATCAGTCCAGATTTGGATACAGCTGCCATATAGACCGATCTCTCGATTCAAGATTTTGGGGCCATAAAAGGCGAATTTATTGTCCGATTTCGCCGAAATTTAGGACAGTGATTTGTGCTAGGCTCTTCGACATTTTTCTAAACCCAAAATCGGTTCAACCCAAATTGGTTCAGATTTGGATATAGCTGCCATATAGACCGATATCTCGTTTTCAATTCTTGGCCCCATAAAAAGCGCATTTATAATCCGATTTCACTGAAATTTGACACATTGACTTATGTTAGGCTTTTCAGCATCCGTGTCGTATATGGTTCAGATCGGTTTACTTTTGATATAGCTACAAAAAGATCAATATTTTGTTATACACAATTGAAAAATGACTTGTATTTGTTGGTATTCTGCTATGGGGCATAAGGTATGCATTTTCACCTGTTTTATTGGCATTTATGATTGATTACATGGGAGATTACCTGTTTCTTCAGTAAAATCTTCAAATCTGCAACTAGGCACCACAATGGAATTTAAACAAAATGGTCAAGTTTCAAATAATATATATATATAAATTTTATTATTTCAATAAATCACAATGTAGTACGACAAAAAGTGTATTCATAATTACCCCTTGATTAGTTTTACAATTTTTAGTTTTAATAAAATTTTGTATAATGTATCTAATCATTGTTCTTTGCTAACTCAGTACAACATTTAAAGCCACAATAAATTTTTTTTTTTTAAATATGTATATACTGCATGTACTCAACAAATGATGCCTTTTTTGATTCAATTATAATATTACAACAATTCTATACTATTCGCGTAATTTGTTTATATCTTAAAATACTTATAAAGTTAATACAAAATAAACAGAATGGTTGGTAAAAAAAATAATAAAAATTATACAGAGAAAAACAATATTTAAAAAAGTACTTCTGAGATTGTACAGGCCTTAATATAGCCACAAAATGTGTACAAGATAAAAATGGTGATGAAGGAGTGAAATGATTGATAAAAAAAATAAAACCATTAAAAAATAAAATATCGTTAAGAATATTATGTATATATAAACGAATCTAAAGCTTGTTGATGATATGTTTCTATTAAAATGAGATGAGATGCTATGATTTTCGGGTTAGTTACACTCTAATTGCTCAATAATGGTTCCTGGTCGCTCGCATATTCATCTCTGTTGGCACCATCACCAGAACCCAACAATTTTGCGGCGGCACTATAGTGAAATATAAAAGCAATCGTGAGATTCATATTGAATTGTGTTATTGAAAAGACATTTACGAAAGTGTTGTTAGATACAATAAAAATCTAAAGTTGTTGTTGTAGGAGAAAATAAGTAGTTGTAATATCGAAAATATTATTGGACATTGTTTATAAGTATATCAAGTTTTTCGAGATACATGTATACAATTTACACAAAAGTGGGTGCATGTAATATAACCTTGAACCTTTCTTATTTTTTGAAAATGTAATTTAAATTGGAATGAAATTTGTTTTCTTCAAAAAAGTTTTCGAGACAACAACCATTGTTGTCTATGTTTTCTCCTTTTATAACTTTGAAGAAAATAAGAAAAAAAAATATTTTATAAAGAATTATTAAAAGTTTGCATACATATTGTTTGCATATTCCACACGCTGAGCAGGACTCATGTTTAGATTTCCCTTGGTTTTACGATCATATGCAAATATAACACAAGTAGAAATTAGGGCAACTGCAATAGAAAGAATATTTATGTTAAAAAATATTGAATGACATTGTCAAGTTGTTGAATTTACTTGTCAGCCATCCCAGGAAGAAGATCTCCAACCACATGTGATCTCCACCACTCTTGTCAACAATTAAACCTGCTAAGATGGTTATAACAGCCAAGCCCAAATTTTGTACCGATTGGCAACTGAAAATATAGGAGAAAAAAAAAACAATAAATCTTCTAAATTCTAAAATTATGTTAATGGGATTTCTTTTTAAGTATTCTTACTATTTCTAATAATTTAAATAAAGGGTTGCCTTTTTCCAATGGATTATCTTTGTTATACTTAACATCGACTGGCCCGAATCTAAGGTACCCTTGACCATAGATTGCATTTGGCAAGTTATGTTTTCATATCGATTTTATGGGATTATTGTTGGAAATCATGAAAAAAATTCCATTCCAAATTTCATCAAAAGTGTTGGTGATTATTGCAAGTAGTGTTGGTGATTATTACCTTATGTATTTATTTGCTGATGATATGCAAATATTATTTACAGAAGAGCATAGTTCTATGGACGTGATGCAACATAAGATACATGACACCATGTGCATGTTACCGTAATGGATGACATGGAATAAATTAATGGTTAATCCTGAGAAGACAAAGGCCATGATATTTTCTTCTCAACCAACATATTTCGATATTTCTTATAATATACAATAATTGGTAGATCAACTGGAATGCTTAGGTGTCATATTAGATGACAGGTTAGATTTTGGCCCTCATATAGAGCGCCTACATATTTGCGATCTATTGCTACCAAGGGTCTATGAAGACTAAACTGGTTCATGCTCTGATAATGCCCAATATTCTCTACTGTTTAGAGGTTTGTTGTGATACATCGCTCCAGAGTATGGATAGGGCGCGCAAAGCCAGTAATAGTGCTATTATCTATATTCCGTTAATCGTTTTTCTCATATTTCCCCTTATGTTCAAAGTTTTTCTAGGCTGGTCCTTTGTGGATTATGTGAACTTAAGGTGCTTTCTATTTTTTTTTTATAAAATTTGTAAATTTCAATGTCCACAGTTTCTTCTTCGGTTGTTTCATTTTTCACGCTCTATCCGTTCAACACATTTAAATATTCCCCGATTGTCACAACACATGGGTAAATCATTTCAGGTGAAAGTGACACGCCTTATTATACCCTCCACCATAGGATGGGGGTATAACAATTTCGTCATTCTGTTTGTAACTCCTCGAAGTTTTCGTCTCAGGGCCCTTGAAGTATATATATTCTGGATCGTCAAGACGTTTTATGTCGATATCGCCATGTCCGTCCGTCTGTCTTTCAAAAGCACGCTAACTTTCGAAGGTGTGAAGCTAGCCGCTTGAAATTTTGCACAAATACTTCTTATAGGTGTAGGTCGGTTGGGATTGTAAATGGACCATATAGGTCCATGTTTTGATATAGCTGCCATATAAACCGATCTTGGATTTTGACTTCTTGAGCCACTACAGGGAGCAATTTTTATCCGATTTGGCTGAAATTTTGCATGAGTTGTTTTTTATGGTGTTTAACCACTGTGCTAAGTATGGTTCAAATCGGTCCATAACCTGATATAGCTGTCATATAAACCGATCTGGGGTTTTGACTTCTTGAGCCTCTAGAGGGCGCAACTATTATCCGATTTGGCTGAAATTTTTACAACGAATTCTCCCGTGACCTTCAACATACGTGTCAAATCCTATATCCCTATCCCTATAAAATCTCCCCATTTTATTTTGACCATATATATTTAAGGATTTCGTATTTTAAAATCTAAAAAAGTATAATAATAAATAAAAAATATATTAAATTTTATTTTACTAAAATCTTTTTAATCTTTTGTCCTATCGATTTTTTTGTTAAATCAGTCCTATTTTTATGCCTATACTATAACCATATTGCAAAGCTTGCGTTGCCTGTTTATCACATATATGTCGATTTTAAATAAAACATCGAATTCCAATGACGAATTGCGATGTCTAATTCGCATTATGTCGAAACAGAATTTTGGTCTTAACATCCGTCATATCAATTCCCAAAGTTGAAAATACAAAATCGATGAATTAAGATACATCTCAGACTGTCCAATGTGGATATAATATGCGTGTCTGAAACTTGGTTCACAGAATCAATTACCGACAATATGATAAAGGTCGAAGGCTAAAATTTTTTCAGAAATAACAAATGTTTTTTTGGAGGTTGTGTATATGCTAGAATGAAATGAGTTGTAGAATTATCAGAAAATCAGAACAAGAGAAAATTGAACCAATAATTCTAGAATCAAGGATAAATAATCGGAAATTACTCCTTGGATGCGTTTATAGAATAAACCGGCATATTAAAATTGATAACCTCATACATGAGCTTATGGAAGTTTCTACGCAATACGATGACGTGATAGTTGGAGGTGACTTTAACTCAAACATTCTAAAGGAATCTGAGTTCACAGATGCATTTAACTCTATTGGTTTATACAACGTGAACAATTCCATACCTACCCATTATACCTCAAGTAGTAACACCTTACTTGACATTTTTCTAGTCAATAACACTAACAATGTTTTGCTATATGACCAGCTGAGTTCTCCTTGTTTCTCCAAACATGATTTAATCTTTTTGTCGTACGATATCCCACCACCGTCCCCACCAGAACCTGTTTACTTCTACAATTTTAAAAAAATTGGATTATTCTGTACTGATATCAGAGTTTCTCGACATAGACTGGAGTCAAATGTTTCATTTTATTACAGTTAATGAACACCGCACTTTTATAAATTAAAATGTTCTGCACCTTCTATCTTCAGTTCCCCAACAAATTTCTCGAAATCGTCAAAACCACAAAGAATTGTTTAATCGTAGCATAAAATAGATGATTGGGAAAAAGAGATATGGCTCATAAAAGGCGGAAAAAATTCAAATCGGAGCAGCTTCATGATGAATTTCGGTTGAGAAGAACAGAGGTTAATAGAATGATACAAAGGTCCAATGCAAATTATTATCAAGCTAAGTTTCAAAATGCTGTCAATACTAAAAGGAAATGGAATACAATACAAGAAATCGGTGTAGGCAAATCCAGGCGTACTTGCCCTGATGAGAATCCGGATGCCCTTAAACAATTAAATGATTCCGCAAATATTGCATCCAGCAACACGTCGGAGCGTTTGGTCTTACCCCCAGCAGCAGTACCTCCTTTTCCTTAATCTTCAGAATTGGATTTTTTCTGCGGTTGGCTTGGACTCAATTCATCCCATATTTTTAAAAATTATACTGCCATTTATTTTGCCATGTTTGACATATCTTTTTAACAAGATATGTCAAACATGGAAACAGAATGGAAACATGCGAAGATAGTGCCTATCCCTAAATCTAAAACTGGAAACGATTATCGCCCAAATTCTATTTTTCCATTTCTTTCCAAGGTTTTTGAGCGCATAGTTCACAAACAAATGCACGGATATATAGATGAGCATTGCCTACTCTCGGACAAGCAGTCAGGCTTTAGAGCAAATCATAGTTCTGTCACAGCTGGGATTGACGACGGACTTGCAGCCTGTTTGGTACTACTAGACCATTCAAAAGACTTCGATTGTGTTGACCACGATATTCTCTGCCTAAAATTAAAAAAAACTATTTTAATTTTTCCAACACAGATATCTGCAAAATACACACATGGGCCACTGCAAACATCTTCTCATAAACCCAAATAAATCTAAATTCATGCTTATTACCGACAGAAGGCAAAGCATATGTTTTGAGTTTCCAGTTCCCATCGGAGACCAGCAAATTGAACAAGTTTACAAAGCTATTAGTTCGTAATCAAATGTTGTACACACAAATTTTATGCTGTTAAAATTCACATACTCTAATCATAAGATTGTAAAGTCTTGTTGTATGTGAAATCATAAAATAAATATAAAATTCGTCAACACAAATAGATAAAAATGAATCATTAAAAATTCCCATTTGTGATGAATCCAAAATTGCCAAATTTTCAATAAATATATATTTACCAATTTTGTTTGTAGAGAATGACAGAGCTCCTAATTACAAGATTTAATGACATGATAAGTGCACATAAATGCATAAAGATATAACCACCGCTACACTTTATTTTCGTCTTGATCCTTTGACTTGATGTTGTATGCTAGTAACTTGGCGATTTTGTTTTGTTATTTTTTCACTGTACAACTTAAAGTTGTAAGTAATGAGAGATTCTTAGAAATAATGTTATTCACATGATGGCTGTGCAATATCCACTTAAGTGTACCGCCACTACTTTGTTTAAACAAATAACACTGAAACAGAGAAAACTATTGTACTCACAATCCATAAGCTGTTCCCAACTGATATTCAGGAATAATGAGTGCAACCAAAGGCCATAGACTTGCTGCCAACATGGAATACGAAAGTCCCATTAGAATCATTCCAATATATGGATTTAGCAAGGTAAATGCCAATAGAGAATGAGCTCCAATTGTTGCGCATGTTGCTGCACAAATCCAGGAGACATTGCGACCCGTTAAATCGATTAGAAAACCAAATAAGGGCGAAGCAATTGCCGAAATGAGATAAACAATGGAATTAACATTATTAGCTTCGTCGGGTTTCATTCCAAATCTTTTCATAAAGAAGTCTCTGCAAACAGAAAAAATAATGTGGGCATTAATAGGCACAAAACATAGCATTGCACAAAAACATACTTGCCCAAAGCAATAAAAGGGAAAATGGCCACATAATAAGCCACACATATGACTGACACCATCCAGAAGGTTACCTTAAATGTCACCACATCACTTAATTTAGCAATTTCGCCAGAGGGGTTTGTGTTGCGTTGCAATATGCGTTCGGCACGCTTATCCATCCAACCTTTAAGCAAATGGAATACAGAAAAACAAATAAGCATTGTGGTTTAAAAACATACAAGAATGCAATACTTACCCAAAATAAGGGCACACAAAAGTGACAAAACACATGTTCCAGCTGCCAGCAGCAGTACTACGCCAAGAGTGCTATGTTTGGGGTAGATCGTATGAACGTAATTGTAAATGGGCTGCATAACCCAAAAATTAACAGTACTACCGAAACGTGCCACAGACAACTGCAAGCCAAATACCATATTTAGCTCTTTGCCTTTGAACCACAGAACGGCATAATTGTTTTGTGCAACAGCCAACGATTCGGCACCAATACCGAAAATGAAGCGTCCCACAATCATAATCCAGAATGTATTAAGCAAACCACCAGAGGCAAAAAGTAATTGACCTATCAGCAGTATGAATAAGTAGATGATGGTACCCAAACGTATGCCGAACACGCGATCGATTAAAAAGCCACCCACAAAGCAGAGTACAACATTTGGCCACGAGTAAATGGAATAGATCAAAGCAAATTCAGTGCTGGTAATATTGAGATCTTTCTTGAAGACCTCTTGCAGGGCTCCCGGGTTATCATAGCAAAAGTATGAACCTGAAAATGTAAAAAGTACATAAAATGTTATTTTTGTTTCTACTAATTAAGGTATTTTCCGCAATTGTTTTTTTTTTTTTTTGTTAAACCCTACAAGAGCCCACTTAATGAAATTCCAAAAAGGACTTTTCAATCAATTGTATGAAAATGTCAACTTTTCACATTTTTTTTAAACCCTACAAGAGCCCCCTCAATGAAATTACAAAAAGTACTTTTCAATCAATTGTATGAAAATGTCAACTTTTCACATATCAATGAGTGCTGTTAAGCTCAACGATAAGGGTTTCCTTTTTATAACCGACCCTGAACGGCGTACCGCAGTGCGACACCTCTTGGGGGAGAAGTTTTTACATGGCTGTCATACCATTTTTTCAAGTGGCAGCATTATCGGTCAGCCGCGGGTTAACATTTTTTCTGATGTTCTCGCCAGATTCGAACCCAGGTGTTCAGCGTCATAGGCGGACATGCGCTACGGTGCCCTCCAATATCTACTATATCTACTTCACAATTATTAAATTACAATAATAAAACCAAGGGTAAAAAAATCAAATTTGGAAATGTCTACTTTTTTGTTTCTACTTTTTTGTTCAAAATCAATCGAAGAATATAAGATTTACACCGAAATTGAAAAAATGTTTGTATTGTTTAACCCGTAGATGGCACAACGCCCATCCACACATAATTTCCCTTGCCCGCATTGTTGTCATTCCACAAAGTTACTTCATTTAGTTGAAAGAAAGACGATAAACTGTATTATAGCCACCTCAAAACAAGGCGCGGGTTTGGATAACTAGGATCACCAAACGTGCATGAACTCTGAACTCCGATTTGTGTGGGGTTCATCCTTATTAGGAGAATTTAAGATGAGAGCTATCGAGTATATGGGGTAAGTGCAATTACAGTTGTGAAAAATATGCAAAGTAGCCACATTTGAAAGTGGAGTTAGTGAACCTCGTTAAGCTCTTATGTTTGGGCAAACACTTTCATGTCCATAGGATCTACGAGGGAACGTGTTGGTCATTGGATATTTAAAGGCGCAAATAACTCGCCTTGTCATATCAAGCATCATATACACTCAGTATTAAGCAAGAGCCGGAGCCGCCCGGGTTCTACTTAAGACTCCCCACTCGATACCGTTGATTGTCCCAAAATGATTGCGTTTGCTTAACCGAACGCAAGCTCGAGAATTTTGGCTACGTAACTGTGACTAATCCGAAGAGATGCGCCAGGTTGTTCTACCGCCAATTTATGGCGCATCCACAAAGTGACAGGGCGAGAAGGAGAGCCATCTGTCGTATCCGTGGTCTCCGAGCCGATGGACCCCAATCCAAATTTACGGTAGGCGAAGTTAAGGATATCATCCATGGCGCATCAGCATGGATTTCGAAGACTGCATAGGACAACAACTGCATCATCGCACACATTTGCCGTGTCTTCAATCATCCCAGGTAATGTGATAGAACGGTCCTCGTGGCACTGGACCTATCGAAGGCATTCGACACGGTCAGCCATGCCAAATTTTTTTAGGACGCTATGTCAGGAATTACCTATATGGTCGCTAGTCATATGTGTATTTTAGGGATAAGAAGTCTAAGAACCCTAGAGTGAATCAGGGAGTTCCCCAAGGCGTGGTGATATCTCCGGCAATGTTTAACCTCTACCTATGCTCCATTCCACCCCCCACTAGACGGCATAGAGATCGTATCATGTGCGGAATGTACGGCAACGGCATCAGGCCCCCACCCATGTACGGCAACGGCATCAGGCCCCCACTCATGTGGACCACGTCCTACCCGTGCGAAGACATAACTACATGCTGTCTAAGCAATACCTTTTGGGCTATTATCGCAGAGACCATCCAAATCACCATCTTGTTGATAGGTATCCAGCGCCCAGAAGCCTTAAGGTAGATCTACATGATCTAGAGCGTGAGGTTCAGAGCTACAAGAGAGAACCTCTAGATCAAGCGGCATATCAAGCAGGTCTAGACAACATTCATGCAGACACGGTAGCAGATGAGGTAAATAGCTACCGGGTGAATAGTCCTTGGAGAACGACCGCCTCCCATTGCTCCAGAAGAAATAGTTCTTTCTCTGTTACGATCCGGCAGATGCAACCGCCTAAACTACTACAGAGCAAGGATTTATACCGTCGTGCGGAATGTACGCCCTGAAAGTGACCAGGGACCACACGACACCTTTTTTACTGCCCAGCCAGACCCACTCGACAGAGACCATCCCATCTTAGTCGCAGAGTTCCTGGATCTGGATACTCAACAGAATCAAGCACACAAAAGATAGAACACAACTGCGAGAATTTTAGACTGCGAACAGGCCACCCGAAGTAATTTTTCATCTAAAATGATAGTATGGGCAGCTGTGACTGCCGATGTCTAATCTCCACCCGTTTTTATTATTTGAAAATAATTTTAAAAGTCACTTTGGAGCCCTGGGAGCGAAATAATTTCGTACGCAGACAATGGACGTACCATCAAGACTAGGCACCGTCGCTTACAGCACGTGTAAACTAAGAATGGCTAACAAATAATGTTCCACACTGCATTCCATCTACACATTGGTTGTCCCATTCGCCAGATCCCAATCGAACGTACTTTTCTATTTGGGGCATTTTAGAGAGCAAGGTAAGGACTTAAAAATATGCGATAAATAAAGCCATTGTACGGGAATGGTCCAAAATTCCGGCAGATTAGAGCAATAGTCAAGGCAAAGGTGGTCATAGCGAGTAAAAGTGTAGGGATTCTGAAATTTATGGGTCGATTAAAGATGACAACCTTAGTTAAATTGCGTCGTCAGTTGACAAATTTACATTACGGATGGCAACTTTCAACTGAAGTTATCAATGCCAGTTGATAAAAATGGGATTATTCGGCAACCACTTTTTTGTAGTTGCTCTGTTATTTTTATTAGCAATTTAAAAAGGATGTAATATTTTTTTGTGTTGAAATTGTTCCTTTGTTTCTACTTTACAAACGTGTTGGTGTTTGTAGTCTTCCTCATGTTTAAAATGGCCACAATAAGTCTTGATGTTAGAAAAAATAGAGGCAAGCAAACCCGCAGCCCGGGTTGTGCATGTGCAAAAACTTTGGATACCCACCACCTCGGGTATATATGTAAACCCCCTTTCGTCACAATCCGGTGAAAATTGGATAACTTAAGCACCCAAATTCGGCATGGACATTGAGTGGTCTAATAAATATAAGTCACTGTTCAATTTTGTAGAACAACAATTGATTTTTTTGGCAGCTATATCCAAATATAAACCGATCTGTACCATATAGAACACGTATGTCGAAGAGCCTAACATAAGCCACTGCGTCAAATTTCAACGAAATCGCGTAATAAATGCAATTTCATATGGCCAAGACTTTAATTCGAGAGATCCTTCTATATGGTGCCTATAACCAAATTTGGACCGATATGGACCAAATTAAATAAGGACGTAATAATCATCCTATTTCATCCGAACTTCACTACTATATCCGTAGTTATATCTTAATAGTGGTTGGTCTCGATCTTATTTTATTCAGGTCCAGAGAATTCATATACAAGTAACATTTTCACACAATAAATCTACTTTTTATGGGATTAAAACCCTTAACTGGAAGATCGGTCTATATGGCAGCTATATCTAAATATAGTCCGATCTGAATCATATTTGGGTTAGATTTTGGGAGGCCCAAAACTACTCACTGTTAAAAATTTCAGCGAAATCGGATAAAAAATAAAGCATTTATGGGCATTAGACCCTTTACTGGCAGATCGGTCTGTAAAGCAGTTATATCTAAGTATAGTCCGATTTGGTCCGTTCAAGAAGTTAACCAGCGTGCTTAAAAAAGACGTATCTGTGCCAAATTTCAGCTCAATGTCGCAATTTTTGAATGGTGTAGAGTGATTACAACAGACGGACGGACATACACACGGACATCGTTAAATCGTCATAGAATTTTACGACGATCCGAAATATATATACTGTGTAGGTTCGGAAATTGATATTTCGATGTGTTTCGAACGAAATGACTAGATTAATATACCCCCTATCTTACGGTGGTGGGTATAAAAATTTTTATTCATGATATTGCACAATTTTTAGCTTTTTTGTGTTGATTTATTCATTTTTGGTATACCCTTTTTCGCTGCCGGACTGCCAAAACACTATTATCGGGATCAATTGATATAAGTCACAATACATAATACAAATTTGCATTTTATTCAACTGAGTTCTAGTTGCTATCCATAATCGATCCATTAGATTTCTTCGACACATTTCCATACAAAAGAGTTTGGTCGTTTGAATTAGTAGTACTTTGTGTCAGCTACCTTGTGTTTTTTATGTATTGGGTTATATATAAAACATGGTCAATCCATTATAGCTAGATGGATTTGACTTGGAAAGCCATTAGGCTATAAGAACCATTTATTCGTTTAGTGGTGTAGAGAATATAAATATCACGCTTTCGACAGACCAAAAATTTGTAAACTTTTTTATACTAAAACGTATTTAAAAATTGGCTGAAAATCTTCAAAACTGTAAAACTTTAAATCACAAATAAATTCCGGCGAATTATTTGGTCATTCTGCAATAATAAACCAAATTTTTGCTCGCTTTCTCCGCTCAAAAATTAAGACAACAAAAGCACAGCGATAACGAATAATACAAATTTCACACGCCATTTGCATCACATTTAAATGGCGCCTTACACAATTTTATGCATTATTATGTATGTATACTTCAATATAATCGTAACCGTTAAAAATTAAAACAAAAAGAAATTCAGTTAGCTAATGTTAACTTACCAAATCCCAAAAGACACATAAAAATTAATGCAAGGAACCTATGGAATCCTCTAGAGGGATTGCAACATGCCGATGCACCGCAACCTGTAAGCTCGGGATCCAATTCATTGTCCTGCGGTCCCAGCCTTGTTGTTGTGGGCGAATGTTGTTCATTTTCCACTATGGGCGAACGATCATCATTCATTTCAAAGAAATTGTCTGTCTCACGCTAGCCTCCAGTAAGTATTTTTTTCTTTTTGTTTTACGCAGCTTAAGCGGGCGGGTGCTAAAGAACTTTGCTCACTGATATTTCAAATGTTACTGGACACGATTTTCTCCAACTGCTGATGCCGTTTATCAGTTTAGTTACTATTCGATGTGTACAAAAGAGCGGTTGATTTGCAGTTCAACGATGAGGATTGGAGGGCGTTTTATGTTGTTGCTTTTTGGTGAGGAAAAATTTATCTCAAACCATACCAGCAGCAGCAGCAGAAGCAGCAATATTTGTATGCATGTATGTATGTATGATCCCACAAACAAAAGGAATCAATCGCCAGCATATAGATGCGTCTTCTGAGCGTTGTTCGTTTGCTTTAGTGCTATGGTTGACTATTCTTCGTAACTAATCAGGACACTATTTTTCCATTCAAAATCTCTTATCATGCGTTATTGTTTTTATTATTATTTGCTTAGCTTATCGATGTTTCGAACTAACCCACATCAAAAGTCGTGTAGTTTCGGTGATGATCGATGATCCGTTGTGAGCGTCATTGATTGAAAAACTTAAGTCTTCTAAATAGAAATAGATAATAAAAAAATGTTTAGTACAAAGTATAATTGAAAAAAAACTATGTACTTCTTATGTACATACATATGTATATCATGAACATAATACTAGTGAAAATTGTTTGCCATTGTGCAATAACCTATGTAAATGACCCATTTTTTAGGTGCCTTTATATTTTTCTCGAATTACAACAACGAAGGTTATAACAATGTGACACTGAGATAATAGAAACTTTCAATTATTCATCATACAAAGGCAAAAAATGCTGAATATAACAAAGAAAAATATCTCCCAAAAAACAATAATAAAACCAGTTTAAGCTAATGTGCTAATTTATAAATAATCAAAATTAACACCCCTATAAACTAATGACGTAGACTAATTTTTTCCTTTAACATGTGGGTTGATGAGACATCGTTTGTTTAAAGAAACAAAGCCAATGATTTTTTTTCAAAGATATCTAAAATTTTCGACTAGTTCAGATAATTTTAAATGAGCTAAAATATGAAAGAAGGAAATTTTGGGAAAAACACCGAGTTACCAACGCAACATAATGGCGGCACATGCAACGCACATGCATTATATGGCATAGATGTAAAACGGACAATCGTACATGTAGACCTTAGACCGCACACAGGCGCCATGAAATAAGCATGTGCGGTATATTAAGTACTAATGTGGCATTTCACATGTACAGCACCAAATTTCCCGCATTGTTGATTACAATACTGGAAATTATTCCTTGATCTAAGCTTAATCGTATTACCTCGGTTTTATCGATGAAAGCAGTTATGTAGGTAGCTATGCATTTGTCAAAAAAAACCTACTGTCCATTTGAAAGAAGATTTTGTTCATTTAAATATGCATATGTCCGCTGATGGAGTAATCGTTTAAATTCTTTGGACAGCAAAGGTGGAAATGGAAATGATCGATAGTCCATTGTGGATTTATACCTTGAAATAAGTTAAGCAGCATACACATCACGATATAGGTTTACATTTTGCTATTGATTTTTACAATGGGACCTACGCTATATGCTGCAAAGCATAAAGAAACCACAACTAATGATCCCTGGACGGGATAGCTATGAACACCACACAGGTTGAAACATTGAGGTCCGATCTATCTCGTGTTCATTACTGTTGCGAGAAGCTTAGCTGCGAGCTAACGGGCGCGTCCACAGGTTGCGGATAGTGGAATGCTGGAATAGGGCTGCAACGACAGTCGCGGACAATCAGCGATATTGATCGGAGAGTCTCAGTGAGAGGCCGGGCAGCAACGGCTTTTGCACAAATACTGAGTACCTATGATGCTCTATATGACAAGGCGACATATTGCCGCCTTTAAATAACCAATGGCCACTTTGTTTCCGCGGCGATCGATCCTTTGTACCGGAACGACCTTGCTCACACAGGAGCATGACGAAAATGTGGCTAAAACAACAACGGGACTCACATAAAAGGTGAGGTCATGCGAACAGCTGAGTACAATTTTTTTATTTTTGTTTTGATTTTGCAATTAATCTAAATGTCAATTGCTTGTTTAAATCCTTTGGACAGAAAAGGTGGAACTGAAAATGATCGATATTCCATTGTAGATTTATACCTTGAAATAAGTTAAGCAGCAACCTGCCCGCTAAATCATTGCCAAATACATTGAAACTTGGTTCGTAACATATAGCACAGACTCAAAAAGTCTGGTCATCTGACAGGGATTTTTCGCGGAGAGTAGGCGATGGCTTATATTCTCCATTAGTACATGAGGTTTCTTCTGGCAATACTTTTCATGGGATTATTTTCAATTAATAATTTTCTTACATCACCATCCTCTCATTCGAGTACTAACAAATCTTCTGCATTAGTTCTTTTACACTTCCGGCAACGTACCGACACTTTGCAAGGACACTCAAATTTCCCATTCAGCAGGAGTCGAACTTTTATATTTATCTATTATGTAAAAATGATTCTCATTTGTTTAATCAAGTGTGGAATGGTGTCATTTTTTATATTTACCTAAGCTCGCCCTAAAGATTTAATAATAACAATTTGCATCCACACTGAGAAACATTACAAATTGACTAATTACAGCAAAAAGAATGTCCCGCATTTATATAGACTGAAGTAGTATACCGTAGCATAATACTTATATTTTAAAAATTCGAAATATTCAAACCCCTAGTTAAAGAAAAGTATAAACGTTTAAATTGACCATTTCATTAAAAATCGAAATTTAACACACAGGCTAGGGTGCAAAAACAAACCGAAAGTTTCAATTGCGTCCTCACAGCGATTCCGACAATAAAATAGACTCAAACGGTATGACGTTGCATAGCAGGCATTACAACTCTTTTTTAAGAATTATCTCATGTATTTGTTTTCATCTTGAAACATATGTTAATCAATAACACTGTTATCCATCGATGTATTTATGTATAGATATACATGACACATCAACTCATCAACTGTTGCAGCTGTAAATTATTGTCCAACTTTCTTTCCAATAGGACTTAGTTTTTTTCGTATTTAAAGCAACAAGTCACTTATAAATTGTTTATACAATATGGTGTATATGTGTCTTTCATACGAAATTTGTATGTTGGCATATAAAAAACGCGAAAACAAAGAAATTGTTTAGAAGTATGTAGATAACTAATCGCAGACGATTGCTGGAAAAATTCATTGTTTACGAACAACAAAGTAAATTAGAAAAGTAATTCTTGGTTTTATTTGCGCACTTACCCTTTAGAAATTCGTAGTTATCACTGACTTGTATTTATCTATGCGTATTTTTGCATACAGAAAAAAAGTTATACGTATTTAACACCCTACACTCAAAAATTGTTAGACGATAATGAACAATAAATGAATCTAAAAGGTAAAGTAGTAAAGTTTTCTGTTGTTTTTCGGTACAGAGTTGCCACTGTGAAAAAAAATTTTTAACTAAAAATTTCAAAGAACCTACCTAATCTCCAATTGGTCTACATGTGTGAATCTAATAATCTCATAAGGAACATTATCAAGGAGTTACAAACGGAAAAATATATAAGCATTTTATTCAGATGTGGGTGGAATTCGGGTACACATGTAAATAGTAGATATATCCAAGATAAATAAAAATCACTCCATATTTTGTTGTTGGGCAACTGCGACTACCTGTAAATGAATATATCTTGGTCAGAACACAAACAAAAGTCAAACAACAACAAAGACAACAGTATTGAAGCAGAGTTGATTCGACCCATTTTGTGAGCATTTAATTACATCTGCAATTAAAATTGTGCGAAAATTATCCTGATGCAGCGACATGTCGCTACTGTTTTGCTCATAGAGCTCAGTACCATTTGTACGGAATGTGTTCGCATTATCTTCGTCACTATTTTTTAAAGTGTGTTTTGACAGTTATTCGTGTGAAAAGCCAAAGTCAGTACTAGGCTTATAGCAGGATGGTGGCGCAAATTCCCACTAGACTGTCAAATTTCTGGACACTTCCTATTTGACATTCTAGTTTTTATTTGCATTACCGTGTGTAGCAGCCGCAAGTTAAAAAGATATATTATTATTAACGTGTAAAGTATAAATTAAAATGTAAAAATAGGAACAAGTGTGAAAAAATTTTAAAATCCAAACCAAGATCCGATTCCATCAGCTGGGCAAATGACCTTAAACCCCGTTTACACTGCTCATTAAATCCGGATTTAAGGTTCTCGTCAGCTGAGTTTATTGAGGGAAAACAGATGATCGAGCCATTAAATCCGGATTCAAAGAGCAGTGTAAACGGGGCTTTAACTTTTTAGTGAACCCTGGACACATGCATGAAGTAAGTAAAGATACTTTATTGAGTTTTATTAATTTTCGATAACATGAAACATTTTTTTTTTTTAATGAAAACAAAATACTGGTTAATACGATTTTTCAGGTAAATTTAGTGAACGGTTGGTTATAAAAATTTACATTTACTGCCTAGTTCACTAACTTTGTATCACTGAAAGCGAGCGATATTCATTCGCCCTTGTGTCTAAGCAAGCTTATTTCATAAAAGATATATAGATGTTGGAGTGAGTAAAAAAAGTTAGTGAACCAGGCAGTAAATTTGTATTTAAAATGTAAATATTATAATTTATCTTAATATTGTATATCATATGTGTAAATTTGTATTAATCTTAAATATGTTTATCCTCGGTGAGAACCTCGGGTCGTCCTGACGTAAAAGTTTAGCAAATTATTAGCTGGATCGTTTTCAATTATTTCGTTTATTATACCAATTGGGGAAAGGTTAGCTGAGCCAGATCAGTATTTCAAATATTTCGTTTAACAGCATGGCGAAACAACTAAGGGTGGTCTCAATTGTACAACAACAACAGATCATATAGTGCTATCCGCCATCTTGTCATCAAGCTGATCGACGTTTTGTCAAAAGCGCAAACAAATTTGTGTCCGTGTGTGTATACGTGTGCGTAAATGAGCAGATAACATGCGAGAAAGAAGATAACAACAAAGAGAATGCAAATAAAAATCTGACATCTTAATACTGTCAAACCTGGCCAGCTGTTCGCGTTATTGATACATTTCCTTAAATGCGGACGTCCCTGGTTTGATATTTGAAATTCATTCATTAAACGTGTGCGCCTGTTCAATGCTCATCGTTTCTTTTATTGTTAATTTTAGCAGTTGAATCTGTTTGGAGAGGATTTTATACTTAAAATGTGCAAAAGAAAAACAAAATGTGAAAAAATTTAAAATTCAAACCAAACATTTGACGTTCTAGTCGGATTTGGATACAACTCTGGAATTGGAAAATTCTATCAGCTGGGCTAGTGACTTTACCTTTTATAAATTTGCCTGGATCTGAGCTAATTGAAATGAGATAGTCGATTTGGCTTAGCAGCCATAGGGTAAGCGGCATTTTTGTTTACTTCGTTCAACAAGTAATTGATCTGAATTTAATTATTTTTTTTATTTATAAGCAAAGGACACTTGGATAATGCACAACGATTATTGTAGAGCGTGAACGGCATAAAAACAATTCAAATAGTAATTAAATGAAACTTTTTTAAAAAGAAAAATTTTAGAACGAAATAATGTCAATTTTTGGCGATGAAGGTGGAATTGAGGATTTGTTAAATGACAATATACCTGGGGGAGATGGAGAAGAAAACGACCAATTATTTGGAGATGATGAGGCCCAAGAAGCTGGTGAAGGCGTAGAAGGTGCAACACCATCTGCGGAAGGAGCAGTGAAGGTGCAGCCCAAAAAGAGGGCTGTGCTTAATCCAAGACCTCGCCTTACTGTGGAAACTCTTCGCGGCTCTAGAGGTATACATACAATTGAGGATTACTTCAAGGACATAACATTCAAAGGTAAGGGTAATGAAAAGCAGGATTTGGATGAAGTTTTGAGAAGACTACAACATTGGGGACATCGCATGTATCCCACATACAAATTTGATGATATTCTGGCAAATATTGAACGTTTGGGTAAGAAAAAGACGCTACAAGTACACATGTCTCGATATAGGCTAGGAATGCTTGAGAAAGCTCACGGTGAAATGCATGACGGTATTGAAGATGCAGATGAGGATGGGGCCGAAGGGGCAGCACCCGATGAGCCTTTTGATGAATTCGATGCATTGCTAGATGAACAAATAGCCATCTCAAAAATTGCTCCACGTACTCCGGCTAGTAATTCATCGAAATTTGGAGGTTCAAATGCCAATGCTTCTATGGCCAGTACCTCTTCGTCTTTTGCTACTCCATCGTTTTCCAGAGGGAATGCAATTATTTCCACACCTTACTCAGGCATACATAATTTGCATGATACAAGTGATCTTGCCACACCATTGCCTCCAAGCCAGCCATCAACACCAAGTGCAAAGCAACAACTAACTGCTGAGCAAATGGCCCGTATTGCCGAAAATAGACGATTGGCTCAAGAGCGTCTAGCCGCAAAAAAGTTGGCAGCAGCAGCAGCTGCTCACCAACATGTACAGGAGGATCACCCATCGACGGAAGAATAAAAATTACTTTTTTTAGCATTTTATTTGTTAAAAAATATCCTTTAGTGATGTCCGTTTTAAAAGAAATAAGAGCGCTTAGCTTTCAGATTCATTGTAATTAATAAAAAAGATTTATTGAAAAAAGAGTAAAGACGCTTTGAATAAATATTTGTAAAAAGTTTCTAAATTACTCACTTTAGTGAATATACATACTACTAATATATATCTATATACATTATTCGAAGGCACGATCTTACAATAATAAGATGGCTTTTTAAAGGGCAGATCAACTGCACTACACGTGATTATACTGTGAATAGAAATGATGCCGATATCCTTTTTGACTACAAATTCTCGCCAAGGGAACAAGCTAGCTCTGAAAATTTAGATCTATTACTAATGTCTAACAATGGAAAATGTGAGTGAGTAATAATTTGGCTGCGATACAAGGAATGGTATGTGTATTTTGGAAATAAGTACGAATGTAATACTATTTTCGGAAAAGCTTTGAATACGATGCCATTTCTACGAATGAGGAAATTATGTTGTTGAGAATTTGAAAACCAGCTGAGGAAGCAGTGAAAATATATCCTTCGCTTGTTGCACCAAGCTAGGGACTTGTGTGGGCAATTTTTGTGGTGTTATTTCCATCTTCTTGCTGGGCAGTGGATTTTTCAAGGCGGGATCGGTCTTTTCATTCACAGTTTCGTCTATAACTTGTAAGAGGCGTTTGTAAAGGAACGATTGGCGGAATATAGGCTTTGATAAGCTTAGATGATCATCTTTTAGAACATAGAAGTCGCCATAGTTTATGCGAGCAGACTCTTCGGTTACAATGCGCAAAGGAAATTTGAACGATGTTAGCATTGTGGGATTTCCTTCAGCTATGCTTACAATTTTGACATTGCGGAAAGATGTGTGCAGACAGTTCATGAATCGTTCGTGCAATTCCAAAAGGCGAGGGTTGTTCTCCTCCAGCTCTTTGACTTCAATCGAGGGAGACAAAAGCATTTGCATATGCTGTTTCCATTTGGCAATGGGAGAGCCTCTATGGGGAGTTCCCAGGAATACAATACTGCTGGTATTTTTGGCTATTTGTTGCACCTTAGGATCTTTACTGTCTTTGGCATTCATTAGAATCAATTTTGTTAATATTCCACCCATAGAGTGGCCAATCCATACAACGGGCCTGTCGTTGCCAACATCCGCCAAGGAAATGCGTTCCAAAAGAGTATTTGCTCGGGTTTGTATATGGCCCTGACCCTTTTCACATGGGCAATATTTGGTGAAGTTTGCCGACCACTCTGTAACCGCGGATGTGTAGTCAATACCAATAATTCTTGTGTTGGGGTGATCATCGGGCAGCCATTCCATTGGCCAACAGTTTGTATAATCTTCCTGACTATCTTGATTTTTCCATTCCGGGCCAGAAACACTGAATTCGCCAGAACAGTTTTCATTTGCAGCTAGCGGGATATCTGGATGTACGACCTCCCAATCTTTCTCTAATTCAGCTTCACTGCGCAATGTCTCTACAAACTCTTTGGTAGCACTATCACTAATCTGTATTGGTTTGCTTTCAGCTTTCATGTTAGCTTTAAGAATTTTTTCTAAAAAAAAAAAAACGAAACAACATTAAATGGAAAATTCTCAAGTATAAAAAAATGCTTATGCATACTTTTTTCTATTCCTGCTTCGATATCCTTGGGCTGAGAAGCAATACCAGTGTCATCGTTTTTCGTCACATTTTGCTTACTTTTGCCATTTCCATTGCCATTCTTTTTCAAGTTCAAGCGCCTTTGCTCGCCAACAAGAAAAACATCGTCCGTTTCGCTGGTGTAGAATGCATTTTTACCATATAAACCCAGTTCTGTGGGTTTGCGGTCCTTTTGACGCCATGTTATAAAAACACCACCCAAAAGTCCATGTATAAACACAATATCGGCCTTGGGTTTAGTGCGAGTTCTTAGTCGGGGATGCAAGGGATACACATTGGGGGGATAGACGGTGAAATTGGGATCATCATGGTCCAGATTAGCCATAGTTTTGGCAGAGATCACTTGTAGTCTTAAATCGGGACATTGTTGCCATTCAGCCAATATTCCAATCCAACCACTCACAAAGAAATGCTCCACACTGTCTTTGACCAGAGATAAATTCGCCAACACTTTGCACAGGGTGGACAAAGTTTCATTATCATCAGCGAATATTTTTGACAGTTCCATTAAATGAACCAATCCACCTTCTTTAATAATTTGTTGCGCAAATTCAGGGTCTTTGGTGACATGATGTAAAAATGATACAATTTCCTTGAGCAAATCAATTTCGTGTACATTAAAAGTAACCGGGTGTTCTTGCGTAAAGAATTCACACACATCCTCCTGTGAGAGAAAGAAATAAAGCACATTTAGATTTTCCTGTTCACGCGCGGGTGTTTGATAATTGAAACCTACCAAAGGATCTTGTTCGGGAAAATACTTCTTAAAGAAATGATTGACGCATGGTGACTTTGATTTCATATGCGAAAGCAAGTCATGCAATTCGGACAACACCAACTTGGGATTCTTTATACAACCTTTCATATGAACAGGAACGAACCAGCGTTTGTCTGCACCACAACGGGCCAATGATACGGCTGTACGGGCATCACACAATTGTGCCAAGTGGCGAAAATCCCAATCCTTCAAATGATCAATGCTGGCCAATTGCCTTACGGCCTTTAAACGATCATGGTGACTGCCATTCTGTGCTATATCCAATAGACGCCATGCTACCGAGTGCTTAAGCGCTTTCCACCATTTGCCAATGGGATTAACAATAACACTGATCCATTTCTTATCTTCTTCCTCTTGTTTCTTCAATCTGCGCATAGACTCCCGGTAGATGTGATATTTGATGTAAATGTATTCGGATTCGGGTTTCTTGTCGCCAGCACCGCCATTATTGTTGTCCACAAATTTCGAAATTAATTTTTGAACTCTACGTTTATCGTAAAGAATGAGGCCACTGGAAAGGTTAAAAAAGACAAAATTGTTGTTGTTGTTAAATAGGAGAATTTAAGTATTGAAAAGCTATATTAGTTATTACGGGTGTACAATGTGCTATTTTCCATGATTGATTGGTTAATCTGTCATCATAGATTATTGGACATTTTATTATCTATATTCTATGGTTATGGGTTTTTTTTTCCAATATTTGACACCCATTATCTACTCCAAAATGGTAGAAAACTTTTACTACTAAAGCACTGTTTAATGCCTCAAGAATTTAAAACGCACATTCTGGCTGACATTGAGGAAGACAAGACCATTATAAAGTATTCCCCCCATAAACTAAGAACTATCAAAACAACTTTTGTTGTTGTATGGTTTGATAGAAAAACACGCCACACCATCTAAAAATATGACGGCATATTGCCCAACAACTACGCGTATATGTACATGCCTAAGTTCGATTGTTCGCATGTATGGGTGCACACTTTTTGGGGGTTCTGAAGTGTTATCTTGCTCTTGAGTATACTCATACTATATAAAAAAAAAACATAAAAGTCGAATGGGATTCATGATACTGAGGTACGTTTTTTTAACTTTTCGATTGTGGTTTCGCTTGTGCACTTCCGGCATTAGACACTCTCCGTTTAATTTGTTTTTATTTAAACTGGGAATGTGGCTACACACCTTCATGGGTTGTTATAAACACCTCCTGAGAGCTTACAAATTTCTTTACCTCTCTATTGATTAAAGTGGTAATGACCCTTGCTATTAAAATTAGTTTTATTTTTATTCTTTGTGATTTCAAAAGATCGCCTCACAATACCTTATCTCTATGGGTAGCCTATCTTTTATTACTAATTGATTTATTTCTTGAACAAAGATTGCTGTAGTCACGTTACGTCTCCATGGGCGTTGCATATTACTTGGCACCATATTCACGTGAAAGCGAAAGATTGGGAAACTTTTCTTTATCACTATGGTCCATGTGTGACACAATGGTTTATATTTAATTTTACAAGTAAATATTTACCATTGATTTGTTTTTGTTGACGACGTTACAGATAATTGTCGCAAATCACTTGTGCGCCGCATGTTTAAATTTAGAACTTAAAAAACAATTGTTGACGTCAAGTTTTTGGGGAAACAATTTTACCTATTACTTGACCATTGGATGATCAGTTAATTTTAGAATAGTAAATAGCACATTTAGTTACAAAACAGGCCCCCCATGTAACTTTCTCGAGTTGTTGTTTTTGCAATTTGGCAAATATTTTTGATTCTTTTGCAGTACGTTTGAATTGAGATCTGGAGACGTTTTGTTCTTAAAATAGCGTGAAAATTTTAAAATTGACATGAAAAGAATGGTGCAATATCATATGATTTTACAAAAAAAATATATTCGAAACATTTTATGTGAAAAACAGATGTTCTGTTAGCATTTTCAATAATCGTAACAAGTGTGATCCACCCACGTATACAAGCTGACATTTTAAGTCCCTAAAAGCCGAAATTATTATCCTGAAATTTTAAAGGTAGTGTTCTTCTACAGCTTTTAACAACCGTGTACAAGTAAGTGATGATTAGATCACGCTCTATTTGAATCTGATACATGGGTACAAAAAGTGCCATATGACCTAAAGTCGTGTCTCTCTGCTGCATGCCTTTCGCATGACTGCATTATTTGATAGGACAAAAGTATCGCCTCAGTTCCCCAATTGAATGATCAAGGATAAATTTTCATTTAGATGACGCGTTTAGTCAGCGTCATTACTAACTTCTCCTAAAAAATTAAACCATGTTGTTGTTGTATCAGTGTGTTGTACACTTGGGCGGCATCCCTTGTCAATTAAGTACCCCTTCGGGTCAATCCGGTACGTAGAACCGGCTGTCATGGGATGAAGCAAATCGTTCGATATGTATGCGTTATATATGTATGTACATAGATAAATTATATATAGATAAAGAATTTGAACTTCGCACATAGACTAGTTGGTGGCGCTTGTGAATGTAAATAATCGAACAACATGTTCGATGTTGTAAACGAATATATCTTGCTAGAAACCATTTGTTAATTTTTGTATACCATGGGATGGGAAATACAAGTTTCGCCACTCCTTCTGTAACACCTTGAAATATTCGTCTAAGACCCCATAAAGTACATACATATATTCTTGATTGTGCGATTTGGCCCGAATCCGTCTATGACCTGATTTACCTACAAAGGCATAGCTATTATTATCCAATATATTTTTTTTAAACTAAAATAAGATACGGGACGAAGAACTTTCCGTGAGTATCACACAGTCTGGATCATTGAGGTCCAATCTGTGGGGTCATCATTGCTGTCACGAGAAGCTTAGCTGCGAGCTACCGGGTGCGTCCACAGGTTTCGGAGAGTGCAATGGCAGTCGCGGTTAATCAGCGGAATCAAGCAGAGAGTCTCAGTGAAAAGCGGGTGGCACCGGCTCTTGCACAAATACTTGCGCTTTTAAATAACCAATGGCCACCCTGTTCCCGCAGCGACTGGTTTTTTGGACCGCAACGAGCTTGCTTACCTGTAGGAGCTTGGCGAAGATCGCCACCTCCATATGTAAATGTTGTAAAACTTTTGTAAATTTCATCGATATCTCACATTCTGTAATTATTGGGTTGCCCAAAAAGTAATTGCGGATTTTTTAAAAGAAAGTAAATGCATTTTTAATAAAACTTAGAATGAACTTTAATCAAATATACTTTTTTTACACTTTTTTTCTAAAGCAAGCTAAAAGTAACAGCTGATAACTGACAGAAGAAAGAATGCAATTACAGAGTCACAAGCTGTGAAAAAATTTGTCAACGCCGACTATATGAAAAATCCGCAATTACTTTTTGGGCAAACCAATATAAGATCCTTGTTATCTTGTTGTTTGTGAAAACAAACAAACAAATAAATCTTATATTCTCCTCTTTGGGTGAAAAAAAACCTATGAGGCCATACTGCCTTTATAATTTTTTCCTAAGACCCTTCGAAACTTGTTATTTTTGTTAATTAGAGATGTTTTATAATAAAAGTTAGTGGAAATTAAAGAAAGGAAAGATTCATTGGAACCAACTGGGTTAGGTTACACGCTTTGGCCTCCATTGGCCTTTCTACATGACCCAGACCAAAATTTAAGGTATTAAATCGTATGGACCAGCAATCAGAATCTTTGGATTCTAGTCATAACAAAGTCAGGGATCTGACATCACATCAAAATGATCATTATGTCTCGCCAAAGAGTCTTGTATACATTTCCAGTCTATTATGGTACCTATCATCCACCTGGTTGAACAGTTCACGCCCCTTGAGAGGCTGCCTATCTAATACATTCATAGGTCGTATCTGCCCATACTTTGCTATTTTGTAATGTATTGAAATTCTATTCAATTGGTAAACAAATTTTAGAATTGTGATAAGAATTTTGTTAAGTTAGTGTTTACCAACACATGCTACGGCTCCATTTGTTTGGTTTTAGCAGTATGCAAGAATGTTTTAATATTTTAGACTCCGATAATAATAACAAGTATCGAAGTTTTTGTTTTGTTTTGTTTGCTTATGCGGTACGCTCCATGTTGGCCTTGGTTTTCTTTGCCTTTGTAGTGGTTGAGCAAAAGCCCCAACAACGTGGCGTGATAGATACCCCCTCTCTTTTTCACAAAATCGTATGTTTTGTTTTGATCACTTACATTCACAATATTTACAAACAGCCGATGATGCTCCAACGCGTAGTCATCAATTACGAACTGGGGTACTGGAGGCATTCGTTCTACCGTCATTAATTGAAACAACGACCAAACTATTTATAGTTTAATGCAATGCTGGTAAATATTTACCAAAAATTTACAAATTCGTTGTTTTTGTTTACAACGTTAACAGTTATCGTACGTCGCATAATGCAAACCATAAGAAAAACAACAATATGTATGTAGTATGTACTAAAATACTTATTTGTTGACGTCATCTCAAACAAATATATACATATCTAATGGGTGTAGAGCGAAAATCTACATTTGGACGAGCCCCCAAAATTTAAATATACGCTATCAAGTATTGGTGTTTCATTTATGCTTGTAACAGATACCTGCGAATTACTTTATTTCCTTCATGTTCAAATATAGACGACTATTCACTATTTCATACACAACATACACCCATACATACATGAATGTTATTTTATTGTACGTTAATTCATATGTAAAATAAACTTACGTGGTCAATATGCCAACACCTCCGAGAGTTTTTGGATAACGGCGTAGACTGTTCATCGAACAAAACTGCCCAGAAGAATTTCCAATAGATTTTTGTCTACTATTTAATTGTCTAGTATGTACACACTTGTATGTCTGCTTCAAAATGAATAAAGTAGACTCTGTACAGTCGTTGTCGTTCGTTCGTGGGGTAGGCGAAGTAAAGTTGCACAAAATTTTATTTTTCCCTTTGTTAAATTTGCAGTTCGTCGACAAAAAATTGATATATGATAATGATGAGAGGGAATCTAAATGTATAAATTATTCACTTTCTTTCAATACAATTCACTTTCAATATGTTTGATTTTTCTTTGCTAACTTATTTTGAGTCACAATTCGTTTGATTTATTTTAATTTTCTTTGTCTAAAATTTATATTAACTTTTTCTTGTCTATATATATTGATAGGTCCTTTTTCCTTATAAAATTTTCACTTGTTGTTCTTATGAACTTATCGCTTTGAGTTTAATTTGTTGAATGGTTGCAATGAAAAGCAAAAGCCTCTTCATATGTAGTTTTTCTGTGGCGTTGTATTGCGCTGCTTTTTGGCAATGTATGTTTTAGTTTTACGTATTGTTTATTTGCTCGTTCGTTCAATTGTACGAGTGTACGAATTTGTTTTGATTTATGGCATTGTATGCGAGAGGGGCGACTTGATAGTAGGTGAGTCAATAGTGGCATGGTAAACATTTTATCTTACGATTAGTGACGTAGCAAGTAGTGTGGTTTTGTACAAAAACAACTACTCAAAACAAGAGATACCCCCTATGGGTTTGCTCTGATATTTAGAAAAGGAAAACAAAATCAGCTGGCCTATGCCTTGGTGCAATTGATGATAAAACTAGCAGGTAGTGTACCGCAAACAGCGGACTTCTCGCGAAGTTCACTATCTGCCAACGAATTTTGGTTGTTTGTGTGTGAGCATTATAGTTAAGAACCATAACAAACACAAACAAAGAAAAATGGCGCGAACAAGTTACAAACTCAAAATCAAGGTTGCATACAACACAGATTTTGACAGATAGTACACTCGATTTTTTGTTGTTGGCCAACTGCTCCTGCCTGTTAATGGATATATTCTGGTACAATTAGAAGGTAGTCATCAGCCCAATTGATAATTTTTCAATTACAGAGTTGTATCCAAATCCCACTAGAACGTGAAATGCTTTGTTTGGATTTTAAAGATTTTTTCATTTTGTTTCTTTTTTCTCATTTTCATCGTTTGAATTTATAATTTACACCTTTATAATCATAACTCTTTTGACCTTGTGGCTGCTGCCCATGATAATGCAAATAAAAACTAGAATGTTAATTTGACAGTGTATATAAGTTTGACAGCTTGGTGGGAATTTGCGCCACCATCCCCACAGGGTTGTATCCAATATTAAGAGCACATTCTGTCGAAATCAGTGAATAATGCAACTCTAATTTTGAGTATGTAACTAGTTCGCGCCATTGTTCGTTGTTTGTGTGTTATGGTTCTTAACTATAATATACACACAACCCAAACTCGCTGAAAGATAGTGTACTTCGCGAGAAAAAATTTTACTCAGCTGTTTACGGTACACTACCAGTTAATTATGTCATGGTTGTATCGTTGATTTCGTTGTTGTTGGGCTTTTGACTATACCTTCTAATTGTACCAAGTCGGATTTAAAAAGGTGGTCTCACGGGAACGGCTGTTAACAGCCGGCCAGGTTTGACTGGATATAGATGTCAGATTTTTGTTTCTATATTTTTAGTAGCAATCTTGTTTCTCGCATATTCTCTGCTTATGTACGCACACGTATACATACACTGAAACAAATATCTTTGTGTGTGTCGGCAAAACATCGATCAGCTAGACGAGAAGATGGCGGATTGCACCAAATGATTTAATACATTTGGTTCATGGTGGCATTAATTAGTCATTTGGTTTGTTTTATGTACCAGTCTAGCGGATTCACTACCTTAAGATGGGTATTAACTTAAGTTTTCATAGTGAAACTCCATATAAAAAATTAGTGAAAAAAATCTGTGAAAATTTTTTCATTTGCGGCACTAAGATCTTCACTGAGTAGAAATTTGCAAATGGCAATTTGCAAATTTTGCGCATGCACATTCCACTAAGTAACAGGGGCAAACTTCTCACATATTAATGAGTGCAGTCCGATTGAAGTTTTAAGCACAATGATTAAGGGACCTCCTTTTTATAGCAGAGCCCGAACGGCTTGCCACTGTGCGACACCTCTTGGGAGTTTTTACATGGCATAGTTCCTCACAAATATTGCAAGCATTAGGAGGGGAAAACCACCGCTAAATATATTTTCTGATGATCTCGCTAGGATTCGAACCCAGGCGCCGAAAATATAAAGACCAAGCAATCTGAATATCTTGTATAATTCCTACAATTTTTGCTGCAAACTTCTGCTGGGAAAAATCCTTCAGTCAAAATTTGCAAGCTCTCAATTACCAAACTCTCAAAATTTTCGTGCTCTCAGGAACTGTTCCGCTCTCTTCTCCTGATAAATAAAATACGCGAACGACTTTTAGTTACCTATATTTATATTTCATATAATTAATTAAAGAAGATTTATGTTTAAGAGTAGTGCTTTTTGTAATTTTATTGAATGGTCTCTTATAGGGCTTTAAAATTACAAAATTCAGAAAATAAAAATAAAATAAAATAAAATTTGAACAAATTTGCACAAATTTTGCGTACACGAACACACTTTTAATACGGATGTCGTGTGATAGCAGCTTTAGCTTGATTAATTAAAAAATGTCAAGCAAACAACATCACACGAATAAACACTGAAAATCAGCTGATCAGTCGATAAACAGCGAAAAACTTAAAGACAGTACTCCAAAATATTTAATATTATTAAAATTAATAATATAATTATACATAAGATTAATAAATATGTCCGACATGCCAAAGGATGATTTAACCAGTGCGGAAACATCTAGCAAAAAGCATGAAGAATGCATAGCCAATGAAGAATTCTCTGCGCTTCCCGAAGATTTTTTCTCTTCCAATCCCATACCAACATTCCACCAAAGGAAACATGAAATATTCAAACGATTACAAATTCTGATATCCGATTGCAAAGCACGTTACAGTGGTCGAAAAGAATTGGCTACTGAAACAGATGAATGCATTTCTGATCTTGTCGCAACTTTAGACATCGCGTTCCAGTATGGTATAAAGCAACAGCAAATGCCGAATTTTGTGGTATCGGCAGCTAGTCTCTTCCATAACATGCAGGAAATTGTTACGGGATCAAGTCCCAAGGCAACTAACACAACCACAATTTCCACTGATACTTATTTTTGGGATTTTTGCAAGAAATTTTTAACTGCTCACGAAAAGCAACGATTTGAACAGTTAAAGCAGACCTGGACCAAATGGGGTCGAGGAAAATCATTCATTCGCGCCTCTCTAAATGAACACTCTCTCCATAGATATATTTTGACATGGTTGTCTGAAAAACCACTGCTGTGCAGTTACTACAGCCACTGGTCGCTTTTACTAGATGAGAAAATAGCTAATTCCCTTCCAGAACTAATAAAATCATTGGACCAAGTATTATTTGCTTTGACAGTGGACAAAACCGAGCTGAATTCCCCAATTAAGATGTTTGATCAAAACCAAGATGTAGCTAAAGAAGAACCTGTTATCTATGCCCCAATGCCCATAAAAGTTGGTCCCAAAAACAAAGGAAAGTCTAGTATAGTAGAAAGGCCGATTGCAACATTAAATTCTACTGAAGACTTGCTGAATATGATTCACAAAGATTCAGTTAAGCGCGAGGAATATTTGGTAGAGGAGGAGGATATAATATCGTTAGATGATACACTCCAAACGGATCCCATCGAACCAGAACTAGAGTTTCTCAGAGAACCCTTGCCGGAATTCAAACTTTCTTCGAATTCCCTTAGCGACGCCGACTGTGCTATCGAGGCCAAAAGTGAGGCATCGTCACACTGTAGCAGCAAATATTCCAATAACAACTACATTCCAGATCAATGCAATGATGCCACTCACAAGATACTCGAAGAACAACTTAAAGAAGTTAATGAAAGATGTTCTTTGCTTGAAACTAGAGTGGCTCAATTAAATTTGGAAAACCGTCAATTGATTCGACGGCTAAAAAAGCATTTTGAAGATTCCGGCATTGACCCATCGTCTTCGTTTGCCACGAATTTTCTTATAACAATACCCAATGTTAAGCTGAGTAAATCTAAACATGGACCTTCCAGCTATCATGAATACGAAATACATATCACAATGAAACAAAATCTTGAACACTGGTCGCTGTTGCGTCGCTACAGTGATTTCAATAAACTTCACAAATCTCTGCTGAAAACACATCCGTGGGTATCGACCGTGGAATTTCCTCCAAAGAAACGTTTTGGCAACATGAATGCCCGATTTGTCGAGGAGCGTAGACAGCAGCTGCAAATTTATTTATTGAATCTCGTCGAAACGTTACCCCAACTAGAGGCTTGCAAATCCAAAAATGAACTACAAAAAGTATTTCCCTTCCTAAAAGAGCGATAACCCCATTCTTTATTTGAAAACAAAAAAATAAAGAAAAAGACGCCTCAGAGCAAACTCACAAAACTGTAGCAAGCGATCATTGTTAGGTATTTTTTTTTTATAAATATGTATCTACAATATTTATATACCTATGTAGAAAATTATTAGAGCTAAGTTCAATAAAAGGAATAACTCGAAAGTATTGTATTATTTTCTTTCTAATATTTTTCAACTCAAAATAAATTGTTAAAAATTATGGTACTATATCAAAAAGGTATTTGCAGAAGCTTGTGTGTACAATCTGGTTCAGTGAACACATTTCCCATATTTGAAACTTCAGCATACTATACCCAGTGTATGGCAAAATAGTATGTAACAGCTTCGGATATATGAAAAGTCTTCTTTGCATCGCATACAATTGTGCGAGTCACATTCGACAGGTCCTTACGAATAATTGTAATCTTCCCGCTTCTACTTATAAACAATCAAACAGGCTTATATTGATTTGTATATATGTATTCATACGATTGGTTGTTGTTGTAGTAGTGTGTTGTACACTGAGGCGGTAGCCCTTGCCTATAAAGGACTTCATCGGGTCAAAGCTGCCATGGAATTGCATGCGATTAGTCGAACGTGGTACCATCACAATATTTCTGGGGGGTGCTTAGCCCACCACTCAAAGACCTTGCTACCCTCATGATCAGAGTTGCATCCCCACTGTTATTCAATGTAATTTTCATATTCAAATTTGCACTGTATAAAATTATGTATTGTACATATTTTTGTATTCAAAATGTTAATTCGTTTCTATATTACAAATGTCTTGGTGTTTGTAGGATTGTACGAAATCGCCACAAATCATCAATTCTTGATGTTGATGAATAAATGGAGGCAACCCAAATGCAGCTCGGGTTTTGCACAAAAAAAAATCGAGCACTCAAAACTGTCGTGAATACGCCAAAATATTCAGCGAGGCAACTGATTCGAAAAGAAAGTGGAAAAAATACGACAAATTGGCGTTGGTTCTACCCATCCTGTCGAAATTGATGCTGATCTTGATGAAGTGAATGCTTATTTTCTAAACTGCACAGTGAACCTTAAATCTTATACTGTACAAAGAAACACATCAACTGTTTTATGCACCAATAGTTTAGAGAATAGAATTCGCAACTTTTGAATTTGAATGTCTTCAGCATATTGATATATATGAGGGCTATATAGCGATAAAATCAAATGCAAAAGTGATACCAGTGCCAAAAGCAAAGCATGACAATGACTATCGCCGTTCTTATCAAAGGCTTTTTAGAAAATAACCCATAAGCGAATGAGTACATACTTAAATTATTTCCACCTGTTATCCACCAAACAGTCTGGTTTCAGACCAAGACATAGCTGCATCACTGCTTCAATCGATGTTACCGAAGACATTAGATCAAATATTGATGATGGACAAGTAACTGTCTAGTACTGTTGTATTACTCAAAAGCCTTTGACTGTGTCAACCATGCTTGCCTAAAAATGAAACACTACTTTAATTTTTCCGACTCTGCTGTGTTATTGATAAAGAACTACCTTTTCCTCATGACATAATTACCAGGTAATGTACTGTAAACAGCTGAGTACAATTTTTTCTCGCGAAGTGCACTATCTGTCAACGAGTTTTGGTTGTGTGTGTTAAGAACCAGAGCACACACAAACAACGAAAAATGCCGCGAACTAGTGACATACATAAAATCAGACTTGCACTAATCACTGATTTTGACAGATAGTTCACTCAATATTTTGTTGTTGGGCAACTGCCACTACCTGTAAATCAATAGATCTTGCCTCTGCCTAAGATTTCAATATGTTGTAATTAAAGACCTAATGTCCAAATCTCTGCAACTGAATAAAGGTGTACCGCAGGGTTCGATTCTGGGACCACTGCTTTTCTCGATGTACATATATGACCTTCCAGCCCGGCTCACATATTCCTCTATACACATATGTATATGCCGATGATGTCCAGCTCTATCTGAGCTTTCCTAAATCTGACATACCTCAAGGATTCCTCAAAATAAATGAAGATTGGGATATTGTTTCTAGATGGGCTCATGACAATTATCTGCATGTAAAGCCACACAAATCGAACTGTCTCTTAATTTCAAATCGCAACCAGAATATTGTTAATTGGTGACCAGCATATCCAGTTTGTTAACAAAGCTACAAATCTTGGCATAGCTTTTAATAACACACTTACATGGACTGATCACATAATTGCGACAACTGGAAAAATATTTGGTATGCTAAGAACACTCCATCAAACGCAATCGATTACACCACAACACATACGTCTCCTGTTGGCTAAATCGTACCTACTACCCGTGCTCTGCTATGGAAGTGAGCTATTTAGTAAATGTGACTCTAGAAGCACTAGACGTCTGGAAACAGCCCTCAATGCTATTGTTAGATATGTTCATGGACTAAATTGATATGACAGTTGTTCGCTCTACGAGAAAAGTATATGTAATGTGAAATTTGGTGATTAACTTGACATCAATAATCTTTTACTCTTACATAAAATCATCTATGGGAGATGTCTGGAGTACCTGTATAAAAAATTGCAATTTGGGAGGACAACTTGCAGGATTTTAATAGTCGCCCCACGGTATCGACTGCTCACATCAAAATGACAATATTTTACAAATGCGATCCGTCTTTGGAACTCCCTCCCATCAAAACTTCAATCTATTGGCAACGCAAAACTATTCAAAAAAACTATATTGGAAAACCTCTTAGATCGCTGGAAGTCATATGATTGTTAATGTTACTAAAATTATGTGTAAAAATTGCAATTGTAAAATTATATGTTAATTATATTAATTCATATTCCTTGAATGTCATTGATATATCACATACTGTAATGAAAATAAATCTAAAGAATCTAAAACCAAGTCCAGTTTGGAGACTACTATCGACATCATTTGATAAAAGCTGCCATACGTAATTTGAAATCAAGGAGTCGGCCAGGTTGGACGGTATTAAGATGACAGATTTTTGGTTGCATTCTCTTTGTTGTTATCTTCTTTCTCGCATATTCTCTGCTCATGTACACACACGTATACACACACTCACACAAATTTCTTTGTGTGTGGCAAAACGTTGATCAGCTTAATGACAACATAGCGGATTGCGCCATATGATTTGTGGTTGTTGTACAAATGAGACCGCCTTTAATTGTTTCGTCATGCTTCGAAATAAATACAACCTACCAATGTACGACCTTTGAATCCCACACACCTAAAGATTTCGGATGATGACCAGAAATATTCAAAATCTATTATCTAAAAAGAGTAATGAGGAAAAATTTTTGCGAAACGTGAACATTGCCATAACAGACAAACAAAATAAAAATTACATGTTATTTTGGTTCATAAAATATCCATAAAAAAGATAATTTTTCAAAATTCAAATTAACTGAAATGAATGAAGTCGAAACAGAGATGTTAATTTTTAGAACTTAGGCTACTTACAAAGCATCCAGATATTGTTTAACTAGAACAAAATTACTCTCTCACTCTCTCTCCTTCGCTTTCTCTTGTTCAGTTTTTTTTTTTATCATGGTTTGCCGTTACTTTTTCAGAGGCAACAGTTAACCTGTTCTGCAGCTAAAACACATTGAGTTATCGTTGAACCGTCCAGATCCAGGCAAATCAGTTGTTAATAGAATTCTTTGTTTTAAGAACATCATAACTCCAAAATTGATCAAGTATGGTGTCCATTATAAAAAATATTGAAGATTTTGAAAAGAAAATGGCCAATGCAGGCGATAAGTTGGTTGTTCTCGACTTTTATGCCACCTGGTGTGGTCCTTGTAAGGATATGGATCCTCATGTGCGTAAATTGACGCAAAAGCATAAAGACCAAGTGATAGCGCTAAAGATCAACGTTGATAAGTTCGAAGAAATCGCCGACTATTATAAAGTAAAAAGTATGCCAACATTTGTCTTCATCAAAAATAAGAAACGTTTGTCCAGCTTTGCGGGAGCCGACGAAATACTGTTGAAGGAGAGAATTGAGAAGCTAATAAAGTAGTGGCACCTTAGTAAAACCAAAAGTTAGGTTAAGAAGAAGACATCTGTGATGTTTTTAAAATAGTTTTAAATTGATGTGTATTTGTTTGTACTACTTTTTGACTTGAAAAATTAATTTTGTGTTTGTCAAATAAATATTTTTACCCAAAAAAATTATTATGATGATTTAAGTCTGCGATGTCAAGAGATTTCTTTAGCTAGATGATAAATCGAATATGTTTTCAGCATAAGGTGAGTTGTGCAAGACCAAAGTGTCCCGTAATAATACCTTTCTACTTCTTCTCAGTACTAACTCCATCTTCAGTCGATTCGGATCTTCCTAGGATTTTTATCGTCCTTCCATGCGTTTCACTGTTCCACAGCGCTATTTGCGCGTACTGTGGTCAGGCAGCCGGAAACAGAATTTGCAAAAGCTGCTAGATGCAGTAAGTAAATGGGGGTTTCGGCCCACATCGTGCTCCCCAAGAACATGAAAGAATTAGGAGGAGTGTTCAAAGATTGTTCTGTGTCTTCGAGCATTTGCGGGGTATTGATATAAGAATGTGCTCAACCGTCTTTAACTCGCCATCGTACACCCTGCAGTAGTTCGCCTCTTCCTGTGTCCAGCGGTACGTCGAAGACCTGACTTTGCAATGATCAGTAAGAACACCTTTCTGCATTCACTCGGCCACCTCGTACGCCGCCACGCCTTGGGTCTGACTTTTTCCCATGGCCCGAGACCAAAGCCTTCAGCGCAGCCTGATTGTCCATGCCTATCGTGACAGTCTGATCGAGCAGCCGCTCCTGCATTCAAATCGTTTTCAGGACAGCGAAGAAATCTGCCTGAAAGATGATGAGCCTATTTGACCCCTTTTTTCTTAATGGAATGTTCATGGGAAATTTAGCATTAGTTAGTATTAGACTGCCTTATTCCAAGAAACTAGATAAAGACTGCTGCTCCTGCTAAGACACCTCGCCAGCAAGGAAAGACGCCTCAGGCGCGATGCATATAACATCCCGCCACGACATAAAAGCAGAACAGAACTATGGCGTCTTAGCGTTATTTCGCCCAAGACGACAAAATGTCCTACCGCCCAAAGATGACACAAAGCCCATAAAGGATTTTGTAAAATATTAGGAGAAGGAAGGAAGGAAAATATTAGGAGAAGGAAGAGTGTGCCTAGAGGCCTTAAACATTAATGCTTTTGTTTTAGAAGCATTAACAGTTGAGAAGTTTTGCCTAGCCCAATTTTTGAAACGGTCGAGACTTGCAAACGGCAAAGGTCATTAACGTAAAGAATTAACAGAAGGGGCCCCAAGACGAAACCCTGAGGTACACCAGAGTGCAGAGGAAGCAAATTAGAAACAGCTCCATTTAAAACAACAAATTGTGTCCTATTCCAAGCGCCTCGATCTTCTGCGCTCATTCTGAAATCTCAGACACCAAGTTTCGAGGTGTCTCCCACCACTTTATCTTTCCATCGGGCTTTTGGTCTTCCCGGTTTGCGTGTACCACCGTGTTTGGCTGCAAAAAAACTTCTTTGCTGGAGCTTCTCCATCAATTTTGACAACATGACCTAGCCAACGCAGCCGTTGTATTTTGATGCGTGTAACTATGCTATCGTCGACATACAGCTATTACAGCTCGTGGTTCATATGTCGCCTATATTCTTCATACGTCGCCTATATTCTCCATTAACGCAAACTGGTCCATATATTTTACAAAGAATCTTTCTCTGAAATACTCCAAGCACTGCCTCATCCGCTTTTACAAGTACCCATGCCTCAGAACTATAAAATAACACGGGTAGTATCAGAATCGTGTATAGTTTAATCTTCGTCTGTCGAGAGGTGGCCTTGTTTCTAAACTGCCTACTTTGTCCAAGGTAGAATCTGCTTGCCAGTATTATTCTTCATTTTATCTTAAAACTTATGTCATTTGTTTCGGTTACGGCGTTGCCGAGGTAGATGAAGTTATTGACTATCTCAAAGTTGTGGTTCCCAACTTTTTCAATTTTCTTTATCTGCTCGGTTGTAAAAGGCGTTTTGGGAATTGAAACCATCCATTTCGTCTTATCTCTTTGGATTCTTTCAAAGGCTGCAGTTACTTACGAATCCTGGTGAGACCATCAGAAAAAAATTTTCAACTGTGGTTTTCCCCTCCCAACATTTGTGAGGCCCTATGCCATGTAAAACTTCCCTCCAAAACGGTGTCGCACTGCGGCACGCCGTTCAGACTCGGCTATAAAAAGGAGGCCCCTTATCATTGAGCTTAAAACTTGAATCGGACTGCACTCATTGATATGTGAGAAGTTTGCCCCTGTTCCTTAATGGAATTTTCATGGGCAAAATTTGCATTGCAATGACTAGAAATGCACTGATCTTTTAGCAATAAAGTGGTTTTAAGGAAATAATAACGATCTTATGGAATGACCTGCAAGCCATCGGATCTAAGTTCAATAGAAAATTTGAGGTACAATATCGAAGATGAGATAACCACCGCAAAACCTAATAATAATAAAAAGTTTTGACGTGTTATTCAAAGGGCCTGTTAAAAAAATTAAAAGGAAAGGTACAGGAATATAGTAGATTCACTGCAACATCTTTATGACGAAGTATATGTTGCATATGTTGTGTAATTAAATAATTATTTATAAGGACTAATGTATTTGAAGATACATTAGTTCTTTAATTGAGTTTTAGTTATCACTGCTATTATTTTGACCGCCCTTAATTCTGAAATTAACACATTTTAGGACTTTTTTGAGAAGGGTTAAAACAAAACAAATGCCTGTTAATATGCAAAAAAAAATATTATATGCTTCCAAAGAATATAATTTTATCAGTTAACATATTTTACTATTTTGTGCTGCTATTTTTTTGACCGCAGCTGTATATCTAAAATCTGAACAGATTTTAATGAAATTTTGCACACATATAGCGACGTCAAATAAAACACCTCATGCAAAATTTTGCTAAAGATTGGACCAAATTGTGGCTTCTACAGCTGTAACAGACCATATCGGATAAAAGATATATATGGGAGCTAAATATATCTAAATCTAAACCTAAACGGATTAGCGCACATAAACGCCACATAAAACGTCTCAGCTCATCAGAGTTGAGGCGGCTGCACCTGTGGGAACGCAATTGAGCCAGTACTACTCTGGTTTGCCGAGGGTAGATAACTCCTTCAGGTGCAATGGGTGGCGGTCGTTTTTCAAGGACCACATTTATCCCGTGCCTGAGATATCACATGTTTCACTATACGGTGTTTCGATTTATTACCACTAAATTCCACAAATGACTTGCGACCGACCACAGAATTAATTCGCCAGCCAGCGTTTCAGACCTGGCGGGAGGGACGCGTTGGCGATGTCCTCAAAAGTTTGGCACGGCTGATAGTATCGAATGGCTTCGATAGGTCCAGTGCCACAAAGACTTTCCTATCACATGGCTAGGGCTGATGAAGCAACGGCAAAAGTGAGCGGTGATGGCATGCAAAGCAGTTGTTGTGCTATGCAGTCTTCGAAATCCATGTTGTTGTTGTAGCAGTTTGTTGTGTTCTATCTTTCGTCTGCTTGATTCTGTTGAGTGTCAAGGCCCAGAAACTCTGCGACTAAGATGGGGGCGTCCACAGGGATCTGGGTCTGAGTCGAGTGGGCCTTGCTGGGCAGTTAAAAAGGTGACGTGTATCGTGGGGTCCCTGGTTACAATCGGGACATATATCTTAAACGTTGGCATCAATCCTTGCTCTGTAGTAGTTAAGGCGGCCGCATCTGCTGAAACATATTGAGCCAGACCTACTCTGGTTTGCAAAGGGAGGCGATCGTTCTCCAAGGACGTCATTCACCCGGTAGCCATTTACCGCATCTGCCACCGTGTCTGCATGAATGTTGTCTAGACCTGCTTGATATGCCGCTTGATCTAGAGGTTCTCTCTTGTAGCGCTGAACCTAACGCTCTAGATCATGTAGATCTACCTTAAGGCTTTTGGGCGGTGGATATCTATCCACGAGATGATGATTTGGATGGTCTCTGCGATAACAGCCCAAAAGGTATTGCTTAGACAGAATGTAGTTATGTCTCCGCACTGGTAGGATCTTTGTCTCCTGATGGAGGTGGTCCACATGAGAACTGAGGAGACAGCCCGTCGCAGTTCGGAGGGCGGCATTCTGACAGATCTGAATATTATTCCACTGCGTGTCGCAACGTTGACGATACCACACTGGCGTGTGGCATAGCTTGCCACAGACTGGCCAATTGCCGTGTACGTGGTCAACAAGGTTTTTTTTGTGTGCATCCCAAGTGCTGCCAGCAAGTGACTTGAGGACCTTGTTTCTACTATTGGCTTTATCGCAAATTGATGTGGCATGTGGGGAGCATGGCATGTGTAAGAGCTGTCAAATATGACGCCAAGTATTTTGGGACACTTGATGGTCGGAATCATTTCTCCATCGACCATCATAGTCAGCTCAGTATTCACCTCACGCGTATTTGTAGTGAACAATGTGGCTGAAGATTTGGCGGCAGATATCTTCAGATCTCTTGCAGCGAAATATGATGCAAATTCGTTGAGGAAGACGTTCAACCTATCGCAGATGTCATTAATGGGTGGGGGCCTGATTCCATGATCGTATCATCGTCCGCATATGATACGATCTCTATATCGTCTGGAGGTGGTGGAATGGAGGAAAGGTAGAGGTTGAACAGTGCCGGAGATATCACCCCACCTTGGAGAACTTGCTGTTTCACTCTACGGTGCTTCGACGTCTCTTAAGCGTCTTGGCTACTGGTGATAGAAGACAGATCGGTCTGTACGACTTCTTCTTACTCGACTCCTTTCCGGGCTTTCGTAGCGGGATCGCTGTGCCCATCTTCCATACTTCGGGTACTATGAGTGTTCAGTGTTGAAGGCCACCGTAGCGCAGAGGTTAGCATGTCCGCCTATGACGCTGAACACCTGGGTTAGAATCCTGGCGAGACTATCAGAAAAAAATTTTAACGGTGGTTTTCCCCTTGTAATGCAGGCAACATTTGTGAGGTACTATGCCATGTAAAACTTCTCTCCAAAAAGGTGTCGCACTGCGGCACGCTGTTCGGACGCTGAACGCCTGGGTTAGAATCCTGGCGAGACTATCAGAAAAAATTTTTAACGGTGGCTTTCTTCTCCTAATGCAAGCAAAATTTGTGAGGTACTATGCCATGTAAAACTTCTCTTCAAAGAGGTGTCGCACTGCGGCACGCCGTTCGGACTCGGATATAAAAAGGAGGCCCCTTACCATTGAGCTTAAAATTTGAATCGGAATGCACTCATTGATGTGAGAAGTTTGCCCCTGTTCCTTAGTGGAATGTTCATGGGCGAAATTTGCATTTAAGACAGGTTGATGGCAGTTGTAATTTACGGGACTACAGGTAGATCCAGATTTATTTGCATCCCGTCGGGGCCCAACACCCTTGGATGACTTGGAGCCACGGATGACATTCGTAACTTCATCCACGGTAAATTGTGATAGTGGTTATACCCTTCTGTCGCTGTCGACATTTGTGAGGTTATGAGGTCGCATTTCGGCATGCCGTTCGGACTTGGCTATTAAAAGAAGGGCCCTTGTCTTTTAGCTTTAACTTGAATAGGATAGCACTCACTGATATGAGAAAATTTTTTCCCTGGCCCTTAATGGACAAATTTGCATTTTGCATTACCTTCCATTGGGTGTCTGTTAATGAGAATTATGCACAAATCCTTCAACTTGATGTGGCACTTTTTTTAATTAATGTTACCCATTAAAAAAGATATGAAATGAAAACCATCATATGGGTCGAATATGTATTATCATTTTATTGAAAAATATTTGAATAAAAAAAAGGAGAGAAATCAAAACTTCCAGTAATAAACTACCCAAAGTATACCCGAAAAAAATGAGGAGAAGGTGGTTAGTATAATTTTGTAAAAAGCACAGCAGTTACCGATTTTAAAAATAGAAAAGAAAAATACTTAATGCTATGATATTTACAAGAACATTTCGGTAAATGTAGTATTTTATGTGGTATGTACTCATGTATGTATCGCCAACATCGCCGTCATGTTTTCAAATATATATATATATATATGTTTTATATATTGTACATATATACTTAAGAAAGTAGACTAAATATCTACCGCGACGAACGACAAACGATGGATGATGCTTGATGTATGATAATAATTAACTCTATTTAATAATCTGTTCTTTGCATATTACTTTGCATTTTGTTTTGTTTAGTTTAATCACTACATACATATATATATATATGTATATATGTGGGATTAGAAAAATAAATATGTATATTATTGGATGATGATAGGTATCATTATCAAGTTTATCCCCATGTTTTTGTTTAGTTTTGTTTCTTCTTGGAAAGCTTATGTTTCAATTATCTTCTTATAGGCTATATCTTTTTTTATTATATTTTCACTTATGTTTATATATCTTACTTTGTGTGTGTGTGTGTGTGTGTATGTGCGCGCGCGAGCTGTTAGTTGTTGAGGTGTGGTGTAAAACGGTAATAGAGGCATTGTTGTAGTATGGTTTATTAATTATATTTATTATATTAACAACAACAACAAAGGAAATGTTAGTTGTATGTTAAAATAAAAAAAAAATTAGACGACAATAATGAAACATTAAATACAACTAGAAATTGGAGAAGATCCATATCAGTTGATATGGATATTTCTTATATAATTCTTAGAAATGTAATAACAACGAATTGTTCTTGCTGGAAGGGAATTGCACGCGCGAAAAAACGCAATTACTCCGAATCTTAATCTCTATATTTTACAAAAATTTATGAAGTTATAAAAATGCTGCTTTATTTTGTTTTTGTGTATGTATTATGGAAATCAATAGAGGAAAACTTAAATGCTTTGCCATTTTTTCTACGCATTTTGTTAGCAAAAACGACAGTTGGTCTATAAGAAAAGAAAAAAAAAGAAAGGCCAATTACATTTTCAGCACTCTTCTGCAAGTTAAGTGAGGGAGAGAAAAAACTATACGCAAAAAACTAAACATAAGAAAAATTTTAATAAAAAAATGTATAAATCTAGTGTTTACATCTAGAGACATAAATTAAACTAATTGAATTATTATGCAACATCGTACTGGCTTACGAAGAACCTAAACTTTGATCAAACGATGTTATGCAGAGTGAAGAAGAAGTATTGGAGGATGCAGATGTGTCGGCTGAGTCTCGCCTCTTCTTGTGAGGAGGAGGACTACTGGTGGTGTCAATGACAACACCTACTGTCTCATGGGTCTGGACATTGTCTACCGCATCCACAGATGGCCTCTTCTTTTGTAATTGGGAAGGCGATGAAGCTTGGCTTGTAGTTGGAGCTGTCTTAGCAGCATTTGTCTTAATGACATTTGAGAAATTATTTGTTGAGGCAGAAGCTTGGGAGTTATTTGAAATATCCTTAACCATTTCGTTCTCCACAGATGGAGTCATTAGGGGCGATAATGGTACATGATTTGTTTCGCATTCGGCATCCTCGGCATCTTCGGCGTGCTTCTCATTATCTTCTGGATTCAGCTCATCCTCTTCGTCTTCAGAATCTGAACTCCATGAAACGCAAGCACCGGGGAATACATAGGAAGCTGAGGCATCGTGGGCATAGTAAGTGCCACTGTATAATCTTTCTGCAGCAGTCTGATGTCTTTGCTGTCTACGAAGATTTTGTTTTTCAGCTGTCTTCTTCACTGTTGCCTTGTTTGATATTGCTTGTGTTGAGGTGGCGGGCATGTTGAGACTTTTTTTCATTTCTCCTGCTTCAGAGAAACTATTGAATGAAGGAGGCAAAGCTGAATTAGAACCATCTCCAAGTATACCGCTATCTTTTGACGAATCTATGGACAAATGCCGGTAGCCAAAACTAGAAGATTCCATGGGTTCATCTAGATAATCTGGTGGAAGAAATTCACCATCCTTCTTAGATGATGTTGAGGAAGTTTCAAAGCCGGAATCCGAATATGTTGTGGCAGATTGCAAATTCAAATCATTGGACTGACTTGACTTTACTGAAAGACAATCATTGTCCAAGGCTGCCTGATTGCCCTTTTCCTTTTCTTCTTCTTCTTCTCCCTCCTCCTCTTCCTCTTCGTTGTCTTGTTCGTCGTCCGCATATGCTATTAGCTCACTGGATTCTTGAAGTATTTCCTCGTCGAAACAAATATTCTTCCAGTCTTCACCTAAACGATGACAAATTTGATTTATGATAACATCTCCATCTCCTAGAAGTTCAACGTCGAACTCCAAGTGATGCAATTGTTCACGATTGATAAGAATTTGTGGAACGTTATTTGGTATGGAGCTGGGTATTAATGCCACCGGCCGAACTTTAAGCGAAGAGCCCATAACTATAAGTAAATCACACTTATCTTTATCGCTGCCCATAACTGTGTGGAATTCATCCGGCAGACCTGTAAAGAAAATAGACCAAATTTTATTTGTTTATCTCTAACACTAAAAACATCTTGAGATGACACTCACCTTCCCCAAAGAAAACAATATCCGGCTTCATTATCCCATTTTCCACTAACATTCGCAGTTCTAGTTCGGACACCGGCTGGGAGGCATCGACGCTCTGCTCAACATTAGGCTGACAACGGGGGCAAACTGGTATACGCTGCGCAAATATATCGTCGCGGATGGTGTCTGCATCGCACTTGTACTTACATTTTGTACAAGATGCTGTTGAGAAAGAGCCGTGGCATTCTATGACATTTTTTATACCTGCCACTTGTTCTAGGGTGTCGATATTCTGTGTGTAATTGCGTAGCAGTTTCTGTTTTTGTTCCAACATTTTTATAAATCGATGGCATGGTGAGGGCTTAAATTGCCCCGGATAAATCTCACGAGCAAATTTGTAAAACGGTCGGGGATCTCTGGAGAAAAAGTTGATATCAAACATAGCTTGAGGGTCGGGTAAATTTGGATAATCTTTCGCCAATCGCGAGTAAATTCCATCAGATGATCTAAAGTCTGGAATACCACATGACACAGACACTCCAGCCCCGGTTAAAACAATGATGTTTTTGGATTTCTTCAATAGTTCAATGACATCTTCAAAAGTATTGATATAGGAAAGCTTCTTACGCCTTGGTGGTTCCATCATGCTGGCCAATATGCGCCATAATGTCATATCAGTCAACTCGGGGCTAATACGCTGAATCGATGTGGGTAAGAACTTTGATAATATTTCTCGTGGATTAACACCTGAATGTATTTGCTTCTGAACCCAATTCAATGGTCTTTGACTAATTGGTTTCCATTCTCTACCGGACATGTCGGAAAGACCACTTAAATCGGAATAATCTGAGTCGGATGATGAGTCATCAGAGTCGTCTTCTCCTAAATCTTCGTCATCGTCGCCAAAGTCCTTGCTTGCTGCCATTGACTGTGATAGCTGTGAGTTTTCATTATCTTCAGAATTATCCTGTTCTTCAGATGAGCTGCAATCTGTTTTTTCATCCACACTCACTGGAGGGGTGTCCGCTATTGACATTGACACTGTTGATAGCTGGAACTCTTCTGTTACGGTTGAGGTAGTCGTCGCCGTGGAATCAGGCATTGTTATTGTTTGTATTTTGTTTACTGCCACTGTTGTTGTTTTGATCATCTCTTCGCTGCTGCAATTGTGACTGCTATTTAGCGACATTGTTGTTGTGTTCAAAATATTGGCGCCAAAACTAAAATTTTGTGTTTTCACATCAAATTTTTCAACGTGATCGAATTTAGATTTTTCGGTGAACTCAATTTGATGTATGTCATCTATATTCTTTAATCTTTCGGATGGCAAAATCGCCTGCTCATAGTTGTCCATCATCACTTTTCTCCAGGGGCTACTACCAGCAAGCAAAAATCCTTTTGTTACAAAGCCACGAACAATTCACATTCACACACAACACACACTATCGGCAATGCTTTCTCTTTCTAGCTCTATGCTCTGATGCGATGCTTTCTCTTTCTAGCTCTAGCTTGTTTTATTGCTTTCTACCTAAATTCGTTGGTACACACAATTTTTTCAATCGAGATGACGATGGTGAAAAAAATTTTCCACACCAATTATAGGTTCGAATTTATGGCGATTTTTTACTCCAGTATTTCATATGGAAATTAAGAAAAAGAAAACGTGTTTTTTTTTAATTTTTTCCGCCGTTTATTATTTTATGGAAAATTTCTCAAAATTTTATTTCCAGGCATCAGCCACAATTACGATGGTGATGGTTATACAATTTATTTAGTTTATGTGGAGTAACGAATATCGGTTAACGAATAACGATTAATCAATTAAAATAAATAGTCCGACCGAATTACCCTTATCCCTAATATGAACAAATTGCCAGACGTTCACGCTAACTTTGGGTTGGTACTCTATTCGGCTTTTTACGTAAACAACTGCCAAACCCAATAAAAAATATTATGAATGAAAAATGAGTGAACAATTAAAATGCTAATGGCGAGAAGTAGCAATTAGGCACAATTAATTCTAGTGTAGTACGATGACGTGATTATGTTGGAACAGAAAATTTGATGTACATATATTTGAACCTCGATTAACCAGCTCGCTCGGGACTCATGGCGAAATAATTAAAGCTGACAAGATATATTCATTTACGGGTAGTGGCAGTTGCCCAACAACAAAATATTGAATTCATTATGATCAAAAACAGTGATTAGTGGAACTCTGAGTTTGAGTATGTTACTAGTTAATTAGTGTCTAGCATACCGTATACAACGAGTTTTGGTTGTGTGTAAGTATTATAGTTAAGAACCATAGCATATACAAACAAGTGTTGGGCAACTGCCACTACCTGTAAATGAATATATCTAGGTGTCTAGGTAAGGGAGAAAACGTGCCACTTATCAATATATACTCATGAGAAACTAAAAAGAGACTAAAAACGGCTTAAAATTCGATTTCCAACGTCATAAATAAAAAATTAACATTTATTTGCCTAATGATTTTTCACCTACATACGTACTACTACATTCGCTTTTAGCCGATAATTCTTTTTAGACAGGATTCACTAATAGAAGCTTAGGCAACTTGCGAAAACATAAAGTGGATAGGCCCCATGAACATCATTAAAGATGTCAAAACTGCCGATTGAAAATGTCATCAAGGCTGTGTGTCGAATGGTAGCAAAGTTGTAGAGATAGCAAACATATAACATTAAGCGTGGTGAATAATTTTTGAGTAGCCCAGAGGCTAGTAAGATTTTTGACAGCACAGCAAATTGTGAAGTTTTGTTGAGAAAAGTCCCATGTGAAATGCAAATTTTGCCTATGAACATTTTACAAAGAACAGAGGCAAACTTCCAACATATCAATAGGTGCAGTCCGATTCAAGTTTTAAGATCAAAGATAAGGGACCCCCTTTTTATAGCCGAGTCCGAACGGCGTGCAGCAGTGCGACACCTCTTTGGAGAGAAGTTATACATTGCATATTACCTCACAAAAGTTGCTAGCATTAGGAGGGGAAAACCACAGCTGGAAATTTTTTCTGATGGTCTCGCCAGGATTCGAAAGCAGCGTCATAAGCGGACATGCTAACCTCTGCGCTACGGTGGCTTCCATGTCAGTAATTGTAAATTCATTTGCGTTTTGGTAACCAACTTGCGTGCGGTAAGTTAGCCACCTACATTGTGGGGAGACGTCATTAAATTTGAACGACTTATTTGGCATTGAATAAGTAAAATTGTTATAACCACTTGGACGGGATTCTAAAAGATTGTTATTTAACAATAATGGACCAAAGTACAGTTTTGTGTGTGATAGTTTAATAAAATGATGGCACCGCCGCTTAGTGATTTTTCTATAATGGTATGATGACCTAGTATTTGATTGAGCGGAAATGGTACGTTGGTCTTGGCTGCGGCTTAGCTCGCCGGATGGGGAGGTTCTTCTTCCGCTGAGGTTACACATTTAATAATATTTCCGTACCAGAAAACTTGAATTTTTGTTAACGGTAATCTATACATGGGGTGGAAATTAACAAAGTGGAATAAGGAAACGAAAATGGAACTTCATAGTATTTCCTTTTTATTTCAAATAAAACGTTAATTCAACGGTTTTTCAAATTTCAGTTCAAACATGTGGGACAGATGGAATTTGTCTCTTAGGCAGCCCACCCCATATGACTTCGTCGTCATCCTTGGTATTTCCTATGCCGATATTTTTGTGGAAATACCCCAAACATTTCCATCTTTTCATGACCACTACATTTTCAGCCTTTTAACAAAATTTAGCACATATTTGATAATTTCGTTTACATCAACTCATATTTTAGAGCAATTCTATTGTATGGTTATAAAAACTAAGTTTAATAAAATTAATTTCCTTCTAGTTCATATTTATCTTTTTATATTAATTTTTTTTTTGTTTCAAATTTAAAGAAAAAAATTACATTAAATTTCAGAAATATATATGTAAATTTATATATAAGAAATCAAAATAAAAGTTATTATTAAATATATTGATGTCTATAGACATAAGTATTTAATTTTCTTTATATTAAGGAATATTAAATTGTTTGAACATTTTTTTTTTTTTTTTGTATTTAAATCTTGTTAATATTTGATATTTGTCTCTTTTTGTGTATAGAAATTATTATTATTATTTTTTTTTTTTTTTTTAAATTTTAGTCAAAGAATATTAATTTATATATGTAGATATATATATATTAATTTACTTTATTTATTTTTTTTTTTTTTTTTGGGAAGTATGCTTATTTCTTGTTGCAAAAATGTTGTCTTTGTTTCATGAAATATTAATCTTCTTTGAGAAAATTTTATATGTTAACTAGCTTGTCTTTATCTTTTTTAATTAATTTTATCTATTTCTAACAATAGAAAACTAGGTTCAACATGTTGAAAATTAGGCTTTTATGTATATATATTGTTATTATTATTTATTTTTTTTTTTTTAATATATATCTTTTTCTAATAGTTTTATAACAATTTATACACGTTTATTTATTTATTTATTATTGTATATTTAATATATATATATATATATATATATATATATATATATATATCTATAAATTAGTTTATTATTATTATTATGGGATTAAATTTCCACCCTTAATATAATAATTTCTTGATTTTCTTCCTTTCTTATGCAATATTTTCTGTCAGTGCAATATATTTCTTATGTAATATTTTCTGTCAGTGCAATATATTTCTTATGCAATATTTTCTTTCAGTGCAATAAACAGTCTGTGATATATTCGTAAGTCTATTTTTTTTCTTCTCTTGGTGTTATTTTTCTCTTTTAGTACATGTTAGCTTAATTTATATTGTTGTGCCGGTTCTTTTTTTTTTTTTTTTTTTTTTTTAATACAGCTACCATTTATGTGGTACCTTCGGAGTATTTGTAGTGTAATATAATACTTGAAGGTACCTATTTTCTGACAAGTGTCAAAACAGAAAACTATGGACAACACATGAAACGAATTTCGGACCAAATTAAGCATAAAGGTAAGTATATGTAGACTTTTTGACGCTATTGTAAGACTTTGAATGCGCCTAATCTTATGCCAGGTTTCAACGCCTTTACCTTTTTATAGCTTCTCCTTTCCTAGCGTAGACACCATGTGCTCTCTTAACTTGTGATTTTCAACACCTAACCTCACCTCTCGGTCGGCAGCATATAACGAGGGCAACACGTGGGTCCCAGTCTATCCCTCAGAGGGCGCATGCATATATTGAAAGAGCCTATTTAATTAAACAATGTATTACCGTCTGTCTCATCTCCCAATTATTCAAACAAAAACTAAATTCTCAAAAAAAATAAGAAAACCATATGCCTTTATCTATAAACGAATGTAGCCTCAATGCATTTAAATTGTCTGACTATCCATGTAGACGTTTCAATCATATTTTCATTTAAAAATCTTTACACTTGTTATTTTTTTGTAGACAGCATATATGTTTTCTAATTTAATATGATTTATATCTTATAAAATTTACAAAGAAAAATCAAAAAGTATGGTGAAGTAACAATTACTCGAATTTCTTGCCAATCACGTTGAACAATTCAATCAATTAATTTTATTCTTTTGATTTTTCTTTTTTTCTAACTTTATTCCTGCTCACTCGACTCTTCTCTTTCTTACCTATCTCTTTATTCACACAAAACACAAAAAAAAATTACAAAGCTTAGAAAATGTTATAATTTCTTTCTTTTTATTTAACACTTTGTGCTGTGGCTGAGGTTGACTTAAAAATCACTTGTCAGAGATGTTGTCAGCTTGTGAGTTCCGCTGGGAAAGAACATTAACCACGCGTTCTTGCCCACGCCTCGATTCTCTCAACTGGCAGTGAACATCCCTGTTTTCGCCATGTCAACTATTTGCCACCCTTTGGCCGTCGAAAGATCATCCCTGAATCACCATTGTGAATGGCCCTACTCATTTGGCGTATGTCATCCGTAGCCAAATCATCCTCGGCAAAAGTAGCAACCACAACACAAATCAAAGCAAATATCCAAATATTGCGTAAAAAAATAAAATAAAACCCCAGGAGGTGGCCGTCACAAAGCCAGCTCTTTTCATGAAGCCCGTTGATGTGAAAAGAGTTGGGAAGGATAAGAAAATAAAGAACTGAAAGCAATTAGTTTCCATTCTTCCTAGCGTACGCGTGTGTGTGTGCATAAAAACGTAAATAAACGAGAAAAAAATTCGTCCCATTTGCTTACATGCGAAATAAGTATGCAGGAATAAAAAAAAATGCAAATGCCAATAAGATTCTATAGCAATATATTGCGTGAGAAGTATTACGGTCAATATTCCCTGTAAATGTTCGGCTTGGTGCACGAAGATGTAAGTATTAGTCAAGTAAAAACAATCATAGCAAAAAGTGTAAGTATATACAAATAAACTGGTCAAATATACATTCTAATGAAAGGAATATGGTTCATTTTCGCAGATGGTGGTTTTTCTCAGAGAGCCGTGGCAAATTCAACATCGACAACTGGAGGACTATTTTATGGCCAAAAAAATCCAATTGTAAAATCAACCAGACAATGTATGTCCATTGCCTTATGATGACGGTTAACAAAAAAAAAGACAGGCCTAAAATATTTGCCAACAATAACTACCCTTGCTGCATTGTATGTAAACAAACAACCAAATTGAGTGCCAACCAGGCAAAAAAATGAGACGCAAATATTCTCATAGATATTCCTGTGGCAAAGCAAAATGTGACCGGGTATGCTAATGACGCACAAAAATAAAAGGATCAGGTAGCTGCATGTAGCCTTGCGTCCCAACTACAATCGCCGCCAGATGAGTGTAAGCGGACGGACAATTTCAAATGGAAAAATGCAATTAAGCGGTATGAATGTACATTGAAGAGTACATTAGTGCCTGGCCAAAGAATTTCTTAAGATAAGTCTGAATTGTTAAATTTTATGTTAATGCCTTTCTCTAATAATGTTCTTTACTTTCCAGGAAATTATTCTGTTGTCATCATACTAAAGTCTTTTTCCTTTCGTTTTCCAGGTCTATGGATGCATCTACTACAATCAATATGAGTGGAAGTCGATGATAAAAGCACAGGATATCCAGCTATATATGAATGACAACATAATAAACCAACTTTACATGGTGAGAGTATACTTAGGTAAAATTTAATTTTAGGTATTTCCCGTAGGGCCATGTCTTCACTGTCTTAGGTGTTGGGCATGTATTACGCCAATCAGATTTCCTTTAAAGTTCTCTACTTCGTATTGGCTATTGCCAACTGCTTTCCTTATGCGGCATTTTAGCCATTGTTTACATAGTTTCGAGTTTATACCCTTTGCAAAGTTGCTTTGTATGAAATTTTTCCGAAATACTTCCTGACCAGGCTTAAATACCACATTACGGCATCTCTTGTTATATGATTTTACATTTCGTAAATATGCATTATGCATTTTCTCCTTGAGTTTTTCATGTATTATTTGCATTTGGTCAGATTTAGGTAATACGCACATTTCACCATTTTCCAGTGAATTTAGTTTTCGCAAAATTTTATAAGCGTCGGCATGCGTTATCATATGAAAACCAGTTAAGGCAAAGTATGGTGAGGTACCTGTTGTGGAATGTATGGTCGAACGAAGCGTACATTCAATCTTTGATAGTTTTTCGTCCCATCTGGACTGGTCTTCATGCAGGTAGCTTCTTATACTGCTTAAAATTGTTTGGTTTACACGCTCGCTTGCATTAGCTTGGGGCGCGTGTATTGCCGTACGAATGTGCCTTACGCCATACAGTTTCAATAGACTTTGAAAGGATTCCGAAGTAAATTGTTTTCCATTATCGGAGTGAATTGCTTCAGGTACTCCGAATTTATGGAAGACTTCTTCAATAAGGAATTTGTTAACACATTGTACTGTTGCCTTCTGCATTGCCCTCATAAGAACAAATTTTGTTTTATGATCTAACACTACAAAAATGTAAGATTTTCCGGATTTGGTTCTGGGATAAGGGCCAAGGAAATCTATGTAGATTTTTTGAAAAGGCCTTTGTGTCATTACCTCTTTACCCATAGGTGGTCTTAAAATTTGTTTTGGGTGTTTTATTTCCTTGCATGTTTCACAGTTCTGGACAAATTCTCTTATCTGTGTCACCATTTTTGGCCAATAAAAATATTCTCGTATGTTAAACAATGTTTTTGCAGTACCGCCGTGTGTGGTGTTGTTTTCGTGGGACTTTTTAATAATCTCTTCCGTCAATTTCTCTGGAAGCCATATTTTCCAACATTCAATCTCACTTTCGATGTCATCTCTATTGAATTTCACCCTTTTGTAAACAATCCCATCACAGACCTTTACATCAGGTAGGCAATTTCCATTCTGTCCAATTGTATCAATTAGATCCATGTATTGTCGGCTTTTAAATTCTTCTGAATCGAAGTTCAGCATACCTGTACCATGGTGTGTCAACTCGTCCATGTCTAGTCTTGAGAGCATATCAGGTACCACGTTTTTTGTTCCTTTACGATGCTCTATCGCAAATTTGTAACCTTGTAGTTTTAGACTCCACCTGGCAAGTCTTCCGCTTAGGTCTTTTTGCCGCATCAACCACTGTAGACTAGAATGGTCCGTGATTACGGTAAATTCCATCAGTTCGATGTACTGCCTGAAACGCTCGATTGCTAATATCACGGCAAGACACTCTTTCTCTGTTGTTGAGTAATTTTTCTGAGCCGTGTTCAACTTCCTGGAAAAATACTCAATTGGGTGCTCACCATCTTCATTGTCTCTTTGAAAGAGAACTGCACCCACGCCAACGTTAGAGGCGTCACACTGTACATAGAAGGGTTTAGTAAAATCTGGACTAATCAATACTGGACTAGATACTAGCCTTAATTTCAGTTCCTCGAATGACTTCAGGGCATCAGGTGTCAAAATGAACTTGGGTGACTTCTTAAGGGTATCGGTAAGAGGTGCCGTAAGAGAAGAAAAATCATGGATGAACCGGCGGTACCATCCTACAGTACCAAGAAACCTCCGGACATCTTTCTGGTTCTTGAGTGCTCTTATACCGACAATCGCCTCCACTTTACTTGGATCGGGTTTCAGTTTACCAGCCCCCACAATGTATCCAAGATATTTAAGTTCTTTATAGCAAAATTTTGACTTCTCCATATTTATTGTCAGGCCAGCCTCTGTCAATCTATTTCCTACGACCCTCAACATCTGCAAATGAACGTCAAAGTCAGACGATACGACCAATAGATCATCAAGGTACACAAATACCCGGTCCTTCAACTCTGAAGGAATCACCTTGTCCATCAGCCGACACATTCGTTGAGCTGCATTACACAGTCCGAAAGGCATTACCTTGAACTGGTAATGGGGTCTTCCTTGGACTGTGAATGCAGTCAACGGTCGGCTGGATTCCTCCAGAGGAATCTGCCAAAATGCGTCCTTGAGATCTATGGCCGTAATAAAAAAGGTATCACCTAACCTCGCCAGCAGTCCGTCGATGTTGGGTAAGGGATAGGCATCTTTGCGCGTTACCTTATTCAGCTCTCGTGCGTCCAAACATAACCGATTCTTACCCGGTTTAATTACTAACGTAACACGGTTATTCCATTCTGCGTTTTCGGCCACTTCTATCACGTCCAGTTCTAACATTCTGTCCAGTTCGTCATACATCAGCTTCTGTACAGCAGGGCTGACAGGAAAGTACCTCATCTTTCTTGGAGGAGCGCCTCCGACATCAATGGCATGCTTCTCAAGATGAGTCCTACCTAAACCAAACCTCGTGTAACACCTAAAAGACAGCTTTACTTCGTCCAATCTAATGGCCTGTTCCACATCAAGGTCATGGGTCTTTACATCGACAGGTAAATCAACCTCATTGATAGTGTTGTCGCCCATATGAATGCAAATCCCTAACTTCTCCCAGACGTTATATCCAAGTATCAAGGGCTGTTTCAAACCTGGTACTAAATATAGTACAATGGATTCTTGCAAATTTCCACATTCTATAGTAATTTTCACTTTTCCAATTATGATTTGATTTTCTCCATTTGCCGTTTGTATGTAGGATTTGAAATTAAATATAGGTACATTCATTCTTTTTACGTTTTCTAAACAGTCTCTGCCTAGGCAGCTGATGGAAGCGCCGCTATCCATTAATCCTTTCATTTCAACGCCATTTAATTTTACATTTAGGTACGGTCTTATATCGTCATCTGTGCTCAATAGTGCTGATGCAATTTCTTTCCTTTCTTTTTTTCTTCTTGCATGTCCTTCTCTTGCCTTGGTAATTTTCTTATTCACAGGTATAAAGTCTCGAAATATTTCTTCTCTTTTTTGGTTGTATAAACGCAATCGTTCTTCATAGGGTATAATTTTCATTATTTTTCTCTGTGTACTATCCTGTTTTCTTTCTTTTATTTGGGAATGTATTATGCTAGTTCTAGTTTCGCTATCAGTATTTTTCACTGGGTTTGATTTTGTTGTGAACATGTTGCCCCAGTCCTCTGCATGTTCCGTGCGTGGTTTCCCGAGCATTTTGGACATTTGGGTGATGTCACTCCATCGAACCCACATTTGTAACAAAATATGTTTCTTTGCTCTACAGGGCAGTCAATAAATGAGTGTCCAAGTGCTTTGCAGTTCCAGCAAATCAGTTGTCTACCTGGAGCTGTTGTGTGCTGTAACGCTTCTACCTCTTGGCAATATCCCTCTTCCATAATCTCATTATAGCCAATTTCATGAATGCGTTTAAAATTAGGTTGTTGTTGCCGTAATGAAAGTCTTTTTGCAATGTTCCTTTCTGCTCTTTTGCATTCTTCTAAGAGTTCTTCAATTGTTTCTATGTTCTTAGGGTACACTAATTGAACTAGGCCCTCTTTCAAATTGTCTTTTATTATACGCACAACTTCGTATTCGTGAATTTGCACTCGCATCTGGTTTTTGAGTTTTATTATATCAGAGATAAAACTATCGGCTGTTTCGTTTGGCATTTGGCGTCTTTCCATCATGCGTCTTTGGATCTCAAAGTCGCTTTCAAAATTCCTAAATTTCTTTATCAAATGGTACCTTAAATGGTCCCATTGACAATATGGATTTTGTTGGCGAAACTCCCATATCCAATCGCATGCGCGGCCTGTCAACAGATGGTGAAATCCTTTTACGAACATGTCCCATGGACAATTGTAATCCACTCTAAGAGATTCGGCCCTAAAGACGAAGTCTTCTACACTAATCGATTTCGAAGAACCATCGAATTTTAACCCCCATTTCTGCAATTGCAGGGGAGTCATTTGTTTATAACCCAAGGCCAGGTTTTGGTTCACATATTGTGTAGCCCCTTCTCGGTAGTAATTCGGTGTATATTGTTCATGACCATGTGTGTACTGGTTTTGTGGCTGTCCATATGACCGATGATGCCTCTGTGCGTTCTGTGCGTCTACCTGTGGAGTAAATTGCATACGTGTTCGATTTGTCTCCTCATGGCCTTGTCTACCATTGTCATTGTTTTCAAATGTGCTATTTCTCTGAGAATCTAAAGAATTCCTAATAGCTTGTGGAATCATTACTGCCAGACTTTGTTCCACGGTTCTCATAATATTTGCCTGAGCTACTCCTACAGATGCATTCACATAGTCCCTCAAACTTACACCACCAATGCTCACTCCGGCATTGGGATCGGCATGCTCTGCAACCGTTGGTAGTCTTTGCTCCTGACTAGACATTCTTGCAAATTCCCTTCTTATCTCTTGTGCAGTGATGCTGCTGTATTCAGGAGTAGGAATAGAAACTATTGTCTCTGGTGACGACGTTGTCTGTGGCCCAAAACCTGTAGGAAATTCCAATGACATTAAAGGAGGTATTATCTCCTGGGAAATAACAGTCCTATTCAAGTGAGCCTGAGATGCGAATGAGCTCGAATTAGATGTGTCAGCAAACGAAATATTGCCCCTTATACTGTCTGTCGTATTCGAATTCGACTGACCTGTGGTATTTCCTACCTGTCCTTGAATGTTGTTTCGTGATGCTATACGACTCGAAGATCTAGTTCCCTTTCTAGGCATAACTTAAAAATATCGTTTCCCTATCGATGTTCAACTACTTACTTAGCTAGCTGATGAGTATGACAAAACTCTTAACGAGCCAAAAAAAAAAAAAAAAAAAAAAAAAAAATCCCAAAAAAATTAGAGCACTTGATATTTGGCTTTAAATGGGAAAAATGGTTTATATTCGTAAGGTAAAAAAAAAATAATTATACAAAACAAAAATATGTGTATGTAAATGAATATGAAAGGTAACATAAAGAAAACAAAATGTATTGGAGAATCTCACAACCAAAAACACAGCGTTGTTAGTCGGTAAACAATTTCCGTATTAAGGATGTTATAATTTATAATAGGGTTATAATATAGGGTACAATAATTTTGTTGATGTTATAGTAGTTAGTTGTTGTTACTATATATTTTAGTATTTACAAAATATAAGTGTTTAGTATAATATGCAAATATTAGTAATTAACGAAAAGTCAAATCTGTTAAGTAATTTTAGTTTTAATATTATCTTCTTTTCAGGTAGAATACTTGGCTGTAATCTGTAGCAGTTCATGGTAAAGATGGGTGTGCCGAAATTTGAAGCAGTTGAATTTGATAATGTTACAGAATTTATGTTTTTCTACATTTAATTAGAAAATTAATTCATGAACATAAAATTGTAATTTTTTTTTTTTGAATTTAATAATAAAACATATTGAAATTCCAATTGAATTACAAAAAAACGTGTTTCTATCTATATTTTCCTGGTGGTAATGGAATTTAAAGGCAAATACTATAAGTCTCCCAATAAATAAAAAAATAATCAATCCGGTTTTGTAGAATCATTATTCTATCAAGAAAATCAAACCAGAAACAAACAAATATAACAGCTCTATAGCCTAAATAGATGTGTTTTATGGTCTATAATCTATAAGATCTATTTTCTTGATAATTAGCACAATAATCGAAAGTGCTAGAAAATCGCTGCTACACAGCATGGTACTGAAGTATGTACCTTCCGGGACATCGATCTCGTCACAGGTTCTTTTATTGCGATATGGGCTATGGAATACTAAAATCTTAAAGGCTCGAATGTTGGGCGCCAAAATTTGATGACCTAGTATTTGATTGAGCGGAAATGGTACGTTGGTCTTGGCTGCGGCTTAGCTCGCCGGATGGGGAGGTTCTTCTTCCGCTGAGGTTACACATTTAATAATATTTCCGTACCAGAAAACTTGAATTTTTGTTAACGGTAATCTATACATGGGGTGGAAATTAACAAAGTGGAATAAGGAAACGAAAATGGAACTTCATAGTATTTCCTTTTTATTTCAAATAAAACGTTAATTCAACGGTTTTTCAAATTTCAGTTCAAACATGTGGGACAGATGGAATTTGTCTCTTAGGCAGCCCACCCCATATGACTTCGTCGTCATCCTTGGTATTTCCTATGCCGATATTTTTGTGGAAATACCCCAAACATTTCCATCTTTTCATGACCACTACATTTTCAGCCTTTTAACAAAATTTAGCACATATTTGATAATTTCGTTTACATCAACTCATATTTTAGAGCAATTCTATTGTATGGTTATAAAAACTAAGTTTAATAAAATTAATTTCCTTCTAGTTCATATTTATCTTTTTATATTAATTTTTTTTTTGTTTCAAATTTAAAGAAAAAAATTACATTAAATTTCAGAAATATATATGTAAATTTATATATAAGAAATCAAAATAAAAGTTATTATTAAATATATTGATGTCTATAGACATAAGTATTTAATTTTCTTTATATTAAGGAATATTAAATTGTTTGAACATTTTTTTTTTTTTTTGTATTTAAATCTTGTTAATATTTGATATTTGTCTCTTTTTGTGTATAGAAATTATTATTATTATTTTTTTTTTTTTTTTTAAATTTTAGTCAAAGAATATTAATTTATATATGTAGATATATATATATTAATTTACTTTATTTATTTTTTTTTTTTTTTTTTGGGAAGTATGCTTATTTCTTGTTGCAAAAATGTTGTCTTTGTTTCATGAAATATTAATCTTCTTTGAGAAAATTTTATATGTTAACTAGCTTGTCTTTATCTTTTTTAATTAATTTTATCTATTTCTAACAATAGAAAACTAGGTTCAACATGTTGAAAATTAGGCTTTTATGTATATATATTGTTATTATTATTTATTTTTTTTTTTTTAATATATATCTTTTTCTAATAGTTTTATAACAATTTATACACGTTTATTTATTTATTTATTATTGTATATTTAATATATATATATATATATATATATATATATATATCTATAAATTAGTTTATTATTATTATTATGGGATTAAATTTCCACCCTTAATATAATAATTTCTTGATTTTCTTCCTTTCTTATGCAATATTTTCTGTCAGTGCAATATATTTCTTATGTAATATTTTCTGTCAGTGCAATATATTTCTTATGCAATATTTTCTTTCAGTGCAATAAACAGTCTGTGATATATTCGTAAGTCTATTTTTTTTCTTCTCTTGGTGTTATTTTTCTCTTTTAGTACATGTTAGCTTAATTTATATTGTTGTGCCGGTTCTTTTTTTTTTTTTTTTTTTTTTTAATACAGCTACCATTTATGTGGTACCTTCGGAGTATTTGTAGTGTAATATAATACTTGAAGGTACCTATTTTCTGACAAGTGTCAAAACAGAAAACTATGGACAACACATGAAACGAATTTCGGACCAAATTAAGCATAAAGGTAAGTATATGTAGACTTTTTGACGCTATTGTAAGACTTTGAATGCGCCTAATCTTATGCCAGGTTTCAACGCCTTTACCTTTTTATAGCTTCTCCTTTCCTAGCGTAGACACCATGTGCTCTCTTAACTTGTGATTTTCAACACCTAACCTCACCTCTCGGTCGGCAGCATATAACGAGGGCAACACGTGGGTCCCAGTCTATCCCTCAGAGGGCGCATGCATATATTGAAAGAGCCTATTTAATTAAACAATGTATTACCGTCTGTCTCATCTCCCAATTATTCAAACAAAAACTAAATTCTCAAAAAAAAATAAGAAAACCATATGCCTTTATCTATAAACGAATGTAGCCTCAATGCATTTAAATTGTCTGACTATCCATGTAGACGTTTCAATCATATTTTCATTTAAAAATCTTTACACTTGTTATTTTTTTGTAGACAGCATATATGTTTTCTAATTTAATATGATTTATATCTTATAAAATTTACAAAGAAAAATCAAAAAGTATGGTGAAGTAACAATTACTCGAATTTCTTGCCAATCACGTTGAACAATTCAATCAATTAATTTTATTCTTTTGATTTTTCTTTTTTTCTAACTTTATTCCTGCTCACTCGACTCTTCTCTTTCTTACCTATCTCTTTATTCACACAAAACACAAAAAAAAATTACAAAGCTTAGAAAATGTTATAATTTCTTTCTTTTTATTTAACACTTTGTGCTGTGGCTGAGGTTGACTTAAAAATCACTTGTCAGAGATGTTGTCAGCTTGTGAGTTCCGCTGGGAAAGAACATTAACCACGCGTTCTTGCCCACGCCTCGATTCTCTCAACTGGCAGTGAACATCCCTGTTTTCGCCATGTCAACTATTTGCCACCCTTTGGCCGTCGAAAGATCATCCCTGAATCACCATTGTGAATGGCCCTACTCATTTGGCGTATGTCATCCGTAGCCAAATCATCCTCGGCAAAAGTAGCAACCACAACACAAATCAAAGCAAATATCCAAATATTGCGTAAAAAAATAAAATAAAACCCCAGGAGGTGGCCGTCACAATGGCGTTAATAGTTTGTTTACCTGGCATGAGTTTCGCTCATCATTTTTATGTAAAATGTCCATATCCATATTGCAACGTTCGCATTTGCATTATAACTGCTAGCAGTAATGGAAAATATTTTTGAAAAATATTCAAAATTAATTTTTTTCTCACTAGTGTAAAAACAACCCCCTACATCATTTTTACATGTAACCAGATTAGATTGCCATTATTCGACACATGCTCCAAATAGGAGAAAACGTAAAGAAAGAATGAATGTAAAAAGAGAACAAGTTGACATCTTCAACGCCAAGTACTGCCAAAAATTAAAAAAAAGAAATTGTGTAGGCTAATCGCTTGGCTTAACCTTATTCAGTGAATCCTGATCAGCAAATAGACTGGCTGATTTCATTCAGTAGGACTGTCCCTCATTACTTATGGTACAATTTTAATAAAACTGTTTTTTTATTGTTGTTTGTGTAGTGTTTTAATAAATTAATCTCAAAAACAAGGGTTTTCAACGGTGAAAGACGAACATAGTACCAGCCATTAGAGTGAAGCTACTTTTATTTCTCTTTCTAATTTATTTCTTTTTCAAATCGAGATTAACAGTCGAAGATTTTATTTGCAATGGTTCTCCCTGACTGGGATTGGAACAGCCAACCTTACAAGGCGAGGTCATGCGAACAGCTGCGTACAATTTTTTTATTGTTGTTTTGATTTTGCAGTGAATCAAATGTCACAGACTTGAAAGCACAGCTGTGACTTTTTTTCTAAAATCTCTAAAAGATGTTCCATTTGATCCGATGACGATGGAAATACAAATATAAAAAACATGGTTGACTTCTTGTTGTTGTCATACATACCGGCTGTGTTTTTTGGTGGCTCCTGATAATATTGCAGAAATACTGTCCCAGTCCCAGCGGTTCGACTTGGTTTACAACGAAATACCCGGCATTTTGTTAAAAAAAAACGATTGTGGCAGAATTGACTGGTTGCAGAACGTTGGTGAGCAAGAATTGTAGAATTATTTTGTTTGATCTTGGGTGAAAAAATCACAAAAAATTGCAATATGACTGGAAAGATGTAATGTGCACAAATACTAGGATGAATTAAGGTATACATCAGCTGTGCTCTTCATTGCCTTCTGTCGATAAGCAAAACTCGATAACCGAATAACAAACAGCTGAGTTAACACCACGTACATCGTCAGGCAGATAACATTATTGAACCCGCCTAATGTTATGCTACAGATAATAGTCTAACATCTAATACTGAGGAGTGCGTTACGTAAAAATATTTAAATGAGTAATAAACGTTTGCTAAAAACGACATCCCCGGAACAAATTGAAAATATAAGCAAAAAACACCTGTCCAGCAGAAATATGAGTGAAAATAACAATCAAGATGTTTTCTGTTGGAATAAGCTGTGTAATCTTCTAGACGAAAAGCTTAAAGATGTAGCAAAAAAGGATGATTTAACAAACATTACAACGGAAATCGAAAAATTGAAACAGGAGAACACAAAACTGAAGGAAGATATCAACAAACTGAACAGCCGATTGGAAAACATCGATCGAAAGACTCGTATGGCCAATATTGTTGTCAGTGGCCTAGATTGTTCGACTACAATGGCCGCAAGAAATAAGTTTTATAAAATTTGTCAGAACGATTTAAATGTTGATGTAACAATCACACATACAAGGATGTTATCGTTAGGAAAGTCATTTATATTCACCATGGAGACATTCAATCAGTGCCAAAAGGTCTTAGCAGCAAAAGCAAAACTTACTGGCCAAAACATATTCATACACAAGGACTATACCGACTCCGAGCAGAATGTTAGATACAATCTTAGGCAATTGAGCAAGACGGTAACTAAAGTTAGAAAAGATGCTAAAGTCCGGCTTGGCGAGTTCTGTATTTTTATAAACGATAAACATTACGGCTGGACTAATGGAAAGATTCTGGCCCATTCAGAGAACGATGCAAAATTTCTCGGAGATATACTAGATGAAACTGAAAGTACCTTTGAGTTAACAACTAGAAACAAAATGAAGTATAGTAATATAAGTAATAGTAATAAGAATAATCAGTAGCAATTCGATTCGTGCCGTATAATATCCTACAATGTAGCAAATCTTGAGAAGTCTATAAGTTTTGGAAGTTTTATGAAATATTTAAGCAACTTTGATATATTCTTTTTGTTTGAAACACATGTAATGCCGAATAAATCAGCGTCATTCGCATCACTTTTTCAGAATTATTGCATACATTGGGTCGATGCACGTAAGATACACAAGGCAGGCCGAGCAAGTGGGGGATGTTTGTTCGGATTTAGAAAGGATCTCAAGAGGAAATTTGATTTTAGATTCAGAAGTATAGGAGAGAACACGGTATTGTTGGCTAAGTTTGATGGAGATGTTGTTTATTTGATCCCTATGTATCTTAACTGTACAAACTGGAGGAACGATTTTGTGAAGCTTGAGACAATTATGAAAGACCTTGACCCAGCGAGGTTTATAATAACGGGTGATCTAAATGCGAGGATTGGACGTGAACAGACTCTGGACCCAATTTCTATAACTGAATTCTCGAATATTGCCGATCGCAGGCGCTCAAAGGATACTGTGACTAATGCTCAGGGGAGAACATTGCTGAATTTTGTGGAGGATTTTGGTGGCATCATCCTGAATGGCAGGACTACAGGAGATACTGACGGAGAATATAGCTTTTGTGGGGCAATGGGAAGTTCTGTCATTGACTATTTTATTTGCTCGTGGAATCTGCTGCAGTATGTACAAGAACTTACTATCCCTACAAAAATCTACTCCGATCATATGCCTGTATGCTTAGGGATGAGGATTCCAAGTATTGGGGCAGTTGGGAATGCAATAAGCCCATGGCGTAGAATGTATTGGGATGATAGATATTGCGCTAAATACAATATTAATCTCCGAAATTCGGTTGAGAGGCAACATCCGGACAATTCAAGTCCGATAAATGAGGGAGTCTTGTCGTTGACGAATATGATAAGGTCTGCTCGTCCAGATGTGAAGAATAGGAGAGTTTTCGAACCTACGCAGAGGTGGTTTGATTGGGCGTGTTATCGGCAAAGGAAACTTGTGCGCAAGTACTTTAGGAGGTATAAAGAGAGTCACAACGAGGAGAATAGGAGAATTTATTACTCTTCAAGGGCGAAATTTCGAAGACTGTGCGCGAGAAAGAAACTAGAGTACCACAATGACAATCTTGGACGCCTGGATAACGTTTCGAACTCCAAGGAATGGTGGGACTTGTCTAATTCCTTGCGAAAGCGCAACCCTGCCCCGCGAGGAAACCTGACCGCGGACGAGTTCCTAGTCCACTTTAGTGCGGCGTTTCGGGCACACTGTGAAACGGAGGCAATAAGTTGGTGTATGCCATACTTTATTAACCCTTTACTTGATTCCCCGTTCGAATTCTGCGAGCTTAATGCTGTAGTCGCGAATTTGAAGGACAACAAGACTCCAGGATTTGATGGTGTACCCTACGAGTTTTATAAACATGCACCCTACTGTTTTCTAGATCGCATGCTTGGACTTTTCAATAAGATTTTTATAACGGAGAGTATTCCTACTGCCTTTAGAACGTCAATTTTGTTACCGATACATAAAAAGGGAGACCCGAATACACCAGCAAACTACCGAGGCTTGTCGCTGATAAACTCTATGAGTAAGATTTTTTGCAATATTCTACTGAATCGACTTTCCGACTGGCTTGACTACAACAGTATATTAAATGAATTCCAGGCAGGATTCAGAAGGAACTATTCCACGGTGGATAACATATTTAACCTCGCCAACATTGTCCATATAAACAGGTTGAATAAGAAAACCACTTACGCTTTTTTTGTGGATTTTTCGACTGCGTTCGACACTATCCCTAGAAATAGTTTATTTTATAAACTGTCCTGTATGGGGATATCATCCAAGATAGTAAGGATTCTACGACTGTTATACGAAGGTACCGACAGCAAGATATGGGACGGTACGTATATGTCTGAGAGTTTCGTTATGGAAACTGGAGTGAAACAGGGGTGCGTACTAAGTCCTGTCCTATTTTCGCTTTACCTGAACGATCTGCCAGAAGTCCTACCTGGGGGTGTGAGAGTAGCGGGAACTACCATCAGAATATTGTTATATGCCGATGACATCGTTTTGCTATCAGATTGCCCAGATGGATTGCAAGGGATGATTGATACTTTGGAAGGGTATTGTGCTACATGGGGTCTAAGTGTTAATTTGCTTAAATCCAAGGTATTAGTATTTCGTAAATGTGCGAGAATTGCATCAGGCCTGAAGTGGATTTACCGGGGACAGGATATTGAGATTGTTAATAGTTATACGTATCTTGGACTAGAGATGACGTATAATTTATCGTTTAGGAAACACCTGGGGAAAAGACTAGCATCATCTAAGATAGCAGTTGCTTCTACTTGGTCAACTTATATAAGCAACCCACGTATTTCTAGAGAGAACAAACTGAAAATATTTGAGGCTTGTTGCAGGTCGATAATGTTTTACGCCGCCCAAGTCTGGGGCTTCGTCCGGTACGATGATGTTGAGAAATTATTGCGATTCTATGTCAAGAAACTGTTTTATTTGCCCAGCAACACACCCAATTATATGATCCATCTGGAGACTGGGATAAAGTCGATGTATGTTTCGACTCTGCAGATGCATCTCAAATACGTCGACAGGGTATTAAGACTAGGTCCCAATAGACTACCACGTATATTGGCGGAGGAGGTAATAAGATCAGGTACGTACTGGGCGGAGGAATGGACTACTTTATGTGATCACCTACGTTTCCATCCCTCAACGGTCAATGGACCTCTATGTAGGCATTGGCGGGAAATCACCAGACTTTTAGAGACATGTGAGAGATATGAATTTGAAAGTGGCGCGCATAGCTCTCAATTTCATGACCTGTACCCGAAATTAAATTACGATGGAAGTCTTTTGATGATGGGTGACCTTTCCACACGTGCAGTAGGCCTGATTATAAGGGCGAGAGGGGGCCTACTGGACCTAAATGCTAGGTGCTTCAAGAATCACACTGATGGAATTTGCACTATATGTAATTTGGATGCACCAGAAAACACCCTACATTTTATTGGGTGTTGTCCCATTTATAATGAATTTAGAACGATGTATTTTGGCAAAAGCTCACTAACAGAAATTGATGTATTACAAATATTAAACGGCACGAACTATTCTTTATTATATAACTTTTTAGAAACCTGTATTAAATATAGAAATATGTTACTGAATGAATTTAATTAGATATACACTCCACCAGCACAAAGTGTTGTATCGGAATGAATAATAGATGTATGTAAATATTAAGATTCAGAAATAACGGTTACAGCATTCACGCTAAACCAAATATAGATTAAAGTAGTATATACCGCATAAACATAATGTATAGACTATACTAAATAAAATCTATTAAAATAATAAAATAAAATAAATATAAAAAACATTTGAAGAAGATAAAATTTATTGCTAAAACCACTTTAACATTTCAATTTATGGCAATTGCAACTCAAGGTATTTTGTGGGTATTTTTCTAATGACACTACCTCAAAATTGTACCACGGATAAGTGCGATATACCAAGATATATTCATTTACAGGTAGTGGCAGTTGTTCAACAACAAAATATTGAGTGCACTATCTGTCAAAATAAGTGATTAGTGCAACTCTGATTTCGCGCCATTTTTCGTTGTTTGTGTGTTATTGTTCATAACTATAATCACACTCAACCAAAGCTCGTTGACAGATAGTGCACTTATTGTTTATGGTACACTACCTGGCCTCTTTGTTTATGGCTGACGGCAAAAAGCAAACGGCTGAAAGCAAACAAGTTACTAATCAACAGGCAGTAATAAATCCTAGTCGGCACCCAAGACAAATAACAAGACAACTGATTGTTTAAATGATTGATGACAAATGTTTGTGTAAAGTTTATTCGCTAACAAAATAAAGGTATAAATGTATAAAAATTTAACAAGTTATAAAGGTTAACCTTACATGTTAAGTTAAGTTGCCCAAGCAAAAAGGAAAGATTGAAGGCCTGAAAGGCTTTTATACTATCACAAATGACGCTAAATTTACAAATACATTTGTTGCAGGCCATCCTTAGGCGAATAATCAGTCGCGAGGCCACGATAGCTGTAAGGGGGTGGGGGGTGCTATGGTAATTAACATGTTAGAATTGTTATGGCCAAAGCACGCCACCACCGATGTATAAACTAGGACGGCGATCCAAATAGGGAGATATTCCTAGATGGATGAGCACATTGTGTTTTCTTTTAAAATTAAATATATATTTTCTTATGTGCTCTCCGGCGTGCTTCTGGTTGATGTTGTGAGGTGGTGGTGGCGTGCGAGTGAATATGGAAATGCATGAAGTTGGCTGCAAGTGTCACCAGATTGTCAGAGGAGCTTAGAGTTAATGGATGACGTGGGGTAAGTCGCACTGGTGTAGAGCGACGAATTGTCCGACAAATCTGTTGTCCGTTAATTTGATGGTTGAATGGCCAGGGTTGATACTGAAGAAACATTCACCATAACAAAATACCGGCCCTGACATTGAAGAAAGAGTGACAGAGAAAGGTTGTGTATTTTTTGGAGAAAAGAAAATGCGGCCAAAAGAAAGTTACAAGGAAAATGGTTGATCGTGGAAAATTGGCATTTGGCGGGAGGAAAATGGGCCTATATAAGCTGGTGGGGCCAAAAAGAAGCCATTTAGCAAAGAGAAGTCGTGGGAAGAAGTAAAGTGATCGTTTTGCCCGGTTAATTAAAATACCTTTGTTTGTGTGGTCCAGTTGAATAAAAAGGCAGTTAAATCAAATTAATTTTATTTTTTTTTGTGTATTGTGTGATAAGATTTGAATGTGAGTGAACTGTAGTTGCTAAAAATGTGTAGTAGATTTGAGATTTTGTCATTTCTTTTGCTGTATAGAAAGTGATTCCTGTGATTTGGAGAATAGCACTGGCCATCCTAGCTATAAAGGGGGCCAGTGCGATATTTTATTGCGGAAAATCAATAAACCATCAGGCCATCGGACTGGGAACGGTGTTAATGGTTGAGACATCTACCTTGTAGTGCACGGTGAAGCCGAAATTGTATGGAAGCCTGTGCCGCCGGTGATTCCTTTTGTGATGTCTGGCCAGGAGCTGTGTAAGACGCCTACCACACGCGGACAGTCCTAAAATAAAAGAAAGAGAACAACAAAAATCAAATCACTAATCAGATTTAAACGGGAATCAAGGTAAAAAGTATTACCAATTTGTGTGTGTCCGTGTGTCCTCAACTGTGTCCAACTAGTTGTCTGGCAACCGTCCAGAAGGCTAGTGAAAAGAGAAAAACATAGATTAAGTAATTAAATAACAGGAAATTTTATGAAAGAAAGCTTATAAATGAATAATATAGGTTAGGCATTTAGATATAGGAAGTAACATAGAATAAAAGAAAAAAACTATATTGTGAGGAGAATAATACCTGTTCCAATCAGAAAAAAAGGCTTAAGGGAGCCAATGAGCCCCCAAACTTTGTTCTAAATTGTGTTTTGGTCTGCTATAAATGAATGGCAGAGATCTGTTAAGAGAGCTCTTTTAGTAGATAGGAAAAGTAGCATATTCGCGCCAATTAAAGCGTCTTAGGACAAGGGATAGAGGTGAATTGAGTGGTCTCCCCTAGATTAAGGAGCCAAAACTTCTTTCGATCATTCTTTAATTTGTACGGTATTGTTCTTTGTGTTTTGTTTGCCGTTTTAAAAGTGTAATATTAATATAAGAATTTTTTTCAAATTTTTTCTATACCCTTAAAAAACTCAATAAATTTTATTATGTCTTAAGTGTTTAACAGAAAAGAATATGTGTTGGTAATTGTTATACTTGCGGGGGTGAAGCGATGAAGTAAGTGCGTGTGCTAATGTGTGTGGTGTTTGGGGTCCAAGAAGAAAATGGGTAAGAGGACGCCTTGGACCATGGTTGGGAGGGCAAGTGTAGGACCGTAACAACAAGATCCCTGTGAAAAATGTTTTTCCTCTCGGGTTTAGTCGGAAGTTAGTAAGTGAAATAGTGTCCCCTCATATTTTCAATGTTTGTGTGCAGGGTTTGATTTGGCGGGTTGAGGCCCCTAGCCCTGATTGTCTCCCTACAGCTAACCGGTAACCATTTCAAACGCCGACCAAGCGCACACATAACAGAGATGGCGCCCAAATGAAAAGTAAGATGAAAGTACCTGATGCGCGTTTTAAAATGGCGATGTAAATAACGCCTTTGAACGCGGGGATGTTAGGTTAGTTAAATCTGTGCAATAAGACCGACGCACATAGCCATAGAATACTAGAGTTTTAGAAATAGATCAAAGAAACATTTAATTTTTTTTTTAACGAACTGTGATATTTTATTGCATCCAAGTTGGTGAAAAACAATTTATGCAGTGCAATATTAGATCTAGTAGGTTAAAAAAGAAATATTTTCTCCAGTTACAACGGACATGTGCAATAACTCGTTAGTTCCCAGTAGGATGACGAATGTTTTGTTAATGTCCAAGTTTTGCTTTACAATTTTTGATTTGTGTTTTACAAAGGCACAATGAATGACACAATATAGCTTCAATTTTGGGAAAAGTGCAATAGCCGTTTCAATCGACGTGTCGGTTTGAAAGTCAGTGTATTGTTAGTACCGTCAGCCATGAGCGTTTCATTAAGATGAAGATTTTAGGAAATGTCATGGGCATAGAAGTAAGTGTTAATTTTGCAAGTGTACAGCTATTAAGATTGTCTAGGAAAACATTTTTTACACCTCCAATGGAGGGCACTGTTATTTTTGTCCTTTATTAAGGAGAAACCACATAAAACGCACGCAGTGCTTCTGAGAAAGCAACGCCCCCACAAATTTATGTTCAGATTTGAAATTTTACGTTTGTAGCATTTGTATACTAAGTACTTTATGTGTTTAGAATTAGCAATTGACGTCTGTAATATTTATTGTCATATTGTTGGATATTGTTAAAACTAAGTGTCATTATTTTATTAAATAATTATTTTATTAATAAAAAAAAAAAAAAAAAAAAAAATAATAATAATAATAATTTAGTTTACGGCCAGCGGTTAGAACGATTTTTTTGTGTATCGCTGTGCAACTGAGGCATGAGTTACAATACTCGCTCAAAGAAAAGAACACTAACAGAGTCATTTGATTTGAATAGATCATTGTATTTCCCCAAAAATAGTAAGCAAAGACGTGTAGGCGTAGAGGACGAAATGGCTGAACCAAACGCGAACGTGGATGGGTTTCAAGTAAGAGATCTCTCTAGTTCTATAATGAATAGAGTTCAAAATAATGTAAATGTGCCTGCCAATGGCGGTCATCCGTCAAGTACTGAGGCAAGCGAGACATTGGCACAAGAGTCGAACGGTCAGGTTCAGGGAAGGGCTGCGACCGTCCAAAGGTCCTTAGAGCGACAAGTCAAGGATATGGTTAATGAAGAAATGGCAGAAGTAAGGAGGATGATAGCGTCTTTGGCCAAAGGTGTGAATGACCTAACCGGAATGGTCCGCTCACAATCAGCCATACCGCCAAGGGAAAATACGCCTATGCCCATATCCAGTGCTTCGAGTTCGACTAATGTAGAGAGACAGATCCATAATTATGAGAACAACATGTCTTCAGTACTTCAGGGAAATATTCACCCAGTCGTACAATACCCCACTACGACCCCATCGACCAATCGGAATGATGCTCCGACAGTGTATACTAATAACGAGCCTCTCCGCATACGCGTAGATAAGTTGGGTTTGAACTTCAGCGGGGACCCCCGCGAAATAAGAGTCAATGATTTTATTTATAGACTTGAATTGATGCGAGCTCAGTACGGTATCCCTTGGGCCGAAGTTTTAAGGGACTTTTCATTCTTAGTATCTGGCCAAGCCAGGGAATGGTACTGGTTACACCGCCAAAATAGTATCGATACCGATTGGGATGGTCTAAAACACGCACTGATAAGCCAGTATCAAACTCCACAATCGAAATTCGACATTTTGCGGGAGTTGTTGGAACGAAAACAAAGGCATACTGAATCTGTCAACAATTATTTCCATGAGATGGGAATATTACGCTCTAGATTGATGCAACCTATCCGTGAGCATGAAATGATTAAAATATTAAAAGGCAACATAAGGGAAGATATAAAACGTCATGTTTACCAGATGACTATATCTTCGGTTGAACAGTTGCGGATTGAATGTATAGAGGCGGAGCGTCATTTCCCCAGACGTGAAAATCGGCCACTACCAGTCCCACAACGACCCGCTAGGCATGTGAGTGAGATATGCGAACAAGAAGTAGAATGTCCAGAAGGGCAGGATCTTGAAAGTCTGGAAGAGAATGTTTCAGCACTTCGAGTGCAAAACCAGGCTAGATCTCAAATTATATGCTGGAATTGCCGGGAACCTGGACACATGTTCATGGATTGTCAGGCAGAATTCCGGAAATTATTCTGTTACAGGTGTGGTAAACCAGACACCGTGACGCCTAAATGCCCGATATGTTTACAGGGAAACCAGAAAAGGGGCGGAGAGAAGAGAGGGGAACCTCGTCCGTCCGACAATTTAATACCCCACAACAAGTAGAAGATAAGGTAGTTAAGATTTTACGTAATGATAAGAATAGATCAGCGAAGAATAAGGATAAGAGTATTTCTGTAGATTTTACCACACCCCAAAGGCATTATATTCCACTAGATATAAGGAAACAAAACTATGAAAAAGTAAGAGAAAGGATTTTTAACTCTGAAATTCACACGGTACCCAACAAAATTATCAAACTTAGGCAGAAAGCAAAACAATGGCGCCTACAAAGGAGATTATTGATAGATGCGATCTCGAAAGTAGTAAAGATCAGAAATGACCCCAGAGTTTTTGCGAACGTAACAATTCAAGGAGAGATCATTCAAGGTCTGCTTGACACCGGAGCTTCAGTAAGCTTGTTTGGACAAGGTTGTAGGGAGTTCATTGAAGAAATGGGAATTCCAATTATACCCATGTCCAGCAGTGTTAGCACAGCGGGTGGAAAGTTATATCGAGTGTTAGGAAAGATAAAGACTGCCTTAGAATATAAAGGGGAGTCCAAAGACATGACGTTATACCTATGTCCCGATTTGGAGCAACGCTTATATCTAGGCATAGACTTTTGGCGACTGTTTCAACTAGCCCCGGACGTATTAGGCGTGTCGGAAATAAATATTGAAAAGGTCACGAAGGATATGGCAGATACCAATGCCGAACATCGATTGAACCCACACGAGCTGTCACCTGAGCAAGCTAAACGTCTAAACGAGGTTGTCGGGAAGTTCAAAACCTTCGAAGAACATGGTCTAGGGTGTACCACCTTGGAAAAGCATTCTATAAAACTAATTGATGGGGCAGAGCCCGTGAAAGACCGTCATTATCCCATGTCACCTGCAATTCAGACAATAACTTATCAAGAAGTGGATAATATGCTGGCATTAAACGTCATAGAGGAGAGTGAAAGCCCGTGGAGTAACCGAACAACGGTGGTAAGAAAACCGGGTAAAAACCGATTCTGTGTGGACGCTCGGAAACTCAATAAACTCACGGTGAAAGACGCTTATCCACTGCAGAATATAGACGGCATTTTAAGCCGTATAGATGAAACGTTCTATATTAGCAGTGTGGATCTTAAATACGCGTTCTGGCAGATCGAGTTAGACGAACAGAGCAAGTCATATACCGCCTTTACTGTCCCAGGTCGCCCATTGTATCAATTTCGTGTGATGCCTTTTGGCTTGTGCAATGCCGCCCAGAGATTATGCCGTCTGATGGACAAAGTCATTCCCCAACGACTTAAGGAGAATGTCTTGGTGTACTTGGACGATCTGTTGATCATATCAAGTGATTTTGATGAGCATCTGCGTTTGCTAAACGAAGTAGCCGAATGCCTAAAGAAAGCCAACCTGACTATAGGATTAAAAAAATCCCAGTTTTGCTTCCGTCAGTTGAAATATTTGGGTTTTATTGTGGGCGAAGGGATTTTAAGAACCGACCCTGAAAAGATTGATGCCATTAAGAAGATCAAGGTGCCCAAAAATGCAAGAGAGGTCAGAAGTTTTCTCGGAACTGCAGGGTGGTACCGCAGGTTTATTAAAGACTTCGCCACTATCTCAGCCCCACTCACCGACACACTAAAAAAGTCCACCAAGTTTATCATCGATGACAGCGCGATAAAAGCTTTTGAGAGACTTAAAAAGGCATTAACCTCCGCACCAGTGTTACGTCACGCCGATTTCTCTAAGAGATTTTATATCCAATGTGATGCATCGGAATACGGGATAGGTGCTGTGTTATTCCAGCTAAGCGGTGATGGGGAGGAACACCCCATAGCATTCTACTCTCAGAAGCTCAATAAATGCCAGAAAAACTATAGCGTCACTGAAAAGGAGTGTCTCGCAGCTGTGATGGCCATCCGCAAATTCCGACCATATGTGGAGCTCATGGAGTTCACCGTTATCACCGATCATGCGAGTTTGCAATGGCTGATGAACCTGAAGGATCTCAGCGGTCGTTTAGCTCGTTGGTCACTGCAACTCCAGGGGTATAGCTTCAACATTGAGCATCGAAAGGGGAAGGAAAATGTGGTAGCGGATATGCTCTCACGACTACCCACAGCTGACGAGATCGAAATGGACCAAGTCTTGGACTTCCAGACCACTGAGTTTGACAGTGACACATATAAAGAGCTTCGAGAGGTTGTGAAAAGCAACCAAGAGAAATTGCCTGATCTCAAGATTATCGATAACATGATATTTAAGAAGGCCCATGCAACGTATGATCCTGATATACAAGAATTCCAATGGAAATTGTGGATCCCTGAGACGTTAACGCATGCACTAATCGAACAAGCGCATGACAACACTACAGCTGCCCATGGAGGCATATCGAAGACGTTGCATCGGTTGAAGGAGAAATACTACTGCCGCAAATGGCGTCACAAGTGCGACAATACGTCACCAGTTGCACGGTATGCAAGGAGACCAAACCCACAAATGAATACACACAGCCTACGCTCGGTGACGAGGTGGTAACCCAACGCCCTTTTCAAAAAATTTATATAGATTTCTTGGGTAAATATCCACGCTCGAAAAGTGGCAATGCTTTTATTTTCATTGTGGTAGACCATTTCAGCAAGTTCACGTTCTTGAAAGCGATGCGGGAAGCAACAGCTTCCAATGTGGTGAAATTCTTGGTACAGGATATATTCCGAAAGTTTGGCGTACCCGAAACGTTGCATAGTGACAACGGGGCCCAGTTCATATCGAAAACGTTTAAAGACATGATAGAGACATATGGTATTAACCACCTACAAACTGCACCCTATGCCCCACAGTCCAATGCATCCGAACGTGTTAACCAATCGGTGTTGGCAGCAATCCGAGCCTATCTTGAAAATGATCACAGAGACTGGGATCTATACCTGACGGACATCGAGTGTGCCCTCAGAACAGCAGTTCATAGTGCGACAGGGGTAACCCCATTTTTCGCCCTATTCGGGTACAATATGTACACACATGGATCTGATTAGAAACTGGCCCGAAAATTGCACTCTATGTCAGATCACGAGATCATCCAATTGAACAGAAGTGACAGAATGGACCTAATTCGCAATAGAATTAAACAAAACATGCACCAGGCTTATGAACGGAGCGCCAAAAGATACAATGCGAGGGCTCGTATAGTAACGTTTTCTCCTGGACAGGAGGTATACAAAAGAAACCATGTATTAAGCGACTTCGGAAAAAACTTCAACGCTAAATTCGCCCGCAAATTCATAAAATGTCGTATTTTGAAGCCCATAGGTAATAATATGTATTCCCTTGAGGATCTAAACGGAAATCCAATAGGTATATGTCATGTTAAGGATCTTAAGAGATAGAACTAATTCGAGATGATCGCCTGTTAAGTCACTGGAAACAGATAAAGTCCAAACTAAGTATTATACAGTGAGTTTTTCTGATGAAATTCCTTAGCAATTTCTTGACTGAACGCAGGTAGTCATGTTCGAACTATGCTAATAATTTGTTTTAACTTGTGTTTTAACCTTTCAACCCGTTCCATTTCATACGACTTAAATCATCACCAGCATGTGATAAATAGTCTTAACATAGCTTCCATATATGTGGATCTTACTCTCAATTTCAGTAAGATGTTGTTGCATTATAAACGCTGTTTCGTTGTGCTACTGTGCTCATACATGTAGTTCACACAAGGATAACCCTGATCCGGCATTCGCCTAACACACTTACCTGTTGGGTTGTTTCTTTTATATACATTGCCCAATAATATCATCCCTAAACCAGTCATTTCATTTAGAGCAATTAGAAAAACCAATCCGCTAAGATTAAAGGTTCATCCAATATCAATCCGTCCGTCTGTCAAAAGCACAATACTTTTCCAAAAATTTGAATTCAATTGAATTCAAAATTTGAATTTGAATTCAGTCAGTAAAATATGTTTCAGCATGAAGAACAAGCAAATATACCAAATTACGACGTAAATTAGCATAACTATCAGATCTGATAGTTGGGACCAAATTCGCCTATGAACGACTCATTTTTATGATGCCTGTCATGGACACTTAGTTCAAATTATCTGTTAGCTAATAAAGCTCCTACTTAAATAAACATTTTCATTGGATAGTAAGTTTTAACCGTGGGTAATATGCCACTAGGGTTGAGGATTACGATTCATGTTGTTTTAAGGAGAATAATTTTTTTTTGTCCTATCGTAATTCTTAAAACCAAACATTGGTGTCACCACAATCCCATATCAAACTATCGCTCTACTTCCAACAATATGCCAGTAAACATCTTAACTGCATTGTATTTCATGCCACCAAAAAAAAAATTGCTAATTGCGTACCGTAGACCTCAAAGTGAGCTGCATGAGTAAACACACTTTTCTAAGACAATATGGTATACGTGGTATACTCCACACATTGTATTTTTGTAGGTGTTAAACTTTACATACCACTTGTTATGAACCACTTTTTTTTTACAACTATAACATTTTGGGTCATTTCTGGATTTTCCAACGACCTTACATCTGCCACGACAAGACAAAAAAACAACCACCACTATGTCACTGCTTCATAGAGACTTTTCATAGCAAAAGGCTTACAACATTTGAGTAAAGGCCGACGATCGTCTCAACGCCAAGTTGCCTGTTATTTTTATGAGGTCAATGTATAGGCATAGAATCCGAGTTTCTTTGCGGCACCAATAAACACATTTTGCATGTCTGATATTCATAAAAGCCTACCACCAGTATTCACAAAACAAAAAGAAGCTTTATAGTTGGTTTATTTGATATTTCTATAAAGGAAATCTGTCAACTGAGCCTACTGTAACGCTACATCAAGTTTTGTAAATAGGGACAACAACTATTTCATCCTCAAATTGCGCTCATATAAACAGTATATGTCGATTAGCATATCAATGATTTATTTTCACTATCATATTCGCCCAAGAGCAACAAATGCATAAACACAAGGTAGTGGCCAACGTCTGTCTGTTGACCATGGTTATCATGATCGAGAAACAACTCATTCGTTGCCCTTTGGTAAAGTGGTATTTAAACAAAATAGAAACTATCGTCTACGAACACAAACTAGACAACCACAACGATTATGGTACCTGAGAAATGGAAGACGAGATGATGCTTGCATAAAGTGGCTGAGTCGAGGGACACGTACGTGGTCAGGTAGAGATATGACACAGCAATCTTCATGAGCCGGTGGTCTGTCGCACATCCATCTTGACAAGGAGTTCCGGGCGATGGTTACATTTCGCGGCGTCAAGAACAGCAACACGCCGACAACATTGGGTCTGTGGATTGTAAGGGAAATCAGTTTTTTTCATTTATATGTAATACGCATATACTCACCTGGAAATGGTTACCAACCATTCGTTGTCTAGAGCCCGGCATGAGACATCTCGGGTGTGGGTGTTCCCCACGTTGGTAATCCTACCTGTCCTGGCACATCGATTTCGTCTGCGGAGCCTCGCCGATCCCCGATGTTTTGTTGCAGGCCATCCTTAGGCGAATAATCAGTCGCGAGGCCACGATAGCTGTAAGGGGGTGGGGGGTGCTATGGTAATTAACATGTTAGAATTGTTATGGCCAAAGCACGCCACCACCGATGTATAAACTAGGACGGCGATCCAAATAGGGAGATATTCCTAGATGGATGAGCACATTGTGTTTTCTTTTAAAATTAAATATATATTTTCTTATGTGCTCTCCGGCGTGCTTCTGGTTGATGTTGTGAGGTGGTGGTGGCGTGCGAGTGAATATGGAAATGCATGAAGTTGGCTGCAAGTGTCACCAGATTGTCAGAGGAGCTTAGAGTTAATGGATGACGTGGGGTAAGTCGCACTGGTGTAGAGCGACGAATTGTCCGACAAATCTGTTGTCCGTTAATTTGATGGTTGAATGGCCAGGGTTGATACTGAAGAAACATTCACCATAACAAAATACCGGCCCTGACATTGAAGAAAGAGTGACAGAGAAAGGTTGTGTATTTTTTGGAGAAAAGAAAATGCGGCCAAAAGAAAGTTACAAGGAAAATGGTTGATCGTGGAAAATTGGCATTTGGCGGGAGGAAAATGGGCCTATATAAGCTGGTGGGGCCAAAAAGAAGCCATTTAGCAAAGAGAAGTCGTGGGAAGAAGTAAAGTGATCGTTTTGCCCGGTTAATTAAAATACCTTTGTTTGTGTGGTCCAGTTGAATAAAAAGGCAGTTAAATCAAATTAATTTTATTTTTTTTTGTGTATTGTGTGATAAGATTTGAATGTGAGTGAACTGTAGTTGCTAAAAATGTGTAGTAGATTTGAGATTTTGTCATTTCTTTTGCTGTATAGAAAGTGATTCCTGTGATTTGGAGAATAGCACTGGCCATCCTAGCTATAAAGGGGGCCAGTGCGATATTTTATTGCGGAAAATCAATAAACCATCAGGCCATCGGACTGGGAACGGTGTTAATGGTTGAGACATCTACCTTGTAGTGCACGGTGAAGCCGAAATTGTATGGAAGCCTGTGCCGCCGGTGATTCCTTTTGTGATGTCTGGCCAGGAGCTGTGTAAGACGCCTACCACACGCGGACAGTCCTAAAATAAAAGAAAGAGAACAACAAAAATCAAATCACTAATCAGATTTAAACGGGAATCAAGGTAAAAAGTATTACCAATTTGTGTGTGTCCGTGTGTCCTCAACTGTGTCCAACTAGTTGTCTGGCAACCGTCCAGAAGGCTAGTGAAAAGAGAAAAACATAGATTAAGTAATTAAATAACAGGAAATTTTATGAAAGAAAGCTTATAAATGAATAATATAGGTTAGGCATTTAGATATAGGAAGTAACATAGAATAAAAGAAAAAAACTATATTGTGAGGAGAATAATACCTGTTCCAATCAGAAAAAAAGGCTTAAGGGAGCCAATGAGCCCCCAAACTTTGTTCTAAATTGTGTTTTGGTCTGCTATAAATGAATGGCAGAGATCTGTTAAGAGAGCTCTTTTAGTAGATAGGAAAAGTAGCATATTCGCGCCAATTAAAGCGTCTTAGGACAAGGGATAGAGGTGAATTGAGTGGTCTCCCCTAGATTAAGGAGCCAAAACTTCTTTCGATCATTCTTTAATTTGTACGGTATTGTTCTTTGTGTTTTGTTTGCCGTTTTAAAAGTGTAATATTAATATAAGAATTTTTTTCAAATTTTTTCTATACCCTTAAAAAACTCAATAAATTTTATTATGTCTTAAGTGTTTAACAGAAAAGAATATGTGTTGGTAATTGTTATACTTGCGGGGGTGAAGCGATGAAGTAAGTGCGTGTGCTAATGTGTGTGGTGTTTGGGGTCCAAGAAGAAAATGGGTAAGAGGACGCCTTGGACCATGGTTGGGAGGGCAAGTGTAGGACCGTAACAACAAGATCCCTGTGAAAAATGTTTTTCCTCTCGGGTTTAGTCGGAAGTTAGTAAGTGAAATAGTGTCCCCTCATATTTTCAATGTTTGTGTGCAGGGTTTGATTTGGCGGGTTGAGGCCCCTAGCCCTGATTGTCTCCCTACAGCTAACCGGTAACCATTTCAAACGCCGACCAAGCGCACACATAACACATTATCAATTTTACTGTTTATGATCAGACTGCAATAATAAATAGTGTTCAATGGATGCAATTCATACCACATCCAACCCCTTTTGCGTTGCCCAATTTAGGGGTGTCCATCTTCGCCAGCCACTTTAGAGTGACCATCATCAACACTACCTGGTTCTCCCTGCATATTATAGTTAAGAACCAGAACACATAAACAAAGAAAGAGGGCAAGAGGTAGTAACATACTCAAAATCAGAGATGCACTAATCATTGATTTTGACAGATAGTGTACTCAATATTTTGTTGTTTATGCTCTTTTTTGAACGAAGTCCGTTTCTGGCCTCCAGGCTAAAAGTACAATAGATAACTCGCAGTTTAATTTTCTGCCGACTGAAGCTAAAAACAGTTGATCATTTTCGTACTTTTTGAATGTTTACAATTTTGTGTCACCCTGTGTTTTAGAAAATTTTGTGTAATCGAATGTTAGCGACGCCGCTAACTTCACAGATATTTTTTAAGATTTTTTTAAAGGAAGTTTAAGTGAAATTTAGAAGGAATATCGGAGACAATGGAACATTTGGATTTGTATGAAATCATTGGCGTTTCCAAAGATGCAACAGATGCTGAAATAAAAAAGGTGAAAAAGGCTAAGACCGTGTTATTTTCTATGTGCAATGTGTTATTTTCTGTGTGCCAAGCTAAAGACTAGGATTATTATGTCAGGGTGCATTAGTAAATTCAAAGGGGAAGCTGGCTATTGCAAAATAAGAATAAAAACAACAGGATTAAACTGAAATTGCACTTGTGTGAATGGAGTTAATATGATTATTTTAATTTATATGGAATTGGAATTTTTATTATTATCCCTTTAATATAGTGAGAGAAGAGGGTAAAATGATCCAAAGAGAAGATTTGTTTGCTCTGCAAATGTCAAAACAGTAGAACAACCCTGTTTTGGAAACATAAATCGTTTACCGTTCTTATTATTTAAAAGGAATTATTTAAGCAATATTGTACTTTAAGATTACATGTAGTCAAAATAACTTGTTGTTTGATGTTTGTTGTATTTGCAGAATTATCGAAAATTGGCCAAAGAATTTCATCCTGACAAAAATCCAGATGCTGGTGATAAGTTTAAGGAAATCTCATTTGCCTACGAAGTACTGTCTGATCCGGAAAAACGCAAAATATATGATCGTTATGGCATAAAAGGTCTGCAGGAGGGTGCCGATGGTTTTAGCGAAGGCAATGAATTCTTTTCACAATGGTTTCCGTTTACCTCTATGGGCGGCGGCCATGGTCGTGATGCAAGAGGGAAAGGCGCCCAGATAGTTATAAAGCTTGAAGTGACCCTAGAAGAGATATATAATGGAAATGTTTCAAAAACTGTCGAATATAAACGTACATCATTCTGTTCTCAGTGTGGTGGTGATGGCGGCCCAAAAGAAGCCCAAGAAAAGTGTAGCCACTGCAATGGCATGGGCAGAAAAGCAAGTTATGCGTTTATGGGACTAACGGCTGTTGAAACGGTGAGTTGTAAATACGTATGCATAATTAACGGATACCATCCAACTCCAATAGCATCTAAGAAGTTAACCTCCTTTGGTAAACAAGGGTAAATAAATTGCAAATTTTGCCCATGAACATACCACTAAGGAAAAGGGGCAAGCTTCTAACATATCAAGGAGCGTAGTCCGATTCAAGTTTAAGCTCAATGATAAGGGGCCTCCTTTTTATAGCCGAGTCCGAATGACGTGCCGCAGTGCGACACATCTTTGGAAAGTACCTCACAAATGTTGCCAGCATTAGGAGGGGAAAACTACCGCTGAAAATTTTTTCTGATGGTCTCGGCAGGATTCGAACCCAGGCGTTCTGCGTCATAGGCGGACATGCTAACCTCTGCGCTACAGTGGCAAACAAGGTTAGTTTTAGCAAAAAAACGTTATGGCATGTGCAGCTGTCTCAACGCTTGTTCAACTGGCCAGCCAATCCTACTCGGTTAACTACCAGATTGCTTTGGACACAACCTGTAACCCAGCTAGCAAGAGGTTGGGTGTGAACTGACAAGAAGAAACACATGGAGAATCGTACAAAGGAAACAGAAGCTGTCGCAGTTTAGCTAATTATTTTTGAAGAATTTTTTTCCCAACTCAGAAAATTCCGCTTAACCTTTTTGGTGGTTTGTTTGTAAGGTTTTGGGTTTTGGAGTATTCGGAGATCTATAGTAGTATCTTACCAACCGGTTTCAAAAGAGTTTCTAATCCATTTATTTTCAGATCTGTTCGGCTTGTCATGGACACGGTAATATAATACCAGAGGATCTGCGTTGTACTTCGTGTCAAGGCAAAGGTTTGGTAGAGGAAAATGTCAAACGTGAAATTGTCATTGAAAGAGGTGCACCTAACATGTTGAAGATACCATTCTTCTCTGAGGGCAATCAAGGGCTACAAGGTTTCCGCGGAGACATGGTAGTAGTGTTGATCCAGGCCGAACATCCCACATTCGAACGTCGCAACAATGACCTATTAATGCGTAATATTAACATTAACATAACCCAAGCGCTGTGTGGCTTCGTACATTGTTTCAAACATTTGGATGGACGCAACATTTGCATTTCCACAAATCCCGGTGAGGTGATACGTCACGGTGAATTTAAAGTGGTGCCCGTTGAAGGCATGCCCTTGCGTAATAATCCTTTCGATCGTGGCGATCTGATTGTGCAATTTTCCATACAATTTCCCGAAAATCATTTTGCCACACCCGAACAGTTGGCCCAACTGGAAACACTGTTGCCACCACGAGAACCATTCGTAATGCCACCAGAAGCCGAAGAAGTGCAATTAGTGGAATTTCAGCCCAGAGATGAGCACGATACGCGTGGCGCTCATGGTGGTATGGATGATGATGAGGAATACGAGGGCGGTCCACATTTCGAAAGGGTGCAATGCCAAACCGCCTAAGCCCTTGTATATGTACAGAGAGGAAAATGGAGAGAGAGAGAGAGCGGAGGCAGACGGATTATGTATTTCTATATACATACATTTACCTATATATGTATATTTCATCAATATTTATTTACATATACGTATTGTTAATTTGATTCACGTCACCACACACACACACACCCACAAACACTTACTACAAGGAAGGCCACAAGAGGGGCAAAACCACCCAATCACTCAAAATGGACTAAAAACCCTAAAACTTAACCCGTATTTATAGAACGCTTCAAAAGCTTAAAGCATAGTTATATCCTCAGAGATCTGGTCTCATTTACTTTCGTTATATTTTTGTGTTATTTTTATTTTTCTAATCACTGAAAATTTAAAAACCATGCTACTACTCCTCGTTTGTTCTATTGTGTTTATTTCTTTACTTCTAACATCTCATACTTTGTATCTTTAGTAAAACGAAAATTTATGTAATATTTTAATTTAAAAAAACAAAAAGAAAACTTACCCAAGAATGATAACAACAAAACTAAAATATTCATAAAAATTAAAAAAAAACTTGTTTTACCATTTCTACATAAGGCACCAACAACAAAGGTACTATCCCATGGCAGCCGGTTTGAACCATATATGGCACAGATGTCGAAAAGCCTAGCATATGTTACTGTCCCACTTATGGCTGTAAAACCTTAAATAGAGATATCGGTCTGTAAGGCAGCTATATCCAAATCTGGACCGATTTGGGTCAAGCTGCAGAAAAACATCGAGAGCCTAGCACAACTCACTGTCCCAAATTTCGGCGAAATCGGACAATAAATGCGCCTTTTATGACCCCAAAACCTTATATCGAGAGATCGATCTATATGCCAGCTATATCCATATATGGACCGATCTAGACCAAATTGCAGAAATATGCCGAGGGGCTTAACTTAAGTCACTGTCCCAAATTTCGACGACATCGGACAATAAATGCGCCTTTTATGGACCCAAAACCTTAATTCGAGAGATCGGCCTGCATGGCAGCTATATCCAAATTTGGACCGATCTGTGCCATATTACAAACCAATGTCGAGGGGCTTAACTTAAGTCACTGTCCCAAATTTCGACGACATCGGACAATAAATGCGCCTTTTATGGGCCCAAAGCCTTAAATCGAGAGTTCGGTCTATATGGCAGCGTTATCCAAATCTAGACCGATCTGAACCAAATTGAAGGAAGATGTTGAAGGGCCTAACACAACTCACTGTCCCAAATTTTGGCAAAATCGGACAATAAATGCGCCATTTATGGACGCAAGACCTTAAATCGAGAGATCGGTCAGCTATATCCAAATCTGGACCGATCTGCACCAAATTGAAGGAGGATGTCGAGGAGTCTAACGCAACTTACTGTCCCAAGTTTCAGCAAAATCGTAAAATAAATATGGCTTTTATGGGTCTAAGACCCTAAATCGGCGGATCGCTCTATATGGCAGCTACATCCAAATCTGGACCGATCTGCACCAAATTGAAGGAGGATGTCGAGGAGTCTAAGGCAACTCACTGTCCCAAGTTTCAGCAAAATCGGATAATAAATATGGCTTTTATGGGCCTAAGACCCTAAATCGGCGGATCGCTCTATATGGCAGCTACATCCAAATCTGGACCGATCTTGGCTAAAATGAAGAAGGATGTCGAAGGGCCTAACACAACTCACTGTCCTAATTTTCAGCAAAATCGGATAATAAATGTGGCTTTTATGGGCCTGGGAGCCTAAATCGACGGATCGCTCTATATGGGGGCTATATCAAGATATAGTCCGATATAGCCCATTTTCGAACTTAACCTGCTTATGGACAAAAAAAGAATCTATGCGAAAGTTCAACTCAATATCTCTATTTTTTAAGACTGTAGCGTGATTTCAACAGACAGAGGTACGGGCATGGCTAGATCGTCTTAGATTTTTACTCTGATCAAGAATATATATATACTTTATAGGGTCGGAAATGGATATTTCGATGGGTTGCAAACGGAATGACAAAATGAATATACTCCCATCCTTCGGTAGTGGGTATAAAAAAGCGCTGTAGAACACAGACAAAATTTACGGCAGTACAATGTAAGACAGAATGAAGAAGTCATGATCCCAGATCGGTTTATATGGCAACTATATCAGGTTATGTACCGATTTGCACCATACTGAGCACAGTTTTTGGAAGTAATAACAAAACACCTCATGCAAAACTTCAGTCAAATCGGATGAGAATTGCGCCCTCTAGAGGCTCAAGAAATCAAGACCCAAGATCGGTTTATATGGCAGCTATATCAAAACATGTACCGATTTGGCCCATTTACAATCCCAACCGACCTACATTAATGAAAAGTATTTGTGCAAAATTTCAAGCGTCTAGTTTTACTTCTTCGAAAGTGCCTAGCTTTACTCCTCTAGCGAGCTTTCGACAGACGGACGGACATGGCTAGATCGACTTCAAATGTCATGACGATCAAGAATATTTACACGTTATGGGGTCTTAGATGAATATTCGAGGTGTTACAAACGGAATGACGAATTTGGTATACCCCCTATCTATGGTGGAGGGTGGTGGTGGAAATCGAACCACAAATTAAGATTTCGCAGCCCTAACAAGTTGTCCAACTTTAGGAACCTCCAGGAGGCGTCCGGACCACTTGGGCCTTAAAATTTTACATACGATCCCATCAGCTCTAATCATTAAAAATTTCAAAGAGATACCTCTCCCCGATTCTATCCCACTGTGCGTAGCTAAGGATGGATGAGAGAAGGATGTAGTGTTTATTGACATTTTTCTTAAATCTCTGAATGTCATAGTGGGTGGAAAAAACATTAGCCGGAAGTCGATTCCACATACGAACGAAGAATTCTCTCTATAATGCATTGTCCGGTCCGCTGGCCAATCAATCACAAAAAGTTGTGAATTCCTGGAATGCCTAGTGTCTCTGACAAACATCCTTACATCAGGTATAAAAAGACGAACACACACCATGAAAGTACCGATAGAAAGAAATTTCCTTGAAATTTTATTTCGATAGAAAACTAGCCAAACCGGGCCCTCTCCGCTGCGCCTTCTTTAACTCTCTAATATCTTTTAAGGGTGGGGACACTTCGCCATGAATGTGAATATCGAGTTCGTTACAATGGCACGAACTCGATATTCACATTCAGGGTCCACCTATATGTCAGCCTACGACGCTGAATTGTCGTGATTGGTCTATATATTTATTTGGCGGGTTCTGGACGGCCCCCGAGGCACCAGACTATAACAATAGAAAGCATGTTTTGTTTTTGGTGACGGTAGGTTCGGGTTAACCAAGATTATCGACGACAGTCCTCTGGCTTTCACTGCCAAATCGTCTGCCCTTTCATTCCCCCTTACTCTGTTATGGCACTCAAACGATCTCCTTCTCACACTCCTTGGTCATGGTAAGAATGCAAAAAATTTCGAACGAATCGCATCACCAATCTCCGAGATCTGGTGTTTTAAAAAATTAGGGTAATGAGAAGTGCTTCTTAGGGGAGCGATGGCAGCTCAGACATTTCGACTCAATTATGGATATCAAATTCGTGCAACACTCCCCAAACCCTTTAATTTGGGCCTCATATTGCCATGGTCGGTAAATATGAATTGTTTGGAGAGTGTTTTGGGGCTGGGGCAGCCAGCCGTACTTTGCCTAGAAAATAGATATCAAATTCGTTACCCTCAAATATCGCTGATTTGAGCTCCAATTTGCGATAGTCGGAATGAAGTTCAGTTTAGGGAGTGACGCCCTAAAGCACCTCCTAAACTGAACTTCATATCCCCCCAAACACTTGGCTACAAAATTGGATATCGAATTCGTTTTCTACTCTCAAATACCTTTCATTTGAGTCCCATATTGTCATAATGGGTCAATTAACGTATTTCATGTATTTTTAGGTGGAAAAGCGCCATCTGGACTTGAACGCAAATTTTAATGTCATATTCGTTATTTACTTCCTAATACCTTTCATTTGAGTCTCATATAGCCATGGTCGGCTTATATGCCCATTTGTGGGTTGGACCTTATTTTTTATGCCATATTTGTTATCTAATGCCGAATACTTTTCATTTTCAATCTGTGAAAATTTGAAGAAAATCGGTTCAGTCGTTTTTGATTCTACGGAACAAACAAAAAAACCGAGTCACATATAGTCATGATGGGTCATATGCCCATTTAAGGCATTTTTGGGAGGTAGGGTGACCGCCTATACTTCGAACTGATTTTGTATGCTAGATTCGTAATCTACTCCCGAATACCTTTCATTTGAGGCATATATTGACATGAACGTCCAATATGTCTGTTTGGGGTAATTTCGGGGTTGGGGCCGCGCGATGGGTACTTAGACCTAAATTTTAATACCATATTCGTATTCTATTTGTCAATACCTTTCATTTGATATCCATATTGTCCCGATCGGTCTACTTTTGTTTTTGGGTGGTGTTTTTCGATAACGGGGGAGCGCCCGCCAAATAAACAAATTATAAATTCTATTTCTCCTTCTTGACCATATTCGCAATCTACTCCCGAACACCATTCATTTGAGTCCCATATTGTCATGATCGTCCAAAAAACCTATTTTAGGTGGTTTTGCGGTTGAGGCGGCCCCCCAGTTACATGGACCCAATTTTTAATATGAAATTCGTAGTCTAATCCTGAATACCTTTCATTTGAGTCCCATATTATGCCGATCGGTCCACTTTTATTTTTGGGTAGTTTTTTTGGGTTAAGGGGGAGGGTCCGCCCCCCTTCCGATATCAAAAAATTATATAGCCTATGTTTCCTTCCAGACCAACCTACACAATCTGTGAAAAGTTCAAGGTAATCGGTTCAGCCGTTTTGAGTCAATTCAATTTTATATACAAGATTTCCTTGAAATTTTAATTCTATAGAAAATTTCCTTAAAATTTTAATTCTATAGAAATTTTATTTCTATAGAAAATTGCTTTGGAACAATTTTTCTAAATTATATTTCTAAAGAGAATTTCTTTGAATCCTTTTTTTATTTTCCGGGAATTTCTAAAAAATGTAATTTCTTTGGAAAATTTCTTATAAAACTTCCCAGAAATTTTGATTCCTGCAAGAAAAAAAATCCTTTTTATTTTGAACATATGAATAGAAAACTCATGGTCATTTGATAATTAAAAATTTTGAATTATAAAATCTCACCATAAACTCAACATGTTCTATACAACATCAAACCTACTTCAACCACTCGCAACGTGTGTCGGTTTGTGTGTGTGTGTGTGTGTTTATAAAAGGAATGAGAGTTGTTTATTACGATGCCTAACTAACCTTGACCTGATTCTAAGAAATTACACAAGCAAACTACGTAGAAGAATATCGGACAGTTGTGTATGTGTGTGTGTGTGTGTGTGTGCGTGTGTGTATCTGAGGCTGAGGTTGTGTTCGGGGAGTAAATTGTACTATTGCTGCTAGTAGTCTTTGGGGACCGGTTTTATTCTGAGGTTGTTGCGCACACAAAGCATTGCCAGAGAATCAGACAAAAATAAACAACGAGCTTCTCCAAATGGCCTAACTATGTCTGTACGTAGTACATACAGGTATCTCGCGAGCAAATCAATTGCTACGCATGCGCTATTTTTAATTTCAAATTGTGTTTATGTGCTTAAGTAGCTGAACAAAAAAAACACTTTAATAAATGGATTGGAGTAGGGTTGCCAACATAGAGAGTATTTGAGGAAAGAAAGGGGTAAAAGGAAATGGATTTAAATTGTAGTTGTTGTAGCCACATTCTTGTAGCGGTAACAATACTCGTCAAGATCCTTAAGTTATAAAGCTCCTTCAGGTCCATATGACCGATCGCCGTGGAAACGTTATGGCCATTGGTTACTGAAAGGCGCCAATACCGCGCCTTGTCATATCGAGTACAAAAGGCACTTAGTATTGAAGCAAGAGACGTTGTCCCCTGGCCTGTCGCAAATAGAATGAAGACTCTTATTCCAGTTAAGAGTATAACGCCTAAATCAGACGACAAATGTTGGTTTAATATGACATGCAGAGATGCTCTCAGATCGAAAGAGGAGGCATTCAGGAACTGGCGCTTGTATAAAAATGCAAATACTGAACTGCTGCGCAAGCAGGCAAGATCTTCGTGTGCCAAAGTGCTACGAACTAAGGTTCTTCTACACGAGGAAGTAAGAGCTTTTGGTCGTTTGAGAAAAGGGTAAAGGGTAGTTCTTCATCTATCCCAACTCTTGTTGAGGATGATCAAACGTTTACTGACCCGATTGATAAGGCTACCCTGTTGGCTGATATATTTGCAAGGAACTCTTCCCTGCCGGATAGCAATCAACCACTCCCCTTAATCGAAAATGTATCTGGCATCTTGCCCCAGATATTTTTATGAGCCCGTGGAGTTAAAAGAGGTCTTGAGAATCTAGACGTAAATAAATTCCCGGACCCGGATGGCATATCATCACTTGTCTTGCGCAAGTGTTCTTCGAGGCTTGCTCGATCTCTACGCCACCTTGTCATCCTTGCCTACCGTGCGGGAATCTTCAAGGCGCGTTGGAAGGTAGCGAATGTTTAGCCAATAGCCAAGAATTGGATTTGAGGTGTCGAAAGAAACATTCAAGTGCTTAGGCTTCCTTAAACGGTGTAAGAATTACTTCACTCCTTCTGATCTTCTTTACGTCCATGGAGTACTCACATGTATAGGCTGGAGCTTCAAAATCATCCCTGGAGCTATTGGACCGTGTACAGAGGAGAGCGATGTCGTTGATTAGGGACAGTAGGGTATCCACTTCTATTGCCTCCCTTGAACATCGTCGCAATGTGGGTTGTTTGGCACTGTTCTATCGGTACTTTCAAGGTGTGTGTTTGTCTGATATTCGTCTTCTTATTCCCGATGTAAGGATGTTCGTCAGAAATACTAGACATTCCAGCAATTCACATCCGTTTGTGATTGATTGGCCAGCGGACCGGACAATGCATTATAGAGAGAATTCTTATTTCGCCCGAACCCTTCGTATGTGGGATCGACTGCCAAATTCCCACCTACTATGACATCCAGAGATTTAAGAAAAATGAAAAATGAGAAGGTTTTCTCATCCATCCTTAGCAACGCACAGTGAGAGATATCTCTCTCCCCGATCGTAGAACAATACTTCGCGATGTTATAAATGGAATTAGAGGACTCGTAAAACCCTCCTTCCTGAGTTCGTCCCATTTTTTCGTGATCTTCGTTAAATCAACTGGAAAGATTGTTTGCTGGCTGCAAAAGCTGGCATGCTGACTTTAGCACGGCCACAGCTTGACGGACGGCGTGGTTCATGAGTGTTTTATTATTTTTTCAAGTGTTGGTAACTCTGATTACAATTTCTTTGTTCTTTCATTCGTCTTATGTCGTTTTATTTCGTTACAATTCGACGCGATTCGTTTTAATTAACTTAAGTGGTAATAATCAGTTACGTTAATCGAATTCTAAATGAAGTCTTTAACTATCGCTCTTGCTCTCTCTCTCTCTTTGTCTTTCTCTCACCTCTAAATGTGGTTTCTATTGAAATGCAACACCATATGTTGTGACAAAGCCTAGTGCTATTAGTGTCATTAAATATGTTTGTGGGATGGCTGGCGGGCAAAGGAGAGGCACTGAAGGAGAGCAGTTTGGCTCTGTTGGTCGAGGTTTTTTAGTTTGCTCTTTTTTTTGGCGTTTTACATGTTCAAGTTTAAGTTATAAAATGAAATCTGTTCTAAATTCTGAGCGTTTTGAGGTTTGTCAAGCTGCTAAAAAACTAAATCGAGGTGATTTCGTCATTGATGTTCAGCTAAGGTCAATGTTGCAGCACATTGACAAACTTAAGGCAGTGAGACAGGCTCATTGTCAGCCAGTTTTCACTTTAAGCGCACATAAAAATGATAATACAACAAAAATAATGGCTACAACAACTGCTTCTCTAAAACAAGTGCCAAACAGTGGCTTTGCATAGAGAATAGATGCGATAAACATGCGCCGGTGAAAAAATGTTTGCTTTGCTTTAAAAATTCTTATTTCAATTGCTTTGCAGAAGGTTGACTGGCGATGCCATTCATGAGTCATTAACGAAATTGGAAATATTTGAAGGTCAGATGCTTTTGAATGAAAATTAAAAGAAAAAAAAATGGTTTGCCAGTGTTAGAAAATTAAGAACTAAAAATAAAGAAGCACTAATACAACACGCAAAAATAGCTTAAAAAAGGCATTGAGTTCGGTGCCATACATTTGAATATCTAACACTGATGTTTATTAAGTTTTTAGTATTTTACAGAATTTTCCATTTATCTTCCTCAAAAAGATTAAAAAAATATTGGTTTTCTCACAAAAATTTTCTTCTCCACCCTGTTCTCTAATTCCTGGTGGATCTGTGCGTATGAGTGTTTATGTCACTCATACGCATCCTTGGCATGCCAAATAAAAAACAAGTAAAAAGGCATTAAGTTCGGCCGGGCCGAACTTTGGATACCCACCATCTTGGATATATATGTAAACCCCCTTTCGTCAAAATCCGGTGAAATATGCATACCTTATGCCCCATAGCAGCAATATCGAAATACGTTGCGATTTGGACCAAATACTAATAAGTACAAGCCATTGTTCAATTGTGTATAACAAAATATTGGCATTTTAAGTAGCTATATCTAAAAATAAACCGATCGGAACCATATACGACACGGATGTCGAAAATCCTAACATAAGTCACTGTGTCAAATTTCAGTGAAATCGGATTATAAATGCGCCTTTTATGGGCCCAAGACTTTGAACCGAGATATCGGTCACATGGCAGCTATATCCACATCTGGACCGATTTGGGCCAAGTTGCAGAAAAGTGTCGAAGAGCCTAACACAAAGCACCGTCCCAAATTTCGGCGAAATCGGACAATAAATGCGCCTTTTATGGGCCCAAAACCTTAAATCGAGAAATCAGTCCATATGGCGGCTTTATCGAAATCTGAACCGATCAGGGCCAAATTGAAGAAGAATGTCGAAGGGTTTAAGACAACTCACTGTCCCGAATATCAGCAAAATCGGATAATAAAAGTGGCTTTTATGGGCCTAAGACCCTTAATCGGAGGATCGGTCTATATGACGCTATATCCAAATCTGGACCGATCTGGCCCAAATCAAAGAAGGATGTCGAAGGGCCTAACACAACTCACTGTCCCAAATTTTGGCGACATCGGATAATAAATCGGACGATCGGTCTATATGACAGCTATATCCAAATCTGGACCGATCTGAGCCAAATTGACAAAGAATGTCGAAGGGCCTTAGATTAATCACTGTCCCAAATTTCATCAAAATCGGATAATAAATGTGGCTTTTATGGGCTTAAGACCCTAAATCGGCGGATCGGTCTATATGGGGGCTATATCAAGATATAGTCCGATATAGCCCATCTTCGAACTTAAACTGCTTATGAAAAGAATCTGTGCAAAGTTTCAGCTCAATATCTCAATTTTTAAAGACTGTAGCGTGATTTCAATAGGCAGACGGACGGACATGTCTAGATCGTCTTAGATTTTTACGCTGATCAAGAATATATATACTTTATAGGGTCGGACATGAATATTTCGATGTGTTGCAAACGGAATGACTAAATGAATATACCCCCTATCGTACGGTGGCGGGTATAACAAAGGACTTGCACCTTAATTACAGCAGTTTAAATGTATTTAAACAAAAATTACATATTTCCTGCTCACTTACTATTTCTAATGTATTTTTTTTATTATTATATTATTAATTCTTTTTTTAAGAATACAAATTTGAGATGCTTTTTTACGAAAAACAAAAATTTACTGCTTAACATACATTTTGAGTTAACAGAGGCAAATCAATCATCTACACAAACACTCTCTGCTAACATTGCCATCAAGAATAGCTCTCACCGACCTCACTCAACAATGTTGAGTCAACACTGAAAACACATACACACCGACATGGTTAAGGTGCTGAGTAGTTTATTTGTATTGCTTTATAAGAGAGCAGTAAATTAAGAGAACGTACACAAAGAGTACAAGAAAAAAACTTCTGAGAGTTTTTACTGTCAGCTCTTTGCTTTCGATGTGTTTTTGATTTCTCTTTTTTGAATAATCTCTTGCTGTATGAATAGGCGCACATACATACATATATTGTGTTATGAACTGTTGCTCTTAAATAGCGACTGCATGGGGAGTGGATTGGTTGAAATGCGTACCACCTTTATCATATTTCGACGTTCATGTCGTTTGTGTTATCACAACAATATTTCAAACGACGCAAATGACTTTCTTAAGAAAATGGTGGTGGTCTATTGCAAGCATGTATGTATGTATATTTGCCATTTTATATTCAATTGTTATTAAAACAAGTAAAAGGGCATTAAGTTTGGAACTTTGGATTTCCACCACCTCGGGTATATGTGTTAACCACCTTTTGTCAAAACCGGAGAAAAATGCATCATTTATGAACCCATTGGAGCTTTATTTAAATATGGTGTGATTTGGACCAAACTCGGCACGGACGTCGAGTGGTCTAATAAATACAATTCACTGTTCAAGTTGTTAAAACAGAATATTGTTCGATATGGCAGCTATATGCAAATATAGACCGATCTGAACTATATAGGGAATGGATGTCGAGAAGTCCAAAAAAACAAGGCCGCGAGGATAACGGCGCAACTCAGACGACAGATGGCAAACATAGGTGGGCCTCTTCCGAGCAGGCGCAGACACTTAATGGAGACATGCAATAGAATCCTCCTATATGGGATCAGACACTGCGGACATTGGCAGCTATATGAAAATATAGACCGATCTGAACTATATAGGGAATGGATGTCGAGAAGTCTAAAAAAACAAGGCCGCGAGGATAACGGCGCAACTCAGACGACAGATGGCAAACATAGGTGGGCCTCTTCCGAGCAGGCGCAGACACTTAATGGAGACATGCAATAGAATCCTCCTATATGGGATCAGACACTGCGGACAGCATGCCAAACGAAATCCCTGCCCTCTATACAGAGGACGGCGGCTCTTAGGGTCATATCAGCCCTTGTAATAGCCGGAGTGGTTCCGATAGACTTACAGGCCATGGAGCGCTCCAGGCTATACACCGCGAAGTGCGACACCCAGAAAGGACAGGGTGAGATTCAAACAGATCATATAGGGTCGATACAAGATAGGATTATCGAGAAATGGCAACAAAGGAGGACGAATGAGAATCGAGCCGGGTGGACGCGACGACTAAAACCCGGCCGGCACGGAATAGGTGTAAGCACCACACAGGCTGGAACATTGAGATCCAATCTGTGTGGTGTTCATTGATGTCATGAGAAGCTTAGCTGCGAGCTACCGGGCGCGTCCACGGATTGTGGAATGCTCCATACGGAGTAGCTGCAACGGCAGTCGCGGACAATCAGCGCCATCGAGTGGAGACGCTCAGTGAGAGGCCGGGTGGCACCGGATCTTGCACAAATACTAAGTGTTTGCACAAATACTTGTGTCCGCGGCGAGCGGTCCTTTGGAAAGGAACGAGCTTGCTCGCACAGGAGCTTGACGAGGATCGCCATCTCTATATGAAGATCTGGCTACAACAACAACAATCAGCGGTATCGTGCGAAAAGTCTCAGTGAGAGGCCGGGTGACACCGGCTCATGCACAAATACTAAGTGCCTATTATGATCGATATGACAAGGCGAGTTATTGGCGATGAGTTACAAACGGAATGGCGAAATTAGTATCCCCCATCCAATAAAAATTAATCTGATAATAATTGACGGTCTTAGTTCAAGTTTGGGGGGAAATCCAAAACACACAAAAAAAAAAAATAAAAAATTAAACAAAAAATATTTTTAAAATTTTCGGGACTGAGATTTATGGAAACAGTTTTAGTGTCTTGTTGCATTTTATGGTTTCTATATTAAACAAGTAAAAGCGTCCTAAGTTCGGCTGGCCGAATCTTATATGCCCTCCACCATGGATCGCATTTGTCGAGTTCTTTTCCTGGTATCTCTTTTTGGGCAAACAAAGGATAAAAGAAAAAAATGCAATGGTATTGGATCTATATCAAGTTATGGCTCGAACCATGAATGAATTGAAAGTTGTAGATTATAGTAGAAGCCATTGTGTAAAATATCAGCCCATTAATAAGAATTGCGCCCTTTATGGGCTCAAGAAGCAAAATAGGGAGATCGGTTTATATGGGAGGTGTATCAGGCTATAAACCGATTCAAACCATATTTGATATGCATATTGAGAAGCCGTTGTAGAAAATTTCAGCCAAATGCGCTAATAATAACGCCCTCTAGAGGCTCAAGAAGTCAAGATTCAAAATGAGTTTATATGTTATGAACCGATTTAAACTACACTTAGCACAGTTGTTGGAAGTCATAACAAAACCCGTCATGCAAAATTTAAGCCAAATCGGAAATCATAATAAAACACGTCATGCAAAATTTCAGCCAAATTGGATAGGAATTTCGCCCTCTAAAAGCTCAAGAAGTCAAGACCCCAGATCGGTTTATATGGCAGCTACATCAGGTTATGGCCGATTTGAACTATACTTAGCACAGTTGTTGGAATTTATAACAAAACACGTTATGCCAAATTTCAGCCAAATCGGATAAGAATAGCGCCCTCTAGTGGTACAAGAAGTCAGGATTCAAGATGGGTTTATATGGCAGCTATATCAGGTTATGGACCGATTTAAACCATACTTACCACAGTTGTTAGAAGTCACAACAAAACACGTCATGCAATATTTCAGCTAAATTGGATAAGAATTGCGCCCTCTAGTGGCTCATGAAGTCGAGATCCAAGCTCGGTTTATATGGCAGCTATATTAAAACATGAACCGATATGGCCCATTTACAATCCCAACTGACCTACACTAATAAGACGTATTTGTACAAAATTTCAAGCACCTAGCATTACTTTTTCGAAAGTTAGCGTGCTATCTATAGATGGTCGGACGGACGGACATGTTGAAATCACGCTACAGTCTTTAAAAATAGAGATGTTGAGCTGAAACTATGCACAGATTCTTTTTTTGTCCATAAAAAGGTTGAGTTCGAAGATAAACTATATCGGACTTTATCGAGATATAGCCCCATATACACCGTTTTGCGAATTTAAGGTCTTAGGCCCTTAAAAGTCACATTTATTATCCGATTTTGCAGAAATTTTGGGATAGTGAGTTATGTTAGGCCTTTCGATATTTTTCTGCAATTTGGCCCAAATAGGTCCTGATTTGGATAAAGCTTTATGATTTTTGAAAATTTTCAAATGTTAGAAATTAAACTATAAAATATTTAAAATAAATTTCTTTATTTTAAACAATTAATAGTTTAATTTAAAAATCATAAATAAATCGCACTCTTCAGTGTTTGACTTGTCATCTGTCAAACCATGTTGATTGGATAAACAATGGGCACATACATACATCCATCCATGCATGTATGGATGTGTGTGTAAGTGTAACCATTTTATGTAGTTGCTTTTTATTGGAAAAATCTCTTTTTCATTTCAAAAAAATTAGGTCATCATTATAATTTGTGGAGCTTTAAGTAAAAGCAAAATGCAAATCTTGAAATGTGCCAACAAATTAATAGCTAAGGATAGATATGTGTATGTGTGTGTGTGTGTGTGTGAATGTGTTTGGGCGAATGTGTTCAATGCATATGATCAAACATGTGCGTTCAGTTTCTTTTCAATTTCAATAGTTGGCCATTGTGGAGGGATTGTTGTTTGGGTGCTGGTACCGCCAATGAATGCAGCGCTGCCAGCAAAATTAGTGCATTTGTGCCTGAAGTCTTAAATTAAATTGTGTCTACAATATGGTAAATATACAAATCAACAAAATAAAAATCCCCTAACGACGGCAACAAGCACTTGAATGCTGCAGTCCCAGAATCGCCAAACAAATGGTAACCAGCAGCCAGCAATGGGTGAAAAAATAAGAAACTGAAGCGAACTAAATTTTAACATAGACGAAACGAGTTCAAGCAGCACCAACACAAGACTTGAATTAGAATAGAATTGAAAACAAACGAAACCCAAAAGTAAAAACGATAGCCGATTGTACGGTTTTGTGGTCTTCATAGTCGAAGAGACGGATTTTTTAGGAAAATTTCATTGGAAAAATATTTTGGTAATTTGGAAATATCCATTTTTTGAACAAATCACACACACATATATGAATATATAATATAAATATATATATACATACATATAAATATACAATATATGTATATATATAATAAAAATGTTTAGTAGATATCAAATTGCGAAATTTCTTTGAATTTTATCAAAATAAAGACCTTTTAGCAACACCAGTTTAGTGTCTTCCATGGTATGATCACATTTTTCATTTTGACATACTTACGTATTCATTGGAACTACAGCAACACACACACATTGGCACACGCAAATTATAGAAAAAAGTATGTTTACACACATTGTTCGGCTGCAACGATGGCCCCCAACACCAGCAGCCAAGATAAGCATCAATACCATTTCGAAATAATACATAAATGCAATGGCAGCAGCAGCAACAAAAACAACAACAAGAAAAACAGCTACATCAACCTCAACTGCCTGCCCAACGAAGTCACCCACCCAAATGCACATGCATTTACACAGACACACACGCATACACATACAAGGCAAGAAGCAACAGTCCTCAAAATTACTCGCAAAAATTAGAATGAGTGCAACAACAATATGAGTATGACTACAAAAAAAAGAAGACATGTGGAAATGAAGAAATAAAACCAAAGAAAATTTGCAATGTGGATGTCGACAAGTGGGTGACGTTTACTGCAAGATTAAATTAGAACACACCAGACCATAGCACACAAATGTCCATACAGGGGCCCCATACACCACAACTCCCGCTCACCCACAGCCACCCTTCAATGAACCCAATACCGCCCATCATAAATGACAGACTGGCAGTAGCGCAAACAATGTACAAGAGCCGTACGAAAGCATACGCTCAAGGAGACAACCTCTCTCAGCAGAGATTCCTTTACTCTCTGAGTAGCGAGCAGTGTTACCGATATGATCTTTTTGTTGGCTGGTATTTGCATCTGTGGATTTTCTCCAGCATTCGATGTTTTATTGGTGGTATGTAGTTTTAAAAATTCAAACGGAATAAAATCAAGTGGAACAAAATTAAATAATGCCCTTATATATTTCAAGCACAACTTCTAATACCACTCATTCCACGAGTATATGACAACTGAAAATGCAAAAAGAGAACGAAAAAGAATAAAAAGGAGGCATAATTTCTGAGATATATTTCTTTACTCTCTGAGTAAAATAAAAAAATAAAGTAAAAAATAAAATAATAATAAAGTAAAATAAATTAATATAAAAAAATAAAATAAAATAATATAGAATAAAATAAAATAAAATAAAATAAGAACAAAAAATATAATAGAATAAAATAAAATAATGTAAAATAAAATAAAATAATGTAAAATAAAATAAAATAAAATAATGTAAAATAAAATAAAATAAAATAAAATAAAATAAAATAAAATAAAATAAAATAAAATAAAATAAAATAAAATAAAATAAAGTAAAATAAAATAAAATAAAATAAAATAAAATAGAATAAGAATAAAAATAGAATAAAATAAAATAAAATAATATAAAATAAAATATATAAAAATAAAATAAATAAAATAAAACCAGTAAGGAAGGGCAAAAGTCGGGCGGTGCGGACTGTATAATACCCTACACCTACCCTATAAGTACAATGTGGGGTCTATATCCAATTCTAAACCAATTTTGATGGACCTCGGCGGATGTTTTCAGATGGGTTATTAAACAATCCGCATCACATTGCGAGAATATATTAAAACTTTAAAAACTACGGTTGGAAAATGACAACATTATTGCAAATTACCCAAAATCTGGAGGCCACCGTAACGCAGAAATTAGCATGTCCGCCTTGTTCGAATCCTAAGAGAGACCATCAGAAAAAAATTTCAGCGGTGGTTTTCCCCTCCTAATGCTGGCAACATTTTTGAGGTACTATGCCATGTAAAACTTCTCTCCAAAGAGGTGTCGCCCTGCAGCACGCCGTTAGGACTCGCCTAAAAAATGAGATCCCTTATCATTGAGCTTAAAAAAGACTTGAATCGGACTGCACTCATTGATATGTGAGAAGTTTGCCCATGTTCCTTAGAGGAATGTTCATGGGCAAAATTTGCATTTGCATTTTTACCCAAAATCTGACAAACATATATATGGGAGCTATATCTAAATCTGAACCGTTTTCGAGCAAACTTCTCAGATATTGTGGTAATTGGCGAGGAAATCGTTGGCGAGGAAATTTTGGCAAGATTGGTCGATAAATGCGCTTGCAGTGGCTTTTGGAGTGAATGTCTGCCATATACATATATGACAGCTATATCTTAAACTGGGCCGATTTCTATGAAATTCACCATAAATGTCGAGGGTCAAGAAAAAATCCTTTCTGTCAAATTTGGAGAGAATCGGTTAACAAATGAGCACTTTATTGCAATTTTTCTCAAAATCGAACGAATATATGGAAGTTATATCTAAATATGAACCCATTTCAACCAAACTTCTCAGACATCGTGGTGGATGTCGAGGAAAGCGTTGCGCAAAATTTTGGCAAGATTAGTAAATAAATGAGCTTGCTGTAACCCTAGAAGTGAAAATCGGACGATTTCCATGATAATTACCAGTAGTGTCGACAGTCAAGAGAAAATCCTTCCTGCCATTTTTTGCATTATTTTATATATTATTGCATTATTACTGAAAATCGGACGAACATATGTGTGGAAGTTTTATTGAATTTTGAACCGGGTTTTTCCAATTTAAATAGACTTTGTCCCTAGACCGAAAAACATCCCTGCACCAAATTTTAAGACGATCGGATGAAAACTGTGACCTGTTCTTTGTACACAAGTTAACATCGAAGGAAGGACAGACAGACGGACATAGTTAAATCGAATCAGAAAGTGATTCTGGGTCGATCGGTATATTTATCAATGGGTCTGTCTCTTTTTCTTCTGGATCTTACAAACAAATGCACTAAGTTAAAATAGCCTGTACCACAGGCCAAATAAAATTAAAAAAAAAAATAAAATATATTATAATTAAGAAAAAGCTGCCAAAACATGCTGTACACCATTGTAATTGCATGTGGCAACGCCAATACTCAGTTCTTCAAATTATTGCTAAACAAAGAAGTAAGAAAAAAAAAGCGCTACATGCATGTGCATAGCATTATATTGGTTGGACAGAATTGCTACGAATATGTAAGAGGTTCGAATACTTCCAATGTAATCACATACATACATATTGATCTATAACACCGCCATTGCCAAATGTGTATACACACACACGAACCATTGCCATCATATGCGAGTTACTGCAGACATCTCAAACAAGTAATGAGGCAACAGTTATTGAGAAACTAGAATGAAATGTAACACATTTTGCATACGCATATGAGAATGGAATGGGCTTAACATTATGAAATGTAGCAAAAGCAGATGTATGCACTTTAACACACACACACACAACTATGTCACCATACACCAAACAGCTTGATTGGTTTTGGACGGCAGACATGGGGATGCATGAATTTGGAATCCTAAATCGATTTACTTATGGTAATGATATGCAATTTAATGCTCATCACAATGCGAGGACTCCTTTGGATTTCATGAATGATTTTATGTTAGCCGAACATTTTCCTTGTTGCAGAGATTTTGATGCTTAAAACATAGATTAAACAGTGATGAATATGAGGTGAACGCCTTGAAATGCAAGAGAACCGAAATGGGCCATATATAATCACAAAACACCAGTACCACCACCAGCAACAAAACACCAGTACGGGCACAAAAAAAACCAACATTAAAAAGTGAAAATCGATAAAAAATTTTCAATTACAAATTTAATTGAAAAAAAACGTTTTCATTTAAAGAATGAATTGATTCAATAATTTTTTAATTGAATATGTTTTTTTAATTTTCAATTACAGTCGTGATTGAAATTTTTGCAATTTTCAATTATAAAATTAAGTGATTCAATTAATTTTTTAACTGAATCTGAAAGAATTTGCCATCACAGTTGTAATTGAATTTTTTTTTTTTAATATTTAATAAAAAAATTAATTGAATCAATTATTTTTTAATTGAATTGAAAAATGTTTGAATTACAAATGGTGTTAGCCCAATACACCTTCTTTTATAGTATTAGCTATGATCAATTGATTTTTTCTAGCACCATATTAGAGATCGTCCCATATGATATAAATTGAAGGAGATTTCAAATGTCAATGCGTCCCATATTTCGTTAAATGTATAGCAATCTCCTGGCAGCCGATTGTACGAACCGGATTTCAAAAATAAGTTTCGAAAAATTTCAATAATTTTTTTAAATGGATCAATAAAACAAAAATAACTCAAAATTTCGAAATTTTTATATAATTTTTATACCCACCACCGAAAGATGGGGGTATATTCATTTTGTCATTCCGTTTGCAACACATCGAAATATCCATTTCCGACCCTATAAAGTATATATATTCTTGATCAGCGTAAAAATCTATGACGATCTAGCCATGTCCGTCCGTCTGTCTGTTGAAATCACGCTACAGTCTTTAAAAATGGAGATGTTGAGCTGAAATTTTGCTCAGAGTCTTTTTTTGTCCATAATCAGGTTAAGTTCAATGATGGGCTATATCGGACTATATCTTCATACAGCCCCCATATATACCGATCCGCCGATTTAGGGTCTAAGGCCCGTAAAAGCCAGATTTGTTATCCGATGTTGCTGAAATTTGGGACAGTGAGTTGGCTCAGATCGGTTCAGATTTGGATACAGCTGCCATATAGACCGTTCTCTCGATTTTAGGTCTTGCGTCCATAAAAGGCGCATTTATTGTTCGATGGCGCCGAAATTTGGGACAGTGACTTAAGTTTAGCCCCTAAATATACTTCTGAAATATGACACAGATCGGTCCAGATTTGGATATAGCTATCATATAGACCGATCCCTCGATTTAAGGTCTTGGGCCCATAAAAGGTGCATTTTTTGTCCGATTTTGCCATAATTTGGGACAGTGAGTTGAGTAATGCCCTTCGACATCTTTCTGCGATATGGCACAGATCGGTCCAGATTTGTATATAGCTGCGATATAGACCGATCTCTCGATTTAATATCTTGAACCCATAAAAGCTTCATTTATTGCTCGATTTTGCCGAAATTTGGCACAGTGAGTAGCGTTAGGCTCTTCGACAACTTTCTGCAATTTGGTCCAGATCGGTTCAGATTTGGATATAGCTGTCATATAGACCGATCCGTCGTTTTAGGGTCTTAGGCCCATAAAAGGGCCACATTATTATCCGATTTTGCTGAAATTTGGGACAGTGAGTTGTGTTAGGTTCTTCGAAATCCTTCTGCAATATGACACAGATCGGTCCAGATTTGGATATAGCTATCATATAGACCGATCCCTCGATTTAAGGCTTTGGGCCCATAAAAGGTGCATATTTTGTCCGATTTTGTCCTAAATTTGGGACAGTGAGTTGTGTAATGCCCTTCGACATCTTTCTGCGATATGCCACAGATCGGTCCAGATTTCCATATAGCTGCCATATAGACCGATCTCTCGATTTAAGGTCTTGAACCCATAAAAGGCGCATTTATAGGCAGATTTCGCCGAAATTTGGCAGATTTGGATATAGCTGCCATATAGACCGATCTCTCGATTTGAAGGTTTAGCCCCATAAAAGGCACATTTATAATCCGATATCGGTGAAATTTGACACATCCTTGACGGATATGGTTCAGATCGGTCTATATCTGGATATGTCTAACAAAAAGATCAATATTTTGTTCTACAAAATTGAACAATGACTTGTACTTATTAGACCACTCAATGACCGTGGCGAATTTGGTCCAAATCGGTCCATTTTTTTTAAATTATTAATTTTTCACCGGATTATGACGAAAGGTGATTTACATATATACCCGAGGTGGTGCGTATCCAAAGTTCGGCCCGGCCGAACTTAATGCCTTTTTACTTTTATTTTCAATTGAATCTTTAATAGGAAAAATTGTTAAAATTTTTTTCTGTGTACTCGTATGTGGCATACTTTGTGCCTGCCTACCTTGCCCATATGAGTAATTGCTGTTTATTTGTAGCCATCGCTTTTTTGTGTTTTGTTCAAAGACCGTCAGGTGAAATTGGTATTCTTAAACTAAAATTGTGGTGAGTAATGTGCACGGTGTCGCATTCGGCGCTTGTATTGGCGATATTGGAGGTATTGTGTTACTTTAATTATCGGTTCATGTCCAAACAATGGAGCCTTTGGGGTGTTCTCTTCACAAACGACATGCATTTGTGTTCGTTCGAGTGGCTTTGTTTCGTTTTGAGTTCAAAGGCAATAAACGTTTTCGAGATTATTTTTGCATTTTGCATTTTGTTTTAGTTTTTCTATTTTTTCCAATTTTATTAGTTGACGGATAGCATGGTGGCAAGCTACGGTGCAAATGTATGTGTGTGTGTATTGTTGAGAGCAAAATAATAAGACGGTTTATCGTTAGTTTGCAATAACAACAATAAGTCTTAGCACACTGTCTGCAGCCTTGCAGTAGGGAGAGAGAGAGAGAGAGCGAGAAAAGAGAGCGGGAGAAAGGCAGAGGGCTTTTTTATACCCTCCACTATAGGATGGGGGATTTTACTAATTTCGCCATTTCGTTTGTAACACCTCGAAGTTCAAGTTGAGATATATCTCTTAAATAAACCGATCTTCTATTATACATCTTGAGCCTATAGAGAGTGCAATTTTTATTAGATTTGGCTGAAATTGGGCACAATGACTTTTCCTATGACCTCGCACTTACTTGCCGAATATGGTGCGTATCTTGAGTCTTTAGAGTGCGTAATTCTTATCCGATTTGACTGAAATTTTGCACAATGACTTCTCCTATCTTTAACATACGTTCCAAGTGTAGTCTAAGTCGGCTCATAACCTGATATAGGTCCCATATAAACCGATCCCTCGATCATACTTCTAGAGGTCGGAATTCTTATTCGATTTGGATAGTATACCAATTCTTATCCTTTTTTGCCTTTAAAGTGATACCGTGCAAAAAACTTGACAAATGTGATCCATGGTGGAGGGTATAGAAATTTCGGCCCGGCCGAACTAAGCACGTTTTTTGAACTAGAAGCCTCGTTGCATTGCCACTGCATATGGCAACTCTGATGATAATTCTATTGACAGTAAATACATCGTGCCATGCAAAGGCTAATTATCATAAAAAGTTAAGGAAAAAAACACTGCAAATAATAACAACGACTATGACGACAAAGAAAATAAAATAGAAAAAACTACAACAACTACAAAAATGCTATTTTCGCTGCTTAAAACAACGATCCATCCAAACAATCAGTCAAAATGTCAGTCAAGCGTAAAGAAACTAAATTACAAATCTCGAGAACGCCACCACCTTTAACCACCACCCCAACCAGCGCAGGCCAGTGTTTATCAAGCACCTGAATAGCTGGCTATATATGTGTATAGGTAGCCAGGTAGCCAAGCTGCCTGTGGCATACACGGAAGGCAAATAGCAAATATCCCATATTCATGCAATCAAAAGTTTCAGTGCAAAAGGGAAGATCAGCCTCAAATGCCAGTATAACAATTAAGAAGTCAGAGATGCCAACATTGATGCTCTACAACAAAAATAATATGAACTGTCTTTATTATTGAGAGTGTTGGTGTAGGCTGTACATCAGATCGACAAAATATCACACAACGATTTTGGGTGTGTTAGAAGTTTGGGAATGGTAGTAAAAGTTTACAATGGGTCCCACATAAAATCATGCGAATCCATTTTTTTTTTCATTTTGAGCGATGTGCAAGATGGGCATATTTGAATATATGGATGACTAGTCGAACCGGGTCCGCTCTGCTGCGCCTTCTTTAACTCTCTAATATCAGTGTAGGGTTGGGACACATCGCCCAACCGTGCATAACGAATTCCTGTAGCTGTAGCCTATGTCCGTCTATAACGCTTGCGTTCAAATCGGACAAAATTTAAAGCGATGGTGATCTCCTCCTAATTCTCTAGACCAAATTGCAGAAATATGTGGAGGGGCTCGACTTAACTCTCTGTCCCAAATTTCTGTAACATCGGAAAATAAATGCGCCTTTTGTGGGCCCAAAACATTAAATCGAGAGAATGGTCTATATGGCAGCTATATCCAAATCTGGACCGATCGAGTGAAATTGAAGAAGGATGTCGAAGGGCCTAACACAACTCACTGTAAATGCGCTTTTTATGGCCCCAAAACCTAAAACCGAGAGATCGGTCCATATGGCAGCTACATTCAAATCTGGACCGATCGGTGCCATAATGCAGAAGTATATCAAGGGGCTTAACTTAACTCACTGTCCCAAATTTCGGCAACATCGGACAATAAATGCGCCTTTTATGGGCCTAAGACCCTAAATCGGAGGATCGGTCTATATGACAGCTATATCCAAATCTGGACCGATCTGGGCCAAATTTAAGAAGGATGTAGAAGGTCCTAATACAACTCACTGTCCCAAATTTCGGCGACATCTGACTATAAGTGCGCCTTTTATGGGCTCAAAACTTTAAATCGAGAGATCGGTCTATATGGCAGCTGTATCCAAATCTGGACCGATATGAGCCAAATTGAAAAAGTATGTCGAGAGGCTTAACACAACTCACTGTCCCAAATTTCAGCAAAATCGGATAATAAATGTGGCTTTTATGGGCCTAAGACCCTAAATCGGAGGATCGGTCTCTATGACAGTTATATCCAAATCTGGACCGATCTTAGCCAAATTGACGAAGTATGTCGAAGGGCCTAACACAACTCACTGTCCCAAATTTCAGCAAAATCGGACAATAAATGTGGCTTTTTATGGCCCCAAAACCTAAAACCGAGAGATCGGTCTATATGGGAGCTATATCCAAATCTGGACCGACCTGTGCCAAATTGACGAAGGATGTCGAAGAGCCTAACACAACTCACTGTCCCAAATTTCAGCACAATCGGATAATACATGTGGGTTTCTTGGGCCTAAGACCTTAAATCGGAGGATCGGTCTATATGGCAGCTATATCCAAATCTGGACCGATCTGAGCCAAATTGACCAAGGATGTCGAAGAGCCTAATACAACTCACTGTCCCAAATTTCAGCAAAATCGGATAATAAATGTGGCTTTTATGGGCCTAAGACCCTAAATCGGAGGATCGGTCTATATGGCAGCTATATCCAAATCTGGACCGATCTGAGCCAAATTCACGAAGAATATTGAAGGGCCTAAGACAACTCACTGTCCCAAATTTCAGCACAATCGGATAATAAATGTGGCTTTTATGGGCCTAAGACCCTAAATCGGCGGATCGGTCTATATGAGATCTATATCAAGATATAGTCCGATATAGCCCATTTTCGAACTTAATCTGACTATGGACAAAAAAAAGAAGCTGTGCAAAGTTTCAGCTCAATATCTCTATTTTTGAAGACTCTAGCGTGATTTCAACAGACAGACGTATGTACGGACTGACATGGCTAGATCGTCTTAGATTTTTACGCTGATCAAGAATATATATACTTTATAGGGTCGGAAATGGATATTTCCATGTGTTGCATACGGAATGACAAAATGAATATACCCCATGCTTCGGTGGTGGGTATAAAATTTCTGCCCAAACCTCTAGAGGTCAGTTTATGTAAACTGACTTTTTGAGCCTCAGTTTCTAATCATGCACCGATTTAGCACAACTACAATGCCAAGTGACCTAAATCCATAAGAAATGTTTGTGAAAAAGTAATTGTTAGCGTGCTTTGGAAAGACGGACGGACATGCCTAGTTACATATATTCTTGTAAGTCTTGACTTTCTGAGTCGTTGATCAACCCAAGTCAGTCCGTCCGTCTGTCGAAATAACGATAGCGTTTGAACGAATAAATATAACCGAATAAATATTTTATTGATGTAGGTCGTGAGCGTTTGCAAATGGGCCATATCGTTTCAAATTTGGATATAGCTATAAAATGGTCCTTTCACTAGACTTTGTGACTTCCGACATCTGTGGGAAGGGTGGACTAGGTTAGGTTAGGTAAGAGTGGCAGTCCTTTACAGACTTACTTAGACAATTTTAGGTCCATTGTGATACCTCAGTAGCGACAGACTAAGGCTTCTGGCGGGAATCGAAACCACGACCCCTGTACTGGTAATCCAAGCACGCTACCAACTCGGCGCCCTAGGCATGGACTAAATCGGTGTATAAACTGATGTAGCTCCCATATAAACCAATCTTCCGATAAGTCTTTTACGGCCCTAGGAAGCTTCACTTTTTGGCTGATAAGTCAAAAATTTGGCTCGTAAAGTATACATGTGCCCTTCAACTAAGTTAATTTGTATCAATTTTTCGCAGAATCCATGGTGGTGGGTTCCCAAGAATCGGCCGGGCTACTTGTTTATTTTTTGTTTATTCAAAGTCGAATTCAAAGAAAGTAGTTGGGTGCAGTAGGAATCCTTATAATTCCCTTTCCCCGCTAAAGGAAATTGATTTTATTTTCCTTTTACACAAAACAATCAACTGTCTACATATGTGCCCCTTCTCAGAATCTACGCCCCATGATGTAGGCAGTGGCAACCAATCGAAAACCAAACACTTGCAGTTTTGTTTGCTTTCCTCTTCTGCACGCTTACTTAGCTGGCAGTGTGCACTTTTTTTTTTGGCGGACAATGCAAAAGGAAACATAACTGTAAGCAAATAGAGAAGTAAGCCAAAGGGAGGAAGAAGTAAAGGAGATGGTTTGGTGTAAGTACCAAGAGGCCTTGTTGTTCAACGCATGTAATGGTGGTAGTGAGGGTGTTGGTTGGTTGGTTGGCTGGTTGGTGATGACGATGTTGGTGGCTTTACCGATGATGGTGGCACTGGCGGCATTGATGGCGGTAATGTTCAAGTGTTATTTGACACAAAATCAAACAATGACACAGCTGAACTAAATTGGGTCACGCTACTGTTGTTATTATTTGCTTTGTGTTGCCTTTGTTGTTGTTGTTGCTGTTGCTGGTTTATTGTGTCTTCTTATTATTCTTAGTTTTTTATCTTTCGTTTTCATTTTCTTAAATGTGGGTACTCTCCCCAACGGCCAGCTAAAAAAAACACACACACAAAAAAAGTAGCCTCCACAAGAAATATGAAAAATAAATAGTAATACAGAAGTTAAAGCCAACAACAAAAACAACGAGAACCACAACAATAACAACAACAACAGCACAGACATTAAAAGTTTCACTTTTAACTGTGGGTTTTTCCTTCAGAGTCCGTCATATAAAAGGCAGCTTTGAAAACTCCATACAAAAAACCAGCGATGACAGAATGCGTGGCTGGCTAAATGGATGGTTGCAAGGCATTTTGTAGAATTCAATGCAACAACGTTCGACACTTAAGGTGGGGGCATTTTAGGTGTGAATGCATAATTGGTGTACGAGTATTATGTGAGGAAAATGTCGCTGTCGCTTTCAGTGTAACTAAGGTATGGGGAAGCTGATTTAATTTTTTTTAAGATTTAATTTTATTTTCATTTGAATATAAATTTTAAACACCACCACGATAAGGGTGGTGATCAGCGTAAAAATCTAAGACGACCTAGACATGTCCGTCCGTCTGTCTGTTGAAATCACGCTTCAGTCTTCAAAAATAGAGATATTGAGCTGAAACTTTGCACAGATTCTTTTCTTGTCCATAAGCAGGTTAAGTTCGAAGATGGGCTATATCGGACTATATCTTCATATAGCCCCCATATAGACCGATCCGCCGAATTAGGGTCTAAGGCCCATAAAAGCCATATTTATTATCCGATTTTGCTGAAATTTGGGACAGTGAGTTGTCTTAGGCCCTTCGACATCCTTCGTCAAGTTGGCCCAGATCGGTCCAGATTTGGATATAGCTGCCATATAGACCGACTATCCGATTTAGGGTCTTAGGCCCATAAAAGCCACATTTATTATCCGATTTTGCTGAAATTTGGGACAGTGAGTTGTGTTCGGCTCTTTAATATCCTTGAAAAATTTGGCCCAGATCGGTCCTGATTTGGATATAGCTGTCATATAGACCGATAATCCGATTAAGGGTCTTAGGCCACATTTATTATCCGATTTTGCTAAAATTTGGGACAGTGAGTTGTGTTCGGCACTTTGACATCCTTCGTCAATTTGGCACAGATCGGTCCAGATTTGGATATAGCTGCCATATACACCGATCCTCCGATTTAGGGTCTTAGGCCCATAAAAGCCTCATTTATTATCAGATTGTGCTAAAATTTGGGACAGTGGGTTGTCTTAGGCCCTTCGACATCTTTCTTCAATTTCACTCAGATTGGTCCTGATTTGGATATAGCTGCCATATAGACCGATCTCTCGGTTTAATGTTTTGGGCCCATAAAAAGCGAAATTACTGTCCGATGTTGTCGGAATTTTGGGCAGTGAGTTGTGTTAGGCCCTTCGAAATCCTTCTTCAATTTCACTCAGATCGGTACTGCTTTGGATATAGATGCCATACAGACCGATCTCTCGATTTAAGGTTTTGGGCCCATAAAAGCCACATTTATTATCCGATTTTGCTAAAATTTGGGACAATGAGTTGTGTTAGGCCCTTCGACATCCTTCTTCAATTTCACTCAGATCGGTCCTGATTTGGATATAGCTGTCATATAGACCGATCCTCCGATTTAGGGTCTTAGGCCCAAAAAAGCCACATTTATTAACCGATTTTGCTACAATTTAGGACAGTGAGTTGTGTTCGGCCCTTCGACATCCTTCGTAAATTTGGCCCATATCGGTCCAGATTTGGATATATCTGCCATATAGACCGATCTCTCGGTTTATTGTTTTGGGCCTATAAAAGGCGCATTTATTGTCTGATGATGCCGGAATTTGGGACAGTGAGTTGTGTTAGGTCCTTCGACATCCTTCTTCAATTTCACTCAGATCGCTCCTGATTTGGATATAGCTGCCATATAGACAGATCTCTCGATTTAATGGAATGTAATTTTCACCGGATTTCGATGAAAGGTGGTTTCCATATATATCCGAGGAGGTGGGTATCCAAAGTTCGGCCCGGCCGAACTTAACGCCTTTTTACTTGTTTCGACTCCATCCCAATGTGCCTCGTATGCACCACAAATTTATGAGCTGTATGATGGAGTGGAAGAATTATTTGTCCTCCATGTGGGAGCAATATCAGGTAATGGACCGACACGGACCATATTTGGTACGTATGTTAGAAGTCAATGTGTCAAATCGGATAAGCATTAACCCACATAGAGGCTCAAGAAGTATAATGGGGAGATCGGTTTATATGGGAGTTTTTCAGGATATAAAACAATTCGCATCAAACTTGACAAAAACCTTGGAGGTTAAAAGAGAAGTCATTGTGCAAAATTTGAGCCAACTTAGAAATTACGCCTTCTCAAAAAGGCTCAAAAAGTCAAATCGGGAGAATTTCGGTCAGATTAAGGACCGATTCGTTTCACAGTTGACATAAATCTTAGAAGTTATCCTGCGAAATTTCAGCAGGATGACTTCTCAAATTCTTATCCGAAAGAAAAGGAAGTTTCCCCAAATCGAATAAGATTAGCGCGCTCTAGAGGCTCAAGAATTTAAACTGGTGGATCGATATATATGGGAGGTATATCAGGACATAAACCGATTCCGATCAAGCTGGACATAGATCTTGGAGTTCATAAGAGAAGTCATCGTGCAAAATCTCAGTCAAATCACATGAGAATAGCACCCGCTAGAGGCTCTAAAAGTCAAACTGGGGGATCGATTTATATGGCAGCTATATCAGGATTGGAATCATACATGACTTAGATCTTGGAGGTCACAAGAGACGTCATCGTGCAAAATTTCAGTCGGTTCGTTTATATCAGAACTATGGGCCGATATTGCCACTTACAATCCTAACCGACCATGTTCAACTCGTTCGGAAGTTGGACATGGCTACAAAAAATGCCACGACGTCTTTTATGGAGTCTTAAACCAATATTTCAAGGTCTTACAAACGGAATGAGGAAGTTAGTAAACTTTCTTTATACATATTTATATTCATTTTATGAATTACTTTAAAACATCCATGGGCAGCATACACATCCGCACATAAATTTCTATGTGCGCGGGCATAGGAAAAACAAACAGACGCACACATACAGTGTAAACAACTTCGTGTTGCTTCGTTCGGCTGACTATATTTCAAAGCGACTTCATTTAGTTGATGTTAGATGATACTCACACAAACACACACACACACACAATTTGATCTTTTCACAACTACGAATCAAGAAAGAAGTGTTCAGGCATGGACGGTTTTTTGTGGCAACTGAAATCTTGAATTATGTATAGTGGGGCAAAATCGCGAGTAAATCAGAAAATTTTTGTAAATGTTGGGCATTCGATTCCTTGCAATCCTTACATTTTAGGTTTATCGTGGCTTTGGCAATTCTAAGCCGATCGATATACTTATCAATGGGTCTAGTTATTCTACTTCCTAGCGTTGCATACAAATGCAAAAAGTTATAATACCCTGTATCCAAGGAGTTTTATTTCATCCAATGAGTTCCTGATACCATCAGCGCTCATCGCCATCGTCATAATTATTGTCATCGCTATCGTAAATACAAAAGCGTGCCTGCAATCAAAATTAAAGTAAATTTTTGAAATTTATGAAGCGTAATACCCTCCCACATCATTGGTAGTGTTCGCATGGCAGCGATCAGTCTACCGGCCAAACCCCTGCCCCAAACCAACACTTATGTGATTGAAATGAATCAAGTGGCTACCTCGAACTGATGAGGATGCCGTCTAAAGATGATCGAATGCAAATAAAAATAAATTCAAAATAAAACTAAAAAAAAACCCAGAAATGAGTCGAAAAAGTGAAAAGAAACATCACTCATCGTTATGCAGGGACATTTTTCTCCCTACACTCTGCTCACCCTGTTCAGCCTATTATGCAATGATAAATAGCTGGCGTCATTATCAACGTCACCAATGCTTAATTTCGGTTTTTTGTTGTTGAGGACAGAAGTGCCAAATGTATGCAGCGACACCCATTTACGCATGCACCAGCACGTTTGAGATTACAGACGGCAGATGACGCTTTTTGGGAGTGACTATTTTTTTCTTGTCGTTTAAGCCTCAATTTACTAAAGTTATGTTTCCCCTCATTTAAGCATTAGCACGAATAATTTCTGAAGAATCTGCTAAGGTGCATCCATTTATGCAATTGGGTGGAGTTGTTAATAAAACGTTTCAACTGTTTTGCCATTTTTATGCCAATGCCGACGGACGAAGGCATGGAGGAAATTATGCAGTTGGTGATGGTTTGTATGGCAATAATTATGTAAATGCATCTCAAGTACCGAGTGAAATTTTTGATTTGTAGAGGCATGACTTGACCAAAAATGTGACGAAATGGAAAGTTGATGTAATACCAAACGCAGTGTCCCAAATGAGGCAGAGTAAGGTCACGAAACATGGTACTTAAGATTGTTATTAAGAATTAAAACAAGTAAAAAGGCATTAAGTTCGGCCGGGCCGAATTTTGTATACCCACCACCTCGGGTATATATGTAAATCACATTTCGTCACAATCCGGTGAAAATTGGATAACTTAAGCACTTAAATTCGACGCGGAAATTGAGAATTTTGTAGAACAACATATTTGTCTTTTTGGCAGATATATCCAATTATAAGCCCATCTGAACCATATTAAGGTCGGATATCGAGAGGCTTAGAAAAACTCATTGTTTCACATTTCAGCGAAATAGGATAAAAAATAAAGCTTTGATGGCCTTCAGACCCTTTATCGGAAGATCGGTGTATATGGCAGCTATATCTAAATATAGTCCGATCTGAACCATATTTAGGTCATATGTCGGGAGGCTTAAAATAACCCACTGTTTTAAATTTCAGCGAAATCGGGTAATAAATAAAACTTTTATTACCTTCAGACCCTTTATAGGGAGATCGGTCTATATCCTTATCTAATCCATATTTTGGTCAGCTGTCGGGAAGCCTTAAACTACTCACTGTTTCAAATTTAAGGTTAATCGGATGAAAAGTAAAGTTTTTATGGGCATTATACCCTTTATCGGAAAATCGGTCTATATAGCAGCTATATCCAAATATGGTCCGATTTGGCCCGTTCAAGAACTTAACCAGCGTGCATCAAAAAGACGTATCTGTGCAAAGTTTCAGCTCAATATCTCAATTTTTTAAGGCTTTAGAGTGATTACAACAGACGGACGGACAGACACACGGACATAGTTAAATCATCCTAAAATTTTACGAGGATCCGAAATGTATATATTTTGTAGGGTCGGAAATTGATATTTCGATGTGTTGCAAACGGAATAACTTAATGAATATACTCCCTATCCGATGGTGGTGGGTATAAAAATGGAGAAACAAAGTAATCAACTGCAAAACATTCCTAAAGAAATCCCAAAGGGTTTAAAAACTGAAGATTCTTTAAAGAGTCGAAGATTTCTAAAGGAATCCCAAACTTTTAAAGAACAGAAATCCAAATTCCTAATTGGATTTCAGATCCGAAAGAAAGATCCTTTTCAGAAAGGAGTCCCAGATTCACAAATAAATCACAAAGGAGTCAGATACTCTCAAGGGAATCTCAGTTACATAAAGAAATTCCATATTCACAAAGAAATATATTTTTCCCAAAGGAGTCCCAGATTCTCAAAGGAATCTCAGACAACCAAAGAAATATCAGGTTACCAAAGAAATCCCAGACTCAAAAGGGAATCCAGGATCCTTAAATGAATCCCTGACCCCAAAGGAAACAGGGACTTAAAAAAGCAAATAAGCAACACCGAAAGTAACCCGCTATTCCGAAAGGAATCCGCCATTCCTAAATCCCAGACTACCTAAAGAATCCGAAAATCCCAATGGGATCCTATATTCCCAACGGAAACCCAGATTACCAAAGAAATTTCAGATTTCCAAAGAAATCCAATATTTCTTAAGGAATCCTATATTCCCAAAATAATCCTACAATCCGCATTCCTAAAGGATTCCCAGATTCCCAAAAGGAATCATTAATTCCTAAAGGGATTTCAAAAGGAAGGGATTCCTAAAGGAATCCAAGATTCCTAAAGGAATCCAAGATTCCTAAAGGAATCCAAGATTCCTAAAGGAATCCAAGATTCCTAAAGGAATCCAAGATTCCTAAAGGAATCCAAGATTCCTAAAGGAATCCAATATTCCTAAAGGAATCCAAGATTCCTAAAGGAATCCAAGATTCCTAAAGGAATCCAAGATTCCTAAAGGAATCCAAGATTCCTAAAGGAATCCAAGATTCCTAAAGGAATCCAAGATTCCTAAAGGAATCCAAGATTCCTAAAGGAATCCAAGATTCCTAAAGGAATCCAAGATTCCTAAAGGAATCCAAGATTCCTAAAGGAATCCAAGATTCCTAAAGGAATCCAAGATTCCTAAAGGAATCCAAGATTCCTAAAGGAATCCAAGATTCCTAAAAGAATCCAAGATTCCTAAAGGAATCCAAGATTCCTAAAGGAATCCAAGATTCCTAAAGGAATCCAAGATTCCTAAAGGAATCCAAGATTCCTAAAGGAATCCAAGATTCCTAAAGGAATTCAAGATTCCTAAAGGAATCCAAGATTCCTAAAGGAAACCAAGATTCCTAAAGGAATCCAAGATTCCTAAAGGAATCTAAGATTCCTAAAGGAATCCAAGATTCTTTTAGGAATCCAAGATTCCTAAAAGAATATAATCTGGGATTAGGAATCTGGGATTCCTTAAGGAATCTGGGATTCCTTTAGGAATCTGGGATTCCTTTAGGAATCTGGGATTCCTTTAGGAATCTGGGATTCCTTTAGGAATCTGGGATTCCTTTAGGAATCTGGGATTCCTTTAGGAATCTGGGATTCCTTTAGGAATCTTGGATTCCTTTAGGAATCTTGGATTCCTTTAGGAATCTTGGATTCCTTTAGGAATCTTGGATTCCTTTAGGAATCCCTAAAGGATTAGGAATCCCTAAAGGATTAGGAATCCCTAAAGGAATCCAAGATTCCTAAAGGAATCCAAGATTCCTAAAGGAATCCAAGATTCCTAAAGGAATCCAAGATTCCTAAAGGAATCCCAGATTCCTAAAGGAATCCCAGATTCCTATAGGAATCCCAGATTCCTAAAGGAATCCCAGATTCCTAAAGGAATCCCAGATTCCTAAAGGAATCCCAGATTCCTAAAGGAATCCCAGATTCCTAAAGGAATCCCAGATTCCTAAAGGAATCCCAGATTCCTAAAGGAATCCCAGATTCCTAAAGGAATCCAAGATTCCCAAAGGAATCCCAGATTCCTAAAGGAATCCCAGATTCCTAAAGGAATCCCAGATTCATAAAGGAATCCCAGATTCCTAAAGGAATCCCAGATTCCTAAAGGAATCCCAGATTCCTAAAGGAATCCCAGATTCCTAAAGGAATCCCAGATTCCTAAAGGAATCCCAGATTCCTAAAGGAAACCCAGATTCCTAAAGGAAACCCAGATTCCTAAAGGAATCCCAGATTCCTAAAGGAATCCCAGATTCCTAAAGGAATCCCAGATTCCTAAAGGAATCCCAGATTCCTAAAGGAATCCCAGATTCCTAAAGGAATCCCAGATTCCTAAAGGAATCCCAGATTCCTAAAGGAATCCCAGATTCCTAAAGGAATCCCAGATTCCTAAAGGAATCCCAGATTCCTAAAGGAATCCCAGATTCCTAAAGGAATCCCAGATTCCTAAAGGAATCCCAGATTCCTAAAGGAATCCCAGATTCCTAAAGGAATCCCAGATTCCTAAAGGAATCCCAGATTCCTAAAGGAATCCCAGATTCCTAAAGGAATCCCAGATTCCTAAAGGAATCCCAGATTCCTAAAGGAATCCCAGATTCCTAAAGGAATCCCAGATTCCTAAAGGAATCCCAGATTCCTAAAGGATTCCCAGATTCCTAAAGGAATCCCAGATTCCTAAAGGAATCCCAGATTCCTAAAGGAATCCCAGATTCCTAAAAGAATTCCAGATTCCTAAAGGAATCCCAGATTCCTAAAGGAATCCCAGATTCCTAAAGGAATCCCAGATTCCTAAAGGAATCCCAGATTCCTAAAGGAATCCCAGATTCCTAAAGGAATCTCAGATTCCTAAAGGAATCCCAGATTCCTAAAGGAATCCCAGATTCCTAAAGGAATCCCAGATTCCTAAAGGAATCCCAGATACCTAAAGGAATCCCAGATTCCTAAAGGAATCCCAGATTCCTAAAGGAATCCAAGACTCCTAAAGGAATCCAATATTCCTAAAAGAATAACAGATTCCTAAACGAATATCAGATTCATCAAGAAATCTCAGTTTTCCTTAGGTATCATAGATTCCAATGAAGAATCCCAGATTCCCCTGGAAATAAATTTCAAACCTTTGCATTTGCCAAAGCTTCAATATAAAGAACATAATTTGTAATCCCCCTTGACGTATTTGCAAAAGACAATCGTTGCTAAAGTATGGAAATATTTTAGCGCATGAAACATTGAAGTCTTGTGACTGGAGGCATTAACGCTCGCCTTAACCACCGATAATTACTCTATCATTTCGAGCAATCTTCTGCTGGGAATATTTCCACTGCACATGGATAGACAAGCCAATTTTCTTTGATGGCAAATGTATGGTGGGGTCTGCTCGAACAATTGAATGACATAAAATGTCAATTGTCAGTCAGTGGGGATTATGGCATGAAGTTGCCTTCATGCCAAAGTGGAATGGAAAACAAAATTAACTTAAACACTAACACTCTCCGAGGGGCCGAGCGGTTACAAATGCCAATGAATTTTCAAGTTCAAAGTGTTTAAATGTAATTTGTAATTGAAACACGTGAGAATGTTTTATTCTCTTTTCACGATTCTAGATGCCAAATCGTTACTTAATTGTTGTTATTTTTGTTAAACTTAGAATACAATGAATTTGATTAATATCCCATAGTATACAATAACCATCGAAATTCTTTGACGGAAATGAAATTTTAAATGTTGTTGGGACAACATGAATTTGACTTTTTGTAATCCACACACACGTAGACGTACAAAGACGGTAACTTTATCAATGTAATTGGTGGCTGTGTTAATTAAGGGATAGTAAAAATTAAAATTTCTCTTATTTTTCATTTTAAATTGAATTTTATAAATTTTTATAGATATTAAATAATTTCAAGCTCCTTATTTTATGGCCAATATCCATAGTGATCGTCTATATACCCAAAGAAACCGTGACTCACATGTAAGTGCAACTGTTGTGACCCCTTTCAGCACCAGAGATTGGTAGTTCATGGCAGAAGTTCTTCGATAATCCATAGCCATACGAGTGATTTTTATACTCATTACTCATACAAATGATGTGGTAGTGCAAACACTCACTCGCTGAAGGCATACACGCATACATACATACGCAGTGTAAGCAAATTGATTTGTATGTTCTTGTAAATTGTGCATGTTTTGTTGTTGTAACAAACACATGTTTGACTTGTAAAGGAAGGAAGGTTGTTTTTTTTTCGGTGTTTTTTGTTTTGATGTTTACATGGATGACAGCAATGTTACGATCATGGCCAGATGTGGCAATGTGGTAACCTCCCTTTCTGTCCGCATGTGATATGCAGTAAGGAGAGGTGTATGGGGTTGGTTATCTCTGCCATCATTATCATCATCCAGTCGCATACTGGCTTGCATACAATTAAAGCTGTAATGATACTGTTAATACTATATCTCCCTCTTGCTGCATCTCTCCCTCTCTCTCTCTCTCTTACTCTGGCTTGTTAGTATTTGTTTCAATTCATTGCGATTCGATGCGATTTGTTTTGATTTTTCGTTTCATTGGCATGCAGATCAGGTTTAAGGTTACAACCCTGGTTACTCGGTCAGATTGTCGTTTGTTCGTTTGCATTGCCTTGTCTCACTTGATGGCTGAGAAGATTGTGGGCGTTTCGTGAGAAAATTCTAATACAATGTTCAAATCTTCAACTCACAATCAGTTTAAGACTAAGTGCAGCCATTAAACAGAATGAGTGAGTTATGCTTGTAGCAAACCCACCCGCCCCCCTCCAGACTAACTTCGCTGACCCATAAATGACTCATTAAAATATTCCCCTCCTAAACCATGATGTTATGACATTGAGGAACAATGAATCAGCTTTGGTGAGTTTATCATACTACTGGCATATGTTTTTCTTCCCCCTGATGGGTTTTGATTGTTAGGGATTTGCAAATGATTTGAAAGGATTTGCATGAAAGTTTGCAGGCGTAGTGTTTTTATCAAGTCGATATACAGTTGTTCAGAATCGATAATTATCTACTCAATGTTATAACTTTGGTTTTAGAAGGACATTTCTAGTATTATAAAAAACGGAGTGTAGAATGAAGAACCATTGCAACGAAAATTATAATCCCTTTTTTGGATTCTTCCACCCAAGTCATACGATTGATTCCTTAAAAAATTAAAATTTGCCCATTTCGGTTTTCCAAAAATTTGTGTTTTTAGATAACTTAAACAATTAAAAATTGCCTTTTTCCTGTATAGGATAATTTGTTTTTTCTAATGTCTCATGTTTGTTATAAACAAATTTATTTATTAACAAATACAAAACGTTATGTCAACAAAGAATGAATTTGCTGCACTTAAATAACCATAAAATGTTTTCTTGTAGTCATCAAGTGAAATATGATTTCCTGAGTTAAATTCTTCTATGTTTAAATGAAATACTTCAACAATGACGAATACCACAAATATGCCAATGGTGGTGAGTGTTAAGTGGCCATAAAAACATGCAATTCGATATAGAACTTGTTAACATTTTTTTCTTGTTTACATATTAGCAATGAAAAGACCTAACAACATTTCCTTCATTAGAGTTTGGATTGAACATATCAAAATGTCTAAAGAATGTGTAATTTTAGCTAATTGTTATATCAATAACTAGTAATTTGGCGAGCATAAGCAAATGATCCACATCGGCCAAAACTTTGGTCTTAGTATGATGCAATTTATATTCAAAATACACTTATCGATTTTCATTGAAGCCGAGAACCGATTTTTTTACCAACAACAATTCATGTTGTATGCATGTAAGTGCCATTGTACCATAAAAAAAAGATCCGTTACATGAAGCCATTGAGTGAGTGATTTGATTAAGCGAGTGAGAGAGAGAGAGTCGCCAAATGTTAAGAATAACATAAATTTGTGATGTGATATGGCTGTATTAGATCAGAGTAAAAGAAAGATGTAGAGAGTGAGAGAGAGAGAGAGAAATGTAAAGTGTGTAAGAATGTTAAGAAAAGCAAATCTATGAAATGGTTAAGGTATTTTGGTAAAACTATACAGTTAGTGCGGTGGAATCAGTAGTGGTGAAAAAGGAATGTGGGTGGTTTATTTGCTTTGTAGGGCAGAAAGGATATGTGGTGTATATACAGGGTGCACCAGTGAACCTTACTTATTTGAAAATACTGCAGAGCGGTGAGTTGAGCAGGGAGGGAGTCGAGAGGAGGCTTATATGGAGGAGAAAGTCCCAAAGTTTGTTTCTCTCTCCAGTCACTTGCCATCATGCTCTGTTTCTGGGAGCAGCGGGCCTTCGACGTCGAGGGCTTCTTTTCTAAGGGTTGCTTACTTGTTGCTAAGTTTTGTGTCTTCCACGCTCGCTTTGAAATTCCTCCTCACAGACTCGTTTCTGACCGTAATTCGATTCTATTGTGGATTAACACATTTCTGTAGTATGGAGGTGTCGCTAAACCCAGAAATGGACTTCGAAATGGAAAATATCGAAAGATTAAGGCTGTCCGTTGTGCTTTCTTCGGCTCGCAAACACACAGCTGCTATGGGAATTTCTATCACCACTGTTCGACGATTTCTCCATCAAGACTTCAGCAAAAATTAAAGCTTCTAGGAACCAAATAAGGATGATCCGGAGACCGGTGTATATAGCAGCTATATGAGGTTTTAAACTGATTTGGAGCGTATTTGGCACAGTTTTTGGAAGTCGTAACAGAACATCACATGCAAAATTTCAGCCAAATCGGACAAATATTCCGGCTTGTAAGGACCCAAGAAGTCAAATCGGGAAATCGGTTAATATGGGAGCTATAACAGATTATAGACCGATTTGGTCCGTACTTGACACAGTTGTTGGTAGTCACAACCAAACAAGGCATGCTCAATTTCAGCCAAAGCGGATATACCGACCGTCCACAAATCTCAGGAGACCGCCCATAGGTACGTTCTCAAGATCACTCAGATCGCAGAACAATCGCCTTCCCAGAAAAGAGAGGCTGTGTACCTGCAGAGCACTTGAACAGAGCAAGTGCTCGATAGTTTGCTTCTCATCCTCATCAAGACAACTCCAGCCGAAGCATTGTGCGGTATTCCAATGAGCGTCATCACGCGGCCTGTAGTACAGTGTCCGGTTATGACACCTGTTAAGGTACACAGCGACTTTTTACCGATGACAGAAGAGCTGGCAATCTATCGATAATAGCAACATTCGATATTTCTATTAACACTTTCGTTAATTTTCCATGACCTATATTTCAAACGGTCAATGCAAGACCGAATAAACCAAATTTAATTAAAATCAGTTGGAAGTCATGAGAGAAATCATTGAACAATATTTTAGCCCAATCGCATGCAAATTGCGCCCTCTATAGGCGCTATGTATCTAATAGGAATCATTCAGTGTCGGATAGCATGGTTTTGTTAAATTTTGCAAAAAATTAAGCTTTGCCGATAGTATAGATAGGAAAACTATAAATCGACAAAAAAAATATCAGTAGTATCGACAGTGCCATCAATATTTTGCCAGCTCTATCGTTGAGTCCCATCTTGCTACCGACACTGCTCTGACCATCTGCTCTAATATGTTGATAAGCTGGACAAATGACACGTAGGCAAGACCGGCGACTGGTTCGCCCAGCGCAGACGAACCTCTGCTGGCTCATTCATTCGACCGTGCCATCGATATTTTGCCAACTCTGCCGTCGAGTTCTATCTTGCCACTGACGCTGCTCTGGCCACCTCCCTTACTATGTTCAGTAGCTGGACAAATGGCATGTAGGCAAGACCGGCGACTGGTTCGCCCAGCGCAGACGTCCGCCCTCTCATTTGGAATCCCTTCACGTCCGGGAACCTTTATCAGCGTCACATCGTGGACTCGGAGCCTATCCAGGGACTTCAAACAATCTGGCACACAACTCGATCTCACCGTCTTCATCCAGGGCAGTGAACACCGCCAAACAGTCCACATAAAACCTGAGTTTTAAGGGCGGTAAATGCCTTATCAGAATTTCGCTTGCGGCTACTGCAATAGAACAGACCGTACAATCGTTCGGCAATCTCAGAGACACATCGATATTGAGCCCCAAACAAGTCCCTGACTCCATCTTGGAGCCATCAGTGAAGATCGAGCTCTCATCTTTATCAAACATAACATTCGCCCTCCATTCATCCCTCACGGGAAAACGAGTCCCGAATGTCCCTATCCCAATCAGTACCGATGACAGGTAGTCAGAGAACTTCCTCTTTCTACCCACGGTATCCATAATATAACTGTGGCCGCATCTGTCCTCCTTCGGCATGAGGAGCTCCCTCAGCCTTAGCGTGACCTTATCGGCGCAGTTCCGTACATTCCCCAATATGGGGTATATCCAGCAACGCTTGCAGACCTGCTTGCGGAGCTGAGGCACTGAAGAACTTGCTTGAAGTATAAAACTTTCACCCGTTTGCATTATAAGTGCAAAATTTAAAGAGAAGATGGTTATGGCCGAGAATTATCGATTTCAAATTAAAATAGGAAACTCACCTCTTCTATATTAATATACAATACTTATATATTTTTAAAGGTCAGGGCTCGGTATATATCGTAGTGTTAGTCATAGTTTAAAATTTTATAAGTTCGCGTACTCAAATTTGCATAAATTGTTACTGGAAGTTGTTCGGAGAGTGCGTGAGAGCTAGCAAAATTTTGAGAGTTTGGTAATTGAGAGCTTGCAATGATCTATTGGAGATTTTTTCCCAGCAGAAATTTGCAGCACCAAGCTGCTTTTTTATGAAACCAGCTGTTTAAATCAAGTTAATAACAAAAGAGAGTCAGGCTGTGCTTACTCTCCTCCAAAATTTTTAATGGAAAAGTAAGCGAACTGACCTATTGTTACATCAAAAATCTAATTTTTATCTTGATTGCAGGTTGGCATTCACTTAATACCTCCTTTCCTTTGTTCATGCATCCGAATTAAGGCCTGCAAACTAATGAGATCTCCTTTTCCCTATTGGCAACGGCATGTGCCAATAAGGAAAATTTTAATGCTCAAAGAATTCAAACGAAGCACTAACAACAACAGCACTAACTTCAACCACAAATAATCGTTAAAAATGTGTGTTTTCCATAAAAATGTGCTCATGACGATTCCAATAAGAACAAAAAAAAAACAGTAAGGAAAGGCTAAAGTCAGGTGGAGCCGACTTTATAATACCCTACACCAACCCTACCATTATTTGTGAACCGACTCTTTTGGAACAGATCCAATGCCAAATTTTGGGGCAGTTAGGTTGAACATTGTAGCTACAACGGCTATTTAAGTGCAAATCGGGCGACACATATAAATGAGAGCTATATCTAAATCTGAACCGATTTTGATGAAATTTTTGGGATATGTTAAGATCAGTAACAAAACAATTTGTGCAAAATTTTGTGCAAATCGGTTGAAAATTGTAGTAACTACAGCCATTTAAGTGCAAATTGGGCGATACATATATATGGGAGCTATATCTAAATCTGAACCGATTTTTATGGAAATTTGCATACATATGAGGAAGTTGAATAAAACGGCCTATGCCAAATTTTGTAAAGATTGGACCAAAATTGTGGCTCGTACAGCTTTAAAAGGGCATATCGGATGAAAGATATACATGGGAGCTATATCTAAATCTGGACCGACTTTCATGAAACTTTGCACACATATGAGGACGTTGAATAAAACGCTCCATGCCAAATTTTGTAAATATCGTACAGAAATTGTGCCGCTTGCAGCCTTAAAAGACCATATCGGATCAAAAATATATATGGGAGCTATATCTAAATCTGGACCGACTTTCATGGAACTTTGCACACATATTGAAACGTCACAAAAAGTACTTCGTGCCAAATTTGGTAGAGATCGCACCAAAATTGTGGCTTCTAAAGCCTTAAAAGGCCATATCGGATGAAAAATATGTATGGGAGCTATATCTAAATCTGAACCGATTTAGATGAAACTTTGCACACATATGAGGACGTTGAATAAAACGGCCCATGCCAAATTTTGTAAAGATTGGACTTAAATTGTGCCTTCTACAGCCTTAAAAGGCCATATCGGATTAAAAATATATATGGGAGCTATATATAAATCTAGACCGATTTTTATGGAACTTTGCACACATATGAGGACGTTGAATGGAACGCTCCATGCCAAATTTTGTAAAGATCGGACCAAAATTGTGCCTTCTACAGCCTTAAAAGGCCATATCGGATGAAAAATATATATGGGAGCTATATATAAATCTGAACCGATTTAGATGAAACTTTGCACACATACGAGGACGTTAAATAAAACGGCCCATGCCAAATTTTGTAAATATCGGACAGAAATTGTGGCTCGTACAGCTTTAAAAGGCCATATCAGATGAGAAATATATATGGGAACTATATCTAAATCTGGACCGACTTTCATGAAACTTTGCACACATATGAGGACGTTGAATAAAACGTCCTCATATGTGTAAAGATCAGACCAAAATTGTGGCTTCTACATCCTTAAAAGGCCATATCGGATGAAAAATATATATCGGAGCTATATATAAATCTGAACCGATTATGATGAAATTTGGCACACATATTGGGACGTAACAAAAAGCACTTCGTGCCAAATTTTGTAAAGATCAGATCAAAATTGAGCCTTCTAAAGCCTTAATAGGTCAAATCGAACGAAAGCGATATATGGGAGCTATATCTAAATCTGAACCGATTTATATGAAATTTTGCACATATATTGGGTCGTCACAAAAAGCACTTCGTGCCAAATTTTGTAAAGATCGGACCAAAATTGTGCCTTCTACAGCTTTAAAAGGGCATATCGGATGAAAGATATATATGGGAGCTATATCTAAATCTGGACCGATTTCTTTCAAAATCAATAGCGTTTGTCCTTGGACCAAAAAAGATACTTATGCAAAATTTTGTGAAAATCGGACAACAAATGCGACCTGTACCTTGATTACAAAGATACATGGACAGACAGACAGACGGACAGATGGACATGGCTTAATCGAATCAGGAAGTGATTCTAAGCCTATCCGTATACCAATCGTTGGGGTATAGCTCTTCTCCTTCTTATTGTTGCAAACAAATGCACAAATCTATAATACCCTGTACCATAGTAGTGGTGTAGCGTATAATGATTCTGAGTCTATCTGTATAATTTTCAATGGGCTCTTCTCCCTTGTGGCGTTGCAAACAATTGCACAAACTTTTAATACCCTGTACCACAGTGCTGGTGTAGGGTATAAATGGTGTGCTCGTACATCTTGGTCACCTTGAAGTTGTTATTGTTTTTTTTCCACTTTGGTGTATTTTCCAGTTGCCAGAGCTAGGGATTGGCATAGAAGACGTTTGGATGTGACGGTGTCACACTCGGGATGGCTGTAGAAATTCCAAAATAGCGTAAACCCATAAAATAAACGCAAGCAAGCGCCCTCTAAGCAAGTTGCGACATCATGTATATATGGCGGCACACCAAGGGATAAATGTTGGTGGCCTCACATAGAGACTACATCGTTGCGATGTTGGTAGTAGTGATGGTAATGGCGATGATGTGCATTGGAATAAATTGAACTATTCAAGCAGCAGTCTAAGCATTCAAGCATCAATAAATTTATAACTTCCTGCTTTATCATGCTGCCAACAACAACAACAACAACAGCGAAAACTCTCTAGAATCAAAGCCCGGAATGAGACAGTGTAAGACCGCTCAACTGATGTTTCCCTGGTGGTGGTGTGTTTTCCATAATAGTTGCTAAAGATTCTTAGAAAAAAAAAAACAAGAATTAACCAAGATTGAATCTCAGTTTGTTAATTAGCATAAGACATCTTTGCCATGGGCTTCCTACTTGTCGTCTGTAGTAGGCGGCAACGCTGGCGTTTCGATACACACCAACTTTTTCCCCTTCATTGACCAAGTCTTTCAAAAATTCAGTAGCTTGTCATCGTCATTGAAAATTGATTATGATGATCGTGTAAATTGTCATATGAATGTAAAGGGTAATTATTATTTAATAAAAATTAGACATATGTAATCATAATAAAAATTATCGATAATAAATTAGAGTGCTCATAATCGATAACCTAATAAACATGACAGCCAAATGAGCCAATGAATGCATGAACAAGAGTGAGGTATTAATCAATTTTCCATAGCAGAGATAAAAAATCAGAAATAACAAAAAATTCCATTTACAACAATGGAAAAACATAACGAAATTAATTTAAATAAAATAAAAAATGCCGAAATTTTAAACCAAAAATTGCATTAAGTCCGGCAATGCCGAGACTTTAAATGAAAAGATCGATCTATATGGCAGCTATATCCAAATCTGGACCGATCTGGGCCAAATTGAAGAGGGATGTAGAAGGGCCTAACACAACTCACTATCCCAAATTTCGGTGAAATCGGCCAATAAATGCGTCTTTTATGGGCCCTAAACCAGAAATCGGGAGATCGGTCTATATGGCAGCTATATTCAAATCTGGACCGATCTGGGCCAAATTGAAGAGGGGCATCGAAGACCCAAACACAACTCACTGTCTTAAATTTCGGCTAAACCGGACAATAAATGCGCCTTTTATGGGTCCAAAACCATAAATCGAGAGATTGGTCTATATGGCAGCTATATTCAAATCTGCACTGATCTGGGCCAAATTGAAGAAGGATGTCGAAAGGCCTAACACAACTCACTCTCGCAAATTTCGGCGACATCGGACAGAAAATTCGAATATTATGGGCCCAAAACCATAAATTGAGAGATCGCTCTATATGGCAGCTATATCTAAATCTGGACCGATCTGGGCCAAATTGAAGAGGGGCACCGAAAGCCCAAACACAACTCACTGTCTTAAATTTCGGCCAAATCGGACAAAAAATACGCATTTTATGGGCCCAAAACAATAAATCGAGAGATTGGTCTATATGGCAGCTATATCCAAATCTGGACCCATCTGAGCCAAATTCAAGAAGGATGTCGAAGACCCTATTACAACTCACTGTACCAAATTTTGGCAAAATCGGACAATAAATGCACCTTTTATGGACCCAAAACCTTATATCGAGAGATCGGTGTATATGGCAGCTATATCCAAATCTGGACCGGTCTAGGCCAAAATGAAGTGGGATGCTGAAGGGCCTAACAACACTCACTGTACCAAATTTTGGCTAAATCGGACAATAAATGCACCTTTTATGAACCCAAAACCTTAAATCGAGAGATCGGTCTACACGGCAGCTATATCCAAATCTGGACTGATCGGGGCCAAATTGAAGAAGAAAGTCGAATGGCCCAGCACAACTCATTGTCCCAAATTTCAGCGAAATCCGTAAATAAATGTAGCTTTTATATGACTTATAGACCTTAAATCGGCGGATCGGTCTATATGGGGGCTATATCAAGATATAGTCCGATATTGCCCATCTTCGAACTTAACCTCCTTATGGACGAAAAAAGAATCTCTACAAAGTTTCAGCTCAATATCTCTAATTTTATATCCTACTCCACCATTGTGGTACAGGGTATTATAGATTTGTGCATTTGTTTGCAACGCTAAGAAGAAGTAGAGCTAGACCCATTGATAAGTGTACCGATCGACTCAGAATCACTTTCTGACTCGATTTAGCCATGTCCGTCTGTCAGTCCATGTATTCTTGTAATCAAAGTGCAGGTCGAATTTGTTGTCCAATCATCACGAAAATTTGCTCATATCACTTTTGTAGCCCAAGGACGAACGCTATTGTTTAAGGTAAAAATCGGTTCAGATTTAGATATAGCTCCCATATATATGTATCGCCCGATTTGCACTTAAATGGCTGTAGTAGCTAAAATTTTCAACCGATCTGCACAAAATTGGACACGAACTGTTTTCCCACTAAATTTAACATATCTGCAAAAATTCATCAAAATCGGTTCAGATTTAGATATAGCTCCCATATATATGTATCGCCCGATTTGCACTTAAATGGCCGCAGTAACTGCAATTTTCAGCCGATCTGCACAAAATTTGGCACGGATTGTTTTTTTACTGAACTTAACATATCTGCAAGATTTCATAAAAATCGGTTCAGATTTAGATATAGCTCCCATATATATATCTATCGCCGATTTACACTTAAATGGCCGTAGTAGCCACAATTTTCAACCGATCTGCACAAAATTAGGCACGAACTGTTTTGCCACTGAATTTAACTTATTTGTAAGATTTCATCAAAATCGGTACAGATTTAGCTATAGCTCCCATATATATGTATCGCCCGATTTGCACTTAAATGGCCGCAATAACTGCAATTTTCATCCGATCTGCAGAAAATTTGGCACGAGTTGTTTTGTTACCGAATTTAACATATCTGCAAGATTTCATCAAAATCGGTTCAGATTTAGATATAGCTCCCATATATATGTATCGCTCGATTTGTATTTAAATGGCCGTAGTCATATAAAATTTCAAACGAGCTGTTGAAAAGTCGGTTCAGATTTGGATATAACTCTCATATACATATATATTCATATATTGCCCGAAATTATGATTGTGGGGTAGATGTAGGGTACTATATAGTCGGCTCCGCTCCAACTTTTGCCTTTCCTTACTGGTTTAAGACTGTAGCGTGATTTCAACAGACAAAAGGACGGACATGGCTAGATCGTCTTAGATTTTTCCCGCTGATCAATAATATATATACTTTATAAGGTCGGAAATGGATATTTCGATGTGTTGCAAACGGAATGACAAAATGAATATACCCCCATCCTTTGGTGGTGGGTATAAAAATAAGTTTAAACTAATCTTCCAGATTCTTAGTCTCTATAGAAAAGTTCTACAACTTAATGCCCCAGACTTTGTCTTACCTACAGATAATCATCGGACAATACCTTGCCCCCCCCATATTGCCAATATAGCTCCAATTTACTTTATTCGTTTTGGCCGTTTATCTGAAATTGCATGTCTTGTCTAATCGGCTGCCGGTAGTTGTCATGAGAAATCATGTCACGTCACTTGCAAGTGGGCGATACAAAATTAGGGTTGGCATTACAAAAGAAAGGCGGAGAATAGCAATGGAAAATAGCTTGGGAAAAACATCGCATCGCATCGCATTTTCTTATAAAACAACCTGTTCTAGGTTGATTTATAAAATATATAATTAACCACGAAACTCAAGTGAAACTAACTAAATCTCCCCATGTCATGCATTAAGAGCAGGTGTGTCAGTAGCACAAGCAATGTATGTAAGTATGACATGATTCAAAGGGTTCCCCTTTATAATCATTATAATTAAATGGCCATTGAATGTCTTGTGGAGCTCGATTACAAACTTTGTGACTGCGTCAAAAGTCATATTTATCGATAAAATAAACAAATGTTTGACATTTCGATTAAAGAAAAATCGAAAAATCAAAGTTTATTAATACACCGCTGATGTGGTAGTAAATCCTTCCAGGATAATGATGGGTTACAGCAACAAACGCATGCATGATTAAACCAGCATCCAAAGAAAATCGACAATTTAATTGGTTTGGAAAAGCCTGGCTGGTTAAGACTTACTAGAGAAGTACGAAGCTTTCGAAAGTTAATCTCATCCCAGTTATATCGAGAAAAAAGCAGAGCTGGCAAACTATCGATAATCGCAACATTCCATATTTGTAATGATAATATCGATAATATCAATACTATTGTTAATTTCCTTTCACCTTTATATCAAACGAAATCAGAAGTACAAATCTGGAGATTGCAGATTTATACAAAAACAAATAAAAGCGTGCTAAGTTCGGCCGGGCCGAATCTTATATACCCTCCACCATGGATCGCATTTGTCAAGTTTCTTGCACGGTATCTCTTTACGGGCAAACAAAGAATAATGAATAAGAGCTGTTATGCTATTGAAGCTCTGTCAAGTTGTAGTCCGATTCGGACCATAGATGAATTGAATGCTAAACATTGTAGAAGTCTTTGGGTAATATTTCAGCCATTCGGATAAGAATTGCACCTTGTAGGGGCTTAAGAAGCAAAATCGGAAGATCGGAGTATATGGGAGATGTATCAAGTTATAGATCGATTCAGACCATATTGAACATGAGAGAAGCCGATGTTCAAAATTTCAGCCAAATTGGATAATAACTGCGCCCTCTAGAGGCTCAAGAAGTCAAAATCCCAGATGGGTTTTTTATGGCAGCTATATCACGTTATGTATTGATTTGCGCCACACTGTAGCGCAGTTCTTAGATATCATAGTAAAATACTTTGTGCAAAATTTCATTCCAATCGGATAAGAATTGCGCCCTCTAGAGGCTGAAGAAGTCAAGACCCAAGATCGGTTTATAAGGCAGCTATATCAGGTTATTGACCGATTTGAACCATACTTGGCACAGTTGTTGGAAATCAAAGCGAAACACGCCGTGCAAAATTTCATTTCAATCGAATAAAAATTGCGCCCTCTAGAGGCTGAAGAGGTCAAGACCCAAGATCGGTTTATAGGGCAGCTATATCAGGTTATTGACCGATTTAAATCATACTTGGCACAGTTGTTGGGTATGATAACAAAACACGTCGTGCAAAATTTCATTCCAATCGGATAAGAATTGCGCCCTCTAGAGGCTGAAGAGGTCAAGATCCACGATCGGTTTATAGGGCAGCTATATCAAAACATGGACCGATATGGCCCATTTACAATCCCAACCGACCTACACTAATAAGAATTATTTGTGCAAAATTTCAAGCGGCTAACTTTACTCCTTCGGAAGTTAGAGTGCTTTCGCAAAACAGACGGACGGACGGACCGACTTACGGACCGACGGATGGACATGGCTAGGTCGTCATAAAAAGTCTCGACGATCAAGAATATATATACTTTAAGGGGTCTCAAACGAATATTTCGAGTAGTTACAAACAGAATGACGAAATTAGTATACCCCCATCCTATGGTGGGGGGTATAAAAACAAGTAAAAGAGTGCTAAGGGCCGAATCATAGGTACCCACCACCATGGACCCTGCTAAAAATTTATAAAAATAAATTTAGTTGAATAGGATAATTTTATTCTACATACCAAACTTCTGTTAAACCAGCAAAATTTAAAGCTCCTAGGAACCGAACAAGAACGATTGAGAGACCGGTTTACATGGGAGCTATATCAGGTTGTAGATTGATTTGAACCGTATTTGTCACAGTTGTTGGAAGTCGTACCAGAACACCGCATGCAAAATTTCAGCCAAATCGGACAAAAAATGCGGCTTCCAGTGGCTCAAGAAGTCAAATCGGGAGATCGGTTTATATGGGAGCTATATCAGGTTATAGACCAACTTGGACCGTACTTGGCACAGTTATTGGAAGTCCTAAAAAACACTACATGCATCATTTCACCCAAATCGGACAAATCGTGAGGCTTGTAAGGGCTCAAGAAGTTAAATCGGGAGATCGGTTTATATGGGAGCTATATCAGGTTATAGACCGATTCGGGCCGTACTTTGCACAGTTGTTGGAAGTCACAACGAAACACTTCATGCATCATTTCAGCCAAATCGGACAAAAAATGCGGCTTCCAGTGGCTCAAGAAGTCAAATCGGGAGATCGGTTTATATGGCAGCTGTATCAGTTTATAGACCAACTTGGACCGTTCCTGGTACAGTTGTTGAAAGTCATAACAGAAAACCGCATGCAAAATTTCAGCCAAATTGGACAAAAATTGCGGCTTGACGAAATCTGAACCGATATGGCCGATTTGCAATCCCCCAACCTACATCAATAAAAAGTATCTGTGCAAAATTTCACGCGGCTAGCTTTACGTGTTCGTCGGCTATCGTGATTTCAACAGATGGACATACGGACGGACATGGCAATGTGGAGCATTGGAAGAGGCTTGGTGTTCCTTTCTCATTACAATGCTTGGTCTCAAGTTGACAAATGTCATCAAAATTTTTCTGCAGCAGTGAAATGAGTGGCATCAGCTTCACTACTGAGGAGAATACATTCTGCAGATGGCGCTGTGGAGTATGTTTTGTTGTTGAAGAACAGATGTCGCTTCAACTAGAGCATTTCGCTGAATCGTATCACCGTGAGTCGTCTTAGGCCCTTCGACATCTGAACTGAGTGATTAATGAGGAATGTGCTTAATATACAGATATGCGAGATAGAGGCTATCCAAAGTTCGCCCCGTCCAATCTTAATGCCTTTTTACTTGTTTCATATTGCATGCAGTTTGGCCTTTTGAACCCGAACATATCAAATGAATGATGAACAATTTTCCAAGTTATCCATTGTGTTAATACTTAGAAAGAAACATTTATTTAAAAATTCTATGAGAGATTACAAATAATTCTCGTTTATGATGTGACTTCCCTGAGAACTTTTAAGATTGGCCATTTGGCTGACTGGTTGGCTAGATGGCTGATTGCTGCTTGGCTGCTGACTACTGGTATGTTTTCCATGATTCATATCGGTGTTGCATATTAATTTGGCCTCACTGAACAGCGACCGACCGACACCAACACCGACAACACCGACCACCACAGCTCCCACCATCCCACCTTTAGAACATCTTAAATCACAGTGAGTAATGACAAATGGCGGTTGCATGTTTTTCAAGTATTTCAAGTGAATCTTGTGATCTTGGTTTTCAATTTGATGGACGGACTAACGGACGGAAGGACGGACCAAGATATCTGTTTACAAAACCATTGTAGAGGTGTGCAAGCGGCGGCCTGTAAATGCATGGAGAATAATTAACAAGAATTTGTTTAAACATTTGTTCACAACTACCTGCAGTGTGTTAAAATCTTGGGTGGGGGAAGAAAGGGATTTTGAAGGAGCGTAGTTAAAAAACAGACCACACCTATGAAGAAGCAGTAGCAAGGGAAAAAGTAGGCAGGGTTAGAAAAATTGATGTAGGATTTCAATAAAAGAGTTATTAGGAGGGCTAGGAGCATCAAGGGACTTTTTACGGGACCTAAAGTTTTTTTTTGTTAATGTTGTTCATCGTATTGTCACTAAATTCACAGACTAGCCATGTCCGTCCGTCTGTCCGTCCGTCTGTCCGTCCGTCTGTCCGTCGGTCTGTCCGTCCGTCTGTCCGTCCGTCTGTCCATCCGTCTGTCCGTCCGTCTGTCCGTCCGTCTGTCCGTCCATCTGTCCGTCCGTCTGTCCGTCCGTCTGTCCGTCCGTCTGTCCGTCCGTCTGTCCGTCCGTCTGTCCGTCCGTCTGTCCGTCCGTCTGTCCGTCCGTCTGTCCGTCCGTCTGTCTGTCCGTCCGTCTGTCCGTCCGACTGTCCACCCGTCTGTCCGTCCGTCTGTCTGCCCGTCCGTCTGTCTGCCCGTCTGTCCGTCCGTCTGCCCGTCCGTCTGTACGCCCGTCTGTCCGTTCGTCTGTCCATCCGTCTATCCGTCCGTCCGCCTGTCTGTCCGTTTGTCTTTCTGTCCGTCTGTCCGTCCGTCTGTCCGTCCGTCCGTCTGTCAGTCCCTCCGTCTGTCCGTCTGTCTTTCTGTCCGTCTGTCCGTCCGTCTGTCCGTCCGTCCGTCTGTCAGTCCCTCCGTCTGTCCGTCCGCACTCTTACTTTCGAAGGAATAAAGCTAGCCGCTTGAAATTTTGCACAAATACTTCTCATTAGTGTAGATCGGTCCGCGTTTTGATGTAGCTGCCATATAAACCGATCTTGGGTCTTGACTTCTTGAGCCTCTAGAGGGCGCAATTTTCGTCCGATTTAACTGAAATTTTGCACGCGGTGTTATGGTATCACAACTGTGCTAAGTATGGTTAAAATCGATTCATAACCTGGTATAGTTGCCATATAAACTGATCTTGGATCTTGATTTCTTGAGCCGCTAGAGGGCGCATTTCTCACCCGATTTGGCTGAAATTTTGCATGAGGAGTTTTGTTATGACTTCCAACAACTGTGCTCGATATGGCTTAAATTGGTTCTTAACCTGGTAAAGCTACCATATAAACCGATCTAAGATCTTGACTTCTTGAGCCGCTAGAGGGCGCATTTCTCACCCGATTTGGCTGAAATTTTGCATGAGGAGTTTTGTTATGACTTCCAACTACTGTGCTTGATATGGCGCAAATCGGTACATAACCCGATATAGCTGCCATATAAACCGATCTGGGATCTTGACATCTTGAGCCACTAGAGGGCGTAATTCTCATCCGATTTGGCTGAAATTTTGCATGAGGTGTTTTGTTATGACTTCCAACAACTGTGCTTGATATGGTACATAACCTGATATAGCTGCCATATAAACCGATCTTGGGTTTTGACTTCTTCAGTTTTTAGAGGGCCAATTCTTATCCGATTTGGCTGTAATTTAGCATCGTGTTTTAGTATCACTTCCAACAACTGTGCCAAGTATGGTTCAAATCGGTTCATAACCTGATATAGCTGCCATATAAACTGATCTGGGATCTTGACATCTTGAGCCGCTAAAGGGCGCAATTATCACCCGATTTGGTTGAAATTTTGCATGAGGTGTTTTGTTATGACTTCCAATAACTGTGCTTGATATGGCGCAAATCGGTACATGGTTCGAATCGGACTATAACTTGATATATCTCTAAGAGTATAATAGTTCTTATTCGTTATTCTTTGTTTGCCTAAAAAGAGATACCGCGCAAAGAACCCGACAAAGGCTATCCCTGGTGGAGGGTATATAAGATTCGGACCGGCTGAACTTAGCCAAATTGGATTAGATTTGGATATAGCTGCCATATAGACCGATCTTGCGATTTGGGGTCTTAAGCCCGTAACGCAGCCAGGCGCAATTATTATGCGATTTCGATGAAATTAGAAACAGTGAGTTGTTAAAAGCCTCCCGACATCCGACTCAAATATGGTTTAGATCGGGCCATATTTAGATATAGCTGTCATATAGAGGCCACCGTAGCGCAGAGGTTAGCATGTCCGCATATGACGCTGAACGCTGAACGGTTTCGAATCTTGGCGAGACCATCAGAGAAAATTTTCAGCGGTGGTTTTCCAGTGGTTTTAAGCCTTCCCGCATCTGAACCAAATTTGGTTCATATCGGACTTTATTTAGATATAGCTGCCATGGTTAAGGGTCCATAACAGGTGGGACAGTTAGTTGTGCGACGCCTCTCGACATCATTGAACAATGCGGCCTAGATTGGTTAGATATAGCTGCCATGAAGACCGATCTCTCGATTTAAGGTCTTGGGCCCATAAAAGACGGTATTATCCGATTTCGACGAAATTTGGTGTAGCGAGTTGTGTTAGGCTCCTCGATTTACCTGTTTAATACAGCCCAGATCGGTCTAGATTTGGATATAGCTGCCATATATAGCGAGGCCCATAAAAGTCACATTTACTACTCGATTTCGCTGAAATTCAGCACAAAGATTTGTGTTAAGATCCCCGTCCTTGCTGACTATGGTCCAAATCGGTCTTTATCTTAATATAACAGCCATATAGACTGATCTACCGATTAAAGGTCCTAGTCCCATAAAAGTCACTTTTATTAGTCGATTTAGATGAAATTCGGCACGATGATTAGTGTTAATACGATATCCGTTCCGAAAATGGTCCAAATCGGTCTTTATCTTAATATAGCCCCTTAAGTCGGGAGATCAGGTTAATCTCCCGATTTAAGGTTTCAGGCCAAAAAAAAATCGCATTGAGCTGTGTTCGGCCCTTCGACCCTTCAGTGTCGAGTATGGATTAGGTCTGACCATTTTTTGGGTATAGCCCTCATATAGACCGATCTCCCGATTGAAGGTCTTTCATCCGTAAATATCGTATTTATTCATAGATTTTGCTGACATTAAATCGAGTGAGCAATGTTATATCCCTTAATATCCTCCCCGAATATGGTGCAGATCGGATCATATTTGGATAAAGCTGCTGGACAGATTTTGCTGAAATTTTGAACCGTGGCGAATTGTGGCGAACTTGGTCCGGATGAGACTATAGGTTGAGGATCGTGGATTTTTAACAGATTTCTGAAAAATTTTGTTTATATATGTCCGAAGTGGTGGGAAGATAATGTCCTCCCGGCCGAATATAATGTCCTTTTCTTTGTTCTTAAACAAAGTTCATCCTTAATTTTTATACCCACAACCATAGGATGAGGGTATACTAATCTAGTCATTCCGTTTGTGACACCTCGAAATATTGATCTGAGACATCATAAGGTATATATATTCTGGATCGTCGGGACATTCTGATTCAATCTAGCTATGTCCGTCTGTCGAAATCACGATAGCGATCGAACGCGTAAAGCTAGCCGCTTGAAATTTTGCACAGATACTTCTAATAGATGTAGGTCATTGGAGATTGCAAATGGGCCATATCGGTTCAGATTTGGATATAGTTCCCATATAAACCGATCTCTCGATTTGACTTCGTGAGCCCCTGGAAGCCGCAATTTTTGTCCGTTTGGCTGAAATTGAGCATGCAGTGTTTGGTTATGACTACCAACAACTGTGCCAAGTACGGTCGAAATCGGTCTATAACCTGATATATCTCCCATATAAAGCGATCTCCCAATTTGACTTTTTGAGTCCTTACAAGTTGCAATTTTTGTCCGATTTGGCTGAAATTTTGCATCTGGTGTTCTGTTACAGCTCCTTATAACTGTGCTGAGTACGGTTCAAATCGGGCATAGCCTGGTATAGCTCCTATATAAACCGATCTCCCGATTTGACTTCTTGAGCTCCAGGGAGCCGCAATTTTTGTGCGATTTGGCTGAAATGTTGCATGTCGTGCTCTGTTTTGACTTGCAACAACTGTGCCAAGTACGCTCGAAATCGCTCTATAACCTGATATACCTCCCATATAAACCGATTTCCCGATTTGACTTCTTCAGCCCCTGGAAACCGCAATTTTTGTCCGATTTGGCTGAAATGTTGCATCCCGTTCTCTGTTATGACTTCCAACAACTGTGCCAAGTACGGTCGAAATCGGTGTATAACCTGATATAGCTCCCATATAAAGCGATCTCCCAATTTGACTTCTGCAAGCCTCAATTTTTGTCCGATTTGGATTAAATTTTGCAAGCGGTGTTCTGTGACGACTTCCAACATCTGTGCCAAATACGGTCCAAATCAGTCTATAACCTGATATGGCTGCAATGTAAACCCGTCTCTCGATCATCCTTGTTTATGTCTTATTGTAAATTCTTTCCATCTTTCGAATTTCTTGGAGAAGCTTAAAACTAAAAAAAAAAATATTGTAATAATATGTAATTATAGTATTGTTTTCTTCTTTCAAATGCAATAATCTTGTTTAATTTAGTTTTGTCGTTGTTGTTGTTGTTGTTTTTATGGTGCTTGCCTGTGCTTTGTGGCTGATAATCGCTGATACGACGGCCACTGTTGATGTCGCTTCTGTTTTTTTTTTGTTCCCAGTGTCATAATAAAATTCTCAGATGCTTAGTTTTCCGCTTTGCCCCGAGTGGTGTGAAAACCAGTTTTCCAGCCAACAAATCCATCGCATCGCCGGTTCAATCCAATGAATTAGCAATTTTACAAAATGCAAGGCACAGTGGGGGGAGAAGTTATCTGCGAAATAAATACTTGGACCCAAATTTTAATACCATTTTCGTTTTCTGGTCTCCAATGTCTTTCATTTGATACCCTTTTTGTGCCCATCGGACCACTTTCGGATATGGGTGGCGGTTTTGGGGTAAGGAAGAGGGTCCGCCTCCACCCGATATCAAAAAATTATATAGCCTATGTTTCATTCCAGACAAATATACACAATCTATGCAAATATTAAGAAAATCGGTTTAGCGAAGTATCATATGGTCATAATGGGTCTAAAGGCGTTTTTGAGGGGTGCCTTAACCCCCCCCCCCCTAACTTCGATCTAATTTTGTAAGCCAGATTCGAAATCTACATCCGAATACCTTTCATTTGAGCCCCATATTGAAATGAACGTCCAATATGTCTGTTTGGGAGAGTTTTGGGGTTGGGGCGGCCCAATGGGTACTTAGACTCAAATTTTAATACCATATTCGTATTCTACTCTCCAAAACCTTTCATTTGATACCTATTATGTTCCGATCGGTTTACTTTAAATTTCGGATTGTGTTTTTGGCATATGGGGGAGGGTCCGTCCCCCTTCCGATACCGAAAAATTATATAGCCTATGGTTTCCTTCCGGATATCAAATTTTAAGGGGTTTTGGGGCTGGGGCGGCCCTTAGGTACGTGAACCCAACTTTTATTGTAAAATTCCTACTCTACTCTTGAATACCTTTCATTTGAATTCCATATTGTCCCGATCGGTCCACTTTTATTTTTGGGTAGTACTTTTGGGGTAAGGGGGAGGGTCTACACCCCTCCCGATATCAAAAAATTATATAGCCTATGTTTCCTTCCAGACCAACCTACACAATCTGTGAAAATTTCAAGGTCCTCACACACGGATGTGGATATAGCCGTCATATAAACCGATCACCCGATTTGACTTCTTGAGCAAGAAAATTATTTTCTACCAAAATTTAAGAAAAATCATACCAAACCCGACAAAAACCTACCAAATGTCTAACAAGCCGAAAATATGGCATTCACAGTGTGATACCTCTTTGGAGAGAAGTTTTACAAATGTTGGCAACATTAGCAGGGAAAAACCACCGCCGAAAATTTTTTCTGATGGTCTCGCCAGGATTTGAACCCAGGCGTTCAGCGTCATAGGCGGACATGTTAACCTCTGCACTACGGTGGCCGCCATTTGGAACACATCAAATTATAAAGTTTCAACACTACAAAGTACAAGATCGCCGTTTATTCATATAGGATCTACACATGTCCGTCCGTCTTTTTGTCGAAATCGCTCTATAGCCCTACGTTCAAAGATGGTTCAAAGATCTTGATATAGCACCCTTGGCATCGATCTCCCTTGATAAGAAATCTTGAGTTCAGAAAGTATAGTTTTGCTTCGATTTCAATGAAAATACGCGCCGAGCATAAAAATTCGCTTTATTACCCAGTCTGTTGTTACAATGAGTTGCATGGACTCCTCAATCTCTGAGTATGGACTAGATCTGACTATATTTGTATGAAGCTGCCACATATCCCTGATTTCCTATTGAAGGCATTCAACGCACAAAGTCCGCATTTCCTACCCAGAATTAGAAGTTTGGAAGAAATCTCTTAACATTCGTACCAGTTACAGTCAATATTAGAACTTACGTTTTTACTGAAATTTGAAGCAGTGAGACCCCTTGTAACAGTATTTGGCCCCTTGACATCCATGGTTTTGTTATGCACTTTACCCATTGATTTATCATCGACGATAAGTAATTCACTTGGATGATAGAAAAACCCAACAAAAATTGCCAACTTACCAAGAAAATCATTACCTACCAATTTTGGTAGGAATCTACCAAAAACGGCAAACGACTCTTCTTGAGCCCTTAGAAGCCTCAATTTTCATCCGATTTTGGATGAAATTTGAAACAAAGTCTTGAATAGACTACCACATGACTTCCAACATGCCTTCCAACATGACTTCCAACATGACTTTCACCATGACTTCCAACATGACTTTCACCATGACTTTCAACATGACTTCCAAAATGACTTCCAACATTCCAAGTATGATCCGAATCGGTCTATAATCAAATATAGCCCCATATAAACCGATCCCCGGATTTGACTTCTTCAACCGTTGGAAGCCTAAATTTTGATTTGGCTGAAGTTTGGCCCAAAAAACCTATCTTATGACTTACAAATCAGTGCCAAGTTTTACCTGAATCGGTCAATATGATGATATAGGCCGCCCTAAGTACCGATATCCTGATATGACTTCTTGAGACCAAAACAATTTTTAAATACAAACACAGTTAATAAAGGTATTTGTTTAGCGGAATCCTTGCTGGTGGGTACCTAAGATTCAGCCCAACCAAACTTAGCACGCTTTTACTTGTATTCAATTAATACAATCGAATCATTTCACATATGTCTATGAAAACCGTATCACCCACTGTGCAAATATATTTTCATTCTTTACTAATGGTAAACCTTACAATGAGATTTTTATACTCATGTATGTAAATGCTTGTGTGTGCAAATTTCAATGCAAGTACGAGATTATTTACGAAGTACTTGGTGCCATAAAAAAAACATACACAATAAGCCATATGCATCTTTTGCTCTCACACTCCTTTGCCGTAGCTGCCGAACCCTGATTCTCTTTTTCTGTCTCTCTCTCTAGCACTCTCTCACTTAGTGCCCTGTAAACATCTTTCAATGCATTCGATAACTAATATCAAGTTCAAGGTCGCATTTCAAATGCACATTTTAAAACGTGTAATCGAAACGAATTGAATCGAATGTGATCGCGTGTAAGAGGCTTAATATGAGAGGGTATGTGTGTGTGTGTGTGTGTCAGGGGGAGGTAGGGAGGTTTGCCATACAGAACGCTCAGTTGCAGCTCGTGTAAATCACTTCCACAAATAAAATACACCATTGCCAGTCAATAAGATAAAATAAACTTGGGCTTCACTTGCAGCCACTGAAACAACTGCTTGAGCTCTGGTTTGGCCTGGCCGAGCAGGGCTGTCCATTTCAATGATGAGGCTGGTGACTGGCATGTACCTGTCGTAAAGAGGCAGATTTCCAGATAATCTTATCTTGTACTCAGTAAAAAAAAACATTGCCGTCGTTGTCGATGTTTTAAATAATCAAAGCACAATTAAAAGAAAAACAGGCAGCAATAAAAGTTTCTTGCCGACACTGAAGGCTGGTTAAAAATTTACATTTCACAAAGACCCAATTAAAGCACCAATACAAAAGCATTGAACTGTGTTCCTAATGTGACTAATGTCTGATCTAAGAAAAGATTGCCTTCTAATTGGTTTTAGGAAATTTCTGGGAACATTTAATTTCGATAAAATTTTTGAAAAATCTAATTTTATTGATGGCTAGAGAAATGCCCAAAAAGGATGTAGTGCTCATCGACATTTGTCTTAAATCTTTGGATGTCAAAGTGGGTGGGAAAAACATTAGCCGGAAGTCGATTCCACATACGAACGGTTCGGGCGAAATAAGAATTCTCTCTATAATGCATTGTGCGGTCCGCTGGCCAATCAATTACAAATGGGTGTGAGTTGCTGGAATGTCTAGTATCACTGACATACATCCTTACATCAGGAATAAGAAGACGAATATCAGACGAACTCACACCATGAAATTTCTGATAGAACAGCTCAAAACAACCCACATTGCGACGGTGATGCAGGGGGGAAATAGAGTTGGATACCCCACTGTCCCCAATCAACCCCATCGCTCTCCTCTGTACACGGTCCAGTAGCTCCAGGGATGATTTTGAAGCTCCAGCCCATACATGTGAGTTGTACTCCATTTTCGGCCTTATGAAAGTGGTGTAGATGTCAAGAAGAAGAATTCTTACACCGTTTAAGGAAGCCTAAACACTTGAATGCTTCTTTCGACACTTCGTATACATGTTTAGCCCAACGAACTTTTAAGCCCCATATTGATATGGACGACCAATTTGTCTGTTTTTAGACATTTTAGGGTTAGGGCGACTTCCTGGGTACTTGGACCAAATTTTTAATAACATATTCGTATTCTACTCTTTAATACCTTTCATTTGATATCCATATTGTCTTTGTCGGTCCACTTGTGATTTTGGGTGGTATTTTTGGGGTAACGGGGAGGGCCCGCCCCCTTCCGATATCAACAAATTATAAAGCATATTTCTTCTTCCTGACCATATTCGTCATCTACTCTCAACCTTTACCTTTTCATTTGAGTCCCATATTGTCATGATCGTCAAATAAACCTATTTTAAAGGGTTTTGGGGCTGGGGCGGCCCACTAGGAACTTGGACCCAACTTTTATTATAAAACTCGTACACTACTTTTGAACATCTTTCATTTGAATCCCATAATGTCCCGATCGCTCCACTTTTATTTTTGGGTACTACTTTTGGTGTGAAGGGGTGGGTCCGCCCCCTCCCGATATCAAAAAATTATATAGCCTATGTTTCCTTCCAGACCAACCTACACGATCTGTAAAAAATTTCAAGGTAATCGGTTCAGGCGTTTTTGAGTCTATACGAATCAAACAAACACAAATTCAATTTTATATATAAAATTGGAACTTTTTGAGGGCTTTCCTCTTTCAGCTATGCCTATGTGGATAATTCGGTTTTCTATATCAGACCATAAATAGTAAATCTTTTTTTCACCTCTCCTCATTGGTATCCATGGACAATTAAGATTCTCCGAAAGTGTTATAAAATATTTTAAAATATGCAGCGATTCCAGGAATTTTTTTTTTTCATTATTTTTAAAACTTCCCAGAAGGGAATACCAGAATCACTATAACAGCGGGTTTATTAAAAATTAAAACAAATGCGCAGATACATTCTTCAAAAGAAATTAAAAGTCACGTTTTTTATTAAAAAAAAAACGAAAAAATCCCCACCAAAAAACCACAGCGACTGTTGATGTAAATATGGACTAGCTTATGGCAGCTAGCTGGTGGCTCTTTAACGCTAAAGATGGCTAAGATGGATGCATAGTCGCCTTAAAACCGACAAAAGAAAAAAAAAAAACAAAATAAAAAGTTATGAGTTTTTAACGTCATCGCGTGGATTATCAACGTCAACAAGTTGTTGCGCGAATACCACCATGAACACCAACATCGTCGACATCATCATTGTCATAGTTAAGCGAACAATACTGCCATGGCATGGCAGTAAACCGTATCTGAAATGACAACTGTCATCATGAAGATCATAGAACGGATGCCAACTTCAGAGGTGGCGATGCTATGATGGCTATGAGATTGGTGGGATCTTGGGTTGATGTAGAGAAAAGTTGTAGTTCTAGTTAAGCTATGAAAAGGGATTGGAGAACATGGAGATAACGGTAAGGAGTGGGAAAGAGGGCAACTGAGAGAAGAGATCGGAGTGGAAGAGAAGAACAGAGATGAGTAGAGGGGAATGGAGACTAGAGTAGAGATATCCTCAAGGGTGTGGATGCAGCTACAGTGTAGATATGTAGGTGAGGTATTCGTTTAAAAAGCGTGAAAATGAAAATAACAGGAGCAGGGACAAAATAATCAAAGAAGGAAGTTCGAAGTACACTCAGAGAAATTAGCAAACACTGTTTGCAGATATTAAACTAAAAATGTTTAACTTTTGAGTGAAACCATATAAAATAATTTAATTATTTTTATAAAAATTCAGGCATTTGGTATATTTTGATGAAATAAACCTTTCAAATTGTAGCCGTTAATTTATTGTTTAATATATCAAGATGTAAGAAATTCGTCTGCTGCAGAAAAATGAAAAAATTTGCTTCTTACCTTGAAAGATAAGACGGAATATAAAAATGTTTAAAAATATTTTTGTCATTTATGATCTTTTTTAACTTTCATCCGTTTGAAAACAGCAGAAAATATTTGCCGTTTTAGCAAAAACATGACTGCTGATCCATTTTCTGCAGATTTTCTGCTTTAACAGCAAACATTTATGTTTTTTTCACTAAAAAAATTCTCTGAGTGTATTGTGAAGTGCAGCACGTTGTAAAATTAGTATTAGAGTGACAATGTTCAAAAGTGTAGAGAAGTGCCGCAAAGGGTAGAGTCGTGTAGAGTAGTTTAAAATAGCGTTTAGAAGTGTAGAATATTGTAGCCTTGAGAGTTGTAGAGTATAGAGTAGCATACGTAGTGTAGACTAAAGTTAAGTTGAGTAGTAGGGAGTAGTATAGAGTAGAATAGAGTCGAGTAGTGTAGAGCAGGTAGAATAGGATAGTGCAGTGTTTAGAGTAGTGCAGAGTTGAATGGTGTAGGGTAAGAAGTGAGGAGTAGTGTGGAATAGTTTGGAGTAGAGTATAGAAGGGTAGAGTATAGAATAGTTTAAAGTAGTGTGGAGCAATGAAGAATAGTGTACGGTAATGAAGAATAGCATGGAGGACAATACAGATGTGTAGAATAGCGTAGAGTACTAAACGGTAGTTCAGAATATTGCATAACAGCGCCGTGTAGTCAAGAAAGTGTAAAGTAAAGAAGGGAAAATGTAAAATAGAAGTATATTGGCATTGGAAAGACAAAGTAGTTTAGAGAAGTAAAAAGTAATGTAGAGTATTAAAGAGTAGTCATAAAATAGTGCAGAGCAATGTAAAATAGTGTAGGGTAGAGTATTGTTGAGTAGAGAAGAAAAGTGATGAGAATTATAAGATAGTTGTATAATAGTGTAGATAAGTGTGGAGTATGGTAAAGTTGTATAGTACTACAGCAGTAGCAAAGTAGTCGTAAAGTAGTAGAACGGTAGTAGTACAGCAGCAATACTGTAGTAGTATAGTAGAAGTACAGTAGTAGTACAGTAGTAGTACAGTATTTGTAAAACAGTATTAATACAGTAGTAATACAGTATTAGTAGTAGTACAGTAGAAGTACTGTAGTAGTACAAGAGAAATACAGTAGTAGTACAGTAGTTGTTGTTGTTATAGCAGTGTGTTCTTGTTGCTGGTGTTGCTAGTAGTACAGTAGTAGAACAGTAGTAGTACAGTAGTTGTACAGTAGTTATACAGTCATAGCACAGTAGTAGTACAGTAGTAGTACAGTAGTAATACAATAGTAATACAGTAGTAGTACAGTAGTTGTTGTTGTTGTACACCGAGGCGGCAGCCCTTGCCGATGAAGGATTCCATCGGGTCAATCCGGTGTGTACAACCGGCTGCCAAGGGATTGTAGTACAGTAGTAGTGCAGTGGTTGTACAGTAGTAGTACAGTAGTAGAACAGTAGTCTCACAGTAGCAGTACAGTAGTAGTACAGTAGTAGTACAGTAGTAGTACAGTAGTAATACTTTTGTAATACAGTAGTAATACATTAGTAGTACAGTAGTAGTACAGTAGTAGCATAGTAGTGGTACAGTAATAGTACAGTAGTAGTATAGTAGTAATACAGTAGTAGTACGGTAGTTGTTGTTGTTGTAGCAGTGTGTTGTACACCGAGGCAGCCCTTGCCGATGAAGGATTCCATCGGGTACAGTAGTAGTACAGTGGTGGAACAGTAGTTATACAATAGTAGCACAGTAGTCGCACAGTTGTAGTACAGTACAGTAGAAGTACAGTAGTATTTGTATTTGTATTTGTATTTTTATTATGATAAAACCCATACAAAAGACAGTGTCTTATATAAAGCATGGGTTAGTAAATTGATAAATACAATGAGTTCAACAAGTTTTCATTTAAATAGAACAATAATTGGTACAAAATATTTAACAATTTAAGCAAAGTTACTGATGCAATATTTAAGTTAAAAAAAGGTTTAAACAAAACAAAAAAAAGAAAAAGAAACTTTAAAGAAAATTTAACAATTTAATCAAAGTTACTAATAAAATAAATTAAAAAAATAGTTATAAAAAAAACAAAACAAATAATTAATTAAAATGGTTATAAATCAAAGATTTGAACTGTCGTTCATTACTTATAATTTGAATACTATTGGGAAGATTATTCCAGAGACGTATAGCATTAACAAAGAACTGTTGTTCAGATACACGATATTGATGACGTATTTGTATTACTTGTTTACCTCTTGTAGAGTTAGCAAATCGCAAAACAGAAGCCAGATATGACGGTTCATTGGTATAAATTATCTTGTGGATCATTTGCAACAAGCGTATCTTAAGGAACGAGTTAAAAGAGACACCATATACTTGTCTGGCAAAGTCAGATACCCGGTCTCTTCTACGCAAACCAAAAATGTATCTAACGACATCGTTAAAGGCCACGTGCAATTTATTCCTATGAGTTACATCACTACCGTAAAAAACCTCGCAAGAGTATAATAGTTTCGGCAGAATAAATGTCCTAGCCAAAAGCATTCTTATTGACAAAGGGGTATACTGTTGACTCATATATAAGTTTCGTAAAACGCCGTAGGTCCTGCCCACTGTCATTCTGACATGATTCTTCCATGAAAGTCTATCATCAAACTCCAAACCAAGGTTTCTTGCAGATGAAACAATCTCAATTGGGGCTCCAGCAATTGCCACATCAAGATTGGGCGGCATTGTCACCCGATTCCTACCAATTACAAGGCACTTTGACTTTATTGGATTTAAAAGAAGTCCGTTGGCGTTTGCCCATGTGCTTATCCTATCCAAGTCATTATTTAGTCGAAGTACGCCATCGATCAACCTCCCCGGCGAGGAGCTCATATACAGCTGTACGTCGTCGGCATACATATGAATACCACAGTTGCGCAACTGTCCAGGAAGGTCATTGCTATATAAGGAAAAAAGGAGTGGGCCCAACACAGACCCCTGTGGAACACCTCTTGAGACTGGAAGATAACTAGAACAGCGGCTATCAACACATACCGATTGGCTTCTATTCGTAAGATAGGAATATATAAGATACGTTGTTCTTTCAGAAAATTTAAATAAATGTTTCAGTTTAAGGCAAAGTATATTGGGATCAACGGAATCAAAAGCTTTCGAATGATCTAAAAGAACAAGAAAGGCAACTTTATCGCTGTCAATATCACTCCTTACATCTTCAACTACTTTCAAAAGTGCAGTAGTGCAACTGTGCTTTGGCCGTAAACCAGATTGAAAATCTGTTAGCAGCGAATTATTCGCAATATATTCAGATATTTTCCGGTTGACTAGAGTCTCAAATATCTTAGAGACGAATGGAAGTATTGCTATTGGCCTAAATTCCTGGTTATTCTTTGGTATTGGGACTATCCTTGCCCGTTTCCAAGACTGTGGATAGCAACTCCTTAAAATAATATTGTTAAAAAGATGGCACATATACGGAAGAATAAAGGGTAGAATTATCCTAAAAAATCTTGGGTCAATACCATCAGAACCAATGGCATTAGACTTAATTGATTCTACAGCGCTAACGATATCGCTTTGTTCAAAACGCTCAAGATCAAAACGTAGGTCTGGTGAGGTGTTGTTACTGCTATGGTTTACGTTACTAAATTCACTGTCGTAGAAATGTACGTTTGGCTCAGGAAAAGATATGTTCAAGAAACTCCTATTAATCTCATCTAAATCAACATGTCTATCAATTGATGCATTATCACTTCCTATTCCAATTGACTTTATATGTCTCCAAGTATCTTTCGTGTTCAATGCCTCTTGAAATTTACGACTAAAATAAGCTATTTTCTTCGTCTTTATACAAGAAGTGGTCTGATTCCTCGCACGCTTGTAATCATTAAAGAGTTCAGGTGTTCTAAAACGCTTCCATCGAGAGTACGCACAATCTCTTTTACGTATCAATACTTTAATATCATTATCAAACCACTGATTCCCATTCGAAAAAACAGTTCGGGTCTTCATCGGAACACATTTGTCGAAAATCTGACTCACATTATGTTGAAGAAGTGCAATCTGTTCATCTACGCAAGACATGCCATAAAGTTTCTGCCACTCAACGGTGCCAATTTCACAAAGTAGTGAGTTATAATCAATGTTTCTATAGTCTCTGTACGTATATGTTATACTTGTATATTCCATTGGAACGCCATAAGTCAAAAAACATAAATCATGTTTTGAAAATAGGGGTGCCGATAATTGATCATATAACTTAACATCAGTCTTGGAACTTACGAAGAACAAGTCAATAAGAGTCTCTGTTGTCATTGTATAGTGTGTGGCAGTATTGGAATTAACAACATGCAACCCTATTGATTGCATGCTCCCCGTCAAATGTGTTTCTTCAAGCACATTACTATTAAAGTCACCAGTGACTATAATATCATTATAATGACAATTTATATCCTCAAGTCTCTTCACCAAGTAGTAGTACAGAAGTAGTACAGTAGTAGTACAATATTAGCATAGTAGTAGTACAGTATTAGCACATTAGTAATACAGTGGTAGTGCAGTAGTAGTACAGTAGTAATACAGTAATAGTACAGTAGTAGTACAACATTAGCACAGTAGTAGCTCAGTAGTAGTACAGTGGATTACAGCAGTAATGCGGCAGTAGTAGTACAGCGGTAGTAGAATAGTAGTACAGTAATAGTACAGCATTAGCACAGTAGTAGTATATCAATACAGTGCATAACTACATTACTTCATTACTACAGTACATAACTACAGCACATAACTACAGTACATTACTACAGTATATTACTACAGTACATATCTTTATTACTTTATTACTACAGTACATTACTGCAGTACATGATGTTAGTTCAATAGTAGTAAACTATAGAAGTAGTACGGAATGGTATTACAGTACAATATCTTTGAGCGTCAACCTAAATCGGACAGCCCTCATTGATTTGAGAGAAGTTTCCCCTTCTCCTTAATGGAATGTTTATTTACAGTGAAACTACAGTGCAGTTGGAGTACAGTCCAGTAGACTGGTCAAAAGTTTTACCTTCTTGAAAAGCTTTCCAAAACATTCCCTTGTTTTCGATAATGGCCATGGACCGATTGTATTCCTCCCTCGTTTAAAACATTTTTATACTCTCCACCAAAGGAGGGGGGTACACTAATTTCGTCATTTTGTTTGTAACACCTCGAAATATGCGTTCAAGACCCCATAAAGTATATACATTCTTGATTGCCATGACATTTTAAGGTGATCTAGCTATGTCCGTCTGTCAGTCTGTCAAAAGCATAAAAAGCAAAAGCATAGTCCTCTAGAGGACGCAATTCTAATCCGATATTTTGCACGTTGTGTTTTGTTATCACTTCCAACAACTGTTTGGTCTATATCGGTTGATAACCTGATATAGACGCCATTTAAACCGGCTTTTGATATTGACTTTTAGAGTTTCTAGAGGACGCAAGTCTTATCCGATTTGGCTGAAATTGTGCATGAAATGTTTCGATATGACTCCCAATAACTGTGCTAAGTATGGTCTAAATCAGTCCATAACCTGGCATAGCCGCCATATAAACCGATCTCCCTATTTTACTTTTTGAGGCTCTAGAGGGCGCACTTATTATCCGATTTGGCTACAATTTTGCATGACGTGTTCCGCTATAACTTCCAATTACTGTGCTGACTATAGTTCAAATCGGTCAATAACCTGGTATAGCTGCCATATAAGCCGATCTTGGACTTGGACTTCATGAGCTTCTAGAGGAGGTAATTCTTATCCGATTGGTCCGAAATTTTGCATTAAGTTTATTTTAATTTCCAATAACCATGCTAAGTATGATCTGAATCGGTTCATAACCTGATATAGTTGACATATAAACTGATCTGCCGATTGGACTTCTTGAGTATCTAGTGAGCGCAATTCTTATCCAATTTGGTTGAAATTTTGCATACCTCGTATGACTTCCAACAATTGTGCCAAATATGGTCTAAATCGGTTGATAACCTGATATAGCTGTCATATAAACCGATCTCCCAAATTTGGCACACTGAGCCAGTGGAGGGAGCAATTTTTACTCGATTGGCCTAAAAATTTGGAGGTTGTATTTTACTATGACTTCTAACAGCTATAACAAGTACGGTTCATATCGTTCAATAACTTGATGTAGCTCATATATGTATTGAAACAGTCATTCAAAGAACTTGACAAATGCGATCCATGGTGAAAGGAGGGAACTTAGCACACTTTTACTTGTTGAGCCTCTAGAGGGCGCACTTATTATCCGATTTGGCTGAAATTTTGAGCGTAGAGTTTTGTTTGGACTTTCAAAATACACGCTTAGTATGATTTGAATCGGTTCATAACTTTCTATAGCTCCCATATAAACCGATGCGATTCGATTTGACTCCTTCAGCCTATAGAGGGCGCAAAATTACCGAATTTGCAAAAATTTTGAACATAGTATTTTTTAATGACTTATATTGGCCATGAGAAGCACGGTCCACGGTCTATTGGTCCAAACAACATATACCATGCTATCCATGGTGGAGGGTATATAAGATTCGGCGCGGCCGAACTTAACGCGCCATTACTTACGCCCTTTCTCCGCCTCATGGGCGGCATCTTAAGTGTTTATTTTTCAAATTTTTGGGTTTATTTTGTTTTCCGATGATTTAAGGCAAACAAAGTATTGTGAGCTCTTATGTTTGCTTTTGTTTTTTGGTTAGCTTCTTGGCTAAAAAGAGGTTTGTTAGCACAAATTCAAGGCCAACGCATTTAGAAGACAAAAGTTCTTTAACGTGAAATCTCAACAACAAGAAGAATAATCGCCTCAAACAAACTGCAAAGCGTACACACATGCCAATGCTATTTCAAATACTTTGCCTTACCTTCTTCTCTTGTTGAACTCAACGCCAGCTGAACAGTGTCCAGAGTGCAAATGAATAACGTCAATAGAGCAAAGTCAAAAAAGTGGCCAAACGGGTATGGGGAAACGCCGGAACGCAAATTCCAGTGCAGTCTTCTTAACCAGAGATCAGAGAACCTGCCTACCCAAACCAACGCAGAGGTTCCAGTCTCAATGAGTGAGTGCTACATCTTCTCCGATTTCTTTGCCGTCTTGATCTGTGAAATTTATGGACATAATTCTTGAGAAATAATGAAGATCATAAAAAGCTTCATTTGGAACTCAACTGCCAAAAAACCGACGCAATAAAGAAAGACAAAATGCGGCGTTTGGTGAAGTGGCTGTTTGGTTGGTTGTTGGGTTGCCTGCCTTTTTGTGTGCATTCAGCGTCAACAATCGCCGTCATAAAATTTGCATTAAAATGCTGTCGCTCTTTCTGTTGGTGGTGGTGTTGCAGCGTTTTTCAAAAGCCAAATTGATAGGGGGGTCATTCACCCGGCACGAAAAAGCCAAAGCAGACTTGAAAACTTCAACCTAATGCGACACTTTTGCTCGTTTGTTTTGGTTGTTAATTAAAGACTGGTTTCGCTTTCATTCGTGGTTCTATATTTTTCAACTGAAATCAGTGAATTGCTAAAGAAAGACACTGCGAGTTATTGGGTGTACAACAGCGAATCGACTGTCAATTAAGATGTCATGTACATTCAAATAATTTTTGGGGGGAGGGGCCTTTGCGGGACCATGATTGTTCCTAGGGTCACAAGACATCCAAATGCAGGGATTTTAACTTTAGCAAAGGGGGCGTTAAGAGATTTTTCTCTCCGTCTGAGAGCATCCAAACCAGGGAGAGATATTTTCGTCCCTAGTGCCTTCGAATGGTCGTGGCACAGGGTAAAACTGCTCTTGTCTGACCTCCTTATCAAGAAAAACTTAATAAAGCGTCACTTTATTTGGCAATTAAAAAAAAATTACCAAACTCCAATCCAAAGGAACTTGAAGGCCACCACGGTGCATATGCATCTCCTGCATATCTACGAACTCCCTTAGTGACATGACCCCAATACCAAAGGAAGCCCTCAATGAAGCCTACCTTGCAATCAAAACACACAATTTCTCAAAAGTCATGAAATATTACTTTTCGATTGTGTGCATAAGCTTTGGTAAACCTTTTACCTCCGGCCCAAACAAACAAACAAACAAACAACAATTATTGTGGCATTACGTAATGGCGGCGCGATATTTATTTTCGCATTTGCAAATATGGGCCAAATACATGGGCAAAAATGCAAGATGCAAGTGGTGCGATGCGTGTATTTGTGGCCACTTAAAATCGAATGCACTCAAAGGCATTGCATTAGCACTCACTTGAAACTCAAAAATTTAAACAAACTTCTGTGTGCCCATATTTGTGTGTCCGCCCCCCTGACCGTTCATGCGTCTGTTTGTCTATGCTGCCTGTCAATTTCAATGCATTTGCATAAATATTATACACAGCAAGCATAAATGCTTGGACGTTCGTTCGTCTCTCTATCCATCTGCCTTCTTATGCTGGGATCTAGGCGGCTGCAGGTTAGCCGCATCTAATGTGCAAACCATGTCAGTCATTCAGTCAGACCTCTTCAAATCAAATTGAGATGCAATGCCTCGCTGCATTGCATTGCAATGCATTAAATGAACAAACATTTTTAGTTCCTAAAATAGGTATGTGGGGCTGGTGGAAGAACTTGGGTTGAATGCAACGAACGCTGCCATTAATACTGCATAAGAGTTTCGTCCATACACTGAGAAAAATTATAATGTTAAGTGAAAAAATTTAATAAATGAAAATTAAAATGAAATAAAATAAATTAAATTAAAATAAAATAAAATAAAATAAAATAAAATAAAATAAAATAAAATAAAAATAAAATAAAATAAAATAAAATAAAATAAAATAAAATAAAATAAAATAAAATAAAATAAAATAAAATAAAATAAAATAAAATAAAATAAAATAAAATAAAATAAAATAAAATAAAATAAAATAAAATAAAATAAAATAAAATAAAATAAAATAAACTAAAATAAAAAAAAAATAAAATAATAAAATAAAATAAAATAAAATAAATTAAAATAATATAAAATAAAATAATATAAAATAAAATAAAATAAAATAAAATAAAATAAAATAAAATAAAATAAAATAAAATAAAATAAAATAAAATAAAATGAAATGAAATGAAATGAAATGAAATAAAATAAAATAAAATAAAATAAAATAAAATAAAATAAAATAAAATAAAATAAAATAAAATAAAATAAAATAAAATAAAATAAAATAAAATAAAATAAAATAAAATAAAATAAAATAAAATAAAATAAAATAAAATAAAACAATTAAAAGCGTGCTAAGTTCGGCCGGGCCGAATCTTATATACCCTCCACCATGGATCGCATTTGTCGAGTTCTTTTCCCGGCATCTCTTCTTAGGCAAAAAATGATATAAGAAAAGAGTTGCTCTGCTATTAAAACGATATCAAGATATGGTCCGATTCGGACCACAATTAAATTATATGTTGGAGACCTGTGTAAAATTTCAGCCAATTCGTATAAGAATTGCGCCCTTTAGGGGCTCAAGAAGAAAAAAGAGAAATCGATTTATATGGGATCTGTATCGGGCTATAGACCGATTCAGACCATAATAAACACGTTTGTTGATGGTCATGAGAGGATCCGTCGTACAAAATTTCAGGCATATCGGATAATAATTGCGACTTCTAGGGGTCAAGAAGTCAAGATCCCAGATCTGTTTATATTTCAGCTTTATCAGGTTATGAACCGATTTGAACCTTATTTGATACAGTTGTTGAAAGTAAAAATAAAATACGTCATGCAAAATTTCAGCCAAATCGGATAGGAATTGCGACCTCTAGAAGCTCAAGAAGTCAAATCCCCAGATCTGTTTATATGACAGTTATACCAGGTTATGGACCGATTTCAACCATACTTGGCACAGTTGTTGGATATCATAACGAAATACTTGGTGCCAAAAATTCATTGCAATCGCATAAGAATTGCGCCCTCTAGAGGCTCAAGAAATCAAGACCCAAGATCGGTTTATATGGCAGCTATATCAGGTTATGGACCGATTTGAACCATACTTGGCGCAGTTGTTGGATATCATAAAAAAACACGCCGTACAAAATTTCATTCCAATCGGATAAGAATTGCGCACTCTAGAGGCTCAAGAAGTCAAGACCCAAGATCGGTTTATATGGCAGCTATATCAAAACATGGACCGATATGGCCCATTTACAATACCAACTGACCTACACTAATAAGAAGTATTTGTGCAAAATTTCAAGCGGCTAGCTTTACTCCTTCGGAAGTTAGCGTGCTTTCGACAGACGGACGGACGGACGGACGGACGGACGGACGGACGGACGGACGGACGGACGGACAGACGGACGGACATGGCTAGATCGACATAAAATGTCACGACGATCAAGAATATATATACTTTATGGGGTCTCAGACGAATATTTCGAGTAGTTACAAACAGAATGACGAAATTAGTATACCCCCATCTTATGGTGGAGGGTATAATAAAATAAAATAAAATAAAATAAAATAAAATAAAATAAAATAAAATAAAATAAAATAAAATAAAATAAAATAAAATAAAATAAAATAAAATAAAATAAAATAAAATAAAATAAAATAAAATAAAATAAAATAAAATAAAATAAAATAAAATAAAATAAAATAAAATAAAATAAAATAAAATAAAATAAAATAAAATAAAATAAAATAAAATAAAATAAAATAAAATAAAATAAAATAAAATAAAATAAAATAAAATAAAATAAAATAAAATAAAATAAAATAAAATAAAATAAAATAAAATAAAATAAAATAAAATAAAATAAAATAAAATAAAATAAAATAAAATAAAATAAAATAAAATAAAATAAAATAAAATAAAATAAAATAAAATAAAATAAAATAAAATAAAATAAAATAAAATAAAATAAAATAAAATAAAATAAAATAAAATAAAATAAAATAAAATAAAATAAAATAAAATAAAATAAAATAAAATAAAATAAAATAAAATAAAATAAAATAAAATAAAATAAAATAAAATAAAATAAAATAAAATAAAATAAAATAAAATAAAATAAAATAAAATAAAATAAAATAAAATAAAATAAAATAAAATAAAATAAAATAAAATAAAATAAAATAAAATAAAATAAAATATAATAAAATAAAATAATAAAATAAAATAAAATGAAACAAAATAAAATAAAACAAAATAAAATAAAATAAAATGAAATAAAATAATATAAAATAAAATAAAATAAAATAAAATAAAATAAAATAAAATGAAATAAATTAAAATATAATAAAATAAAATGAAATAAAATAAAATAAAATTAAATAAAAAAAATAAAAAAATAAAAAAAAAAACAAGTAAAAGTGTGCTAAGTTCGGCCGGGCCGAATCTTATATACCCTCCACCTTGGATCGTATTTGTCGAGTTCTATGCGCGGTATCTCTTTAAAGGCAAACAAAGAATCTTGAAGAACTGTTATGCTATTGGAGCTACATCAAGTAATAGTCCGATTCGGACCATAAATGAATGCTGAACATTGTAGATGTCATTGCGTAATATTTCAGTTCATTCGGATAAGAATTGCGCCTTGTAGGGGCTCAAGAAACAAAATCGGAAGATAGGTTTATATGGGAGATGTATGAAGCTATTGATCGATTCAGACCATATCAGACACGTATGTTGAAGGTCATGAGAGAAACCGTTGTACAAAATTTGAGCCAAATCGGATGAGAATCGCGCCCTCTAGAGGCTCAAGAAGTCAAGACCCAAGATCGGTTTATAGGGCAGCTATATCAAAACAAGGACCGATGTAAACCATACTCAGGGTAGTTGTTGGAAGTGCTACCAAAACACTACTTGCAAAATTTCAATAAAATCGGATAAGAATTGCGCCCTCTAGAGGCTCAAGAAATCAAGACCCAAGGTGGGTTTATATGGCAGCTATATCAAAACATGGACCGAAATGGCCTATTGACAATCCCAACCGATCTACACTAATAAGAAGTATTTGTGCAAATTTTCAAGCGGTTAGCTGTACTTCTTCGAAATTTAGCGTGCTTTCGACAGACAGACGCACGGACGGGCGGACGGACGAACGGACGGACAAACGGACGGACATGGCTAGATCGACTTAAAATGACATGACGACCAAGAATATAATACTTTATGGGGTCTTAGACGCATATTTCGAGGTGTTACAAACAGAATGACGAAATTAGTATACCCCCATCCTATGGTGAAGGGTATAATAAAATGAAGGAAAAGAAATAAAAATTAAAAAAAAAATATTTAAAAACCCACCACCATGGATTCTGATAAAAATTTATACAATGTAAATCTAGTTGAATGGCTATTCTACATACCAAACTTCTGTCAAACCAGCAAGAATTAAAGCTTCTAGAAACCGAATAAGGATGACCCGGAGACCGGTTTATATGGGAGCTATATCAGGTTATAGACCGATTGGACCGTACATGAAACAGATGTTGGAAGTGATAACAGAACACTACATGCAAAATTCCAGCCATATTTCGAGGTGTTACAAACGGAATGACTATATTAACATATCCCCATCCTATGGTGGAGGTTATAACAAGAACAATAAAATGAAATTTTTAAAGTGTACTCGCAGGTAAAGGGAAGATATATGAGAAATTAGATTTTTATTTTTATATCATTCAAATATTTCAAAATATTTATTAAAGATTTGGAGGAGGCACAACTTCTGTCCTGTACGTATTTTAGCCAGTTTTGCTTAAAATGAAGCAGTGAGTGAGGCAATGAAATCTCCCTAACTATGCCTGTTTTAAACTTCCAACAATATTCCCAAGCAATTTGCCATGGAATGTCTCATATTTCCAATATTTACCATCATAACATCAAGCGGACACTTGTTGTTCACAAAGTAGCAAGAATAATGGAAATCTACGAATTGCACTTAAGCCTCAAAACATATTGAAAACATTAACGGATACTGCCGCCGATGATTGTAATCATAAAGATTGTGCACATGCTACATTAGAGGCGGGTGAGAAAACCTTCAAAGATCGAAGCACAATGTGGAGATGTGCTTCGGCTAAGATTTAAAAAGCAAGGCTTTTTGGAATAGAAACATTCTCTTTGCAATCCTTATCCAACTTCTGTTGCAAAACCAGTAAGGAAAGGCAAAAGTCGGCCGGTGACGACTTTATAATACCCTACACCTATACTATAGGTGCCAAGTGGGAGCTATATCTAATTCTGAACCAATTTTGATGGACCTGGGCGGATGTCTTCAGATAGGTTATTAAACAATCCGTATCAAATTTCGAGCAAATATATTCAAACTACAATATAATAAATACGGTTGACAAATGACAACATTATTGCAAATTACCCAAGATCTGACGAACATATATATGAGAGCTACATCTAAATGTGAACCGTATCTAGGCAACTTCTTAGACATTGTGGTGGTCATCGGGGAAAGCGCTGTACGAAGTTTTGGCTAGATTGGTCAATAAATGTGCTTGCAGTGACCCTAGAAGTGAAAATCGGGCCATATATATATGGCAGCTATATCTTAATCTCGACCGATTTCTATGAAATTCACCAGTAATGTCGAGAGTCATAAGAAAATATCTTCTGTCAAATTTCGAAGGAATCGGTTAACAAATGACCATTTTATTGCATTATTACTGCAAATCGGACGAACGTATATATGGAAGCTATATCTAAATCTGAACCGATTTTGACAAAACTGTACAGACATTGAGGAAGTTGTCGAGGAAGGCATTGTACAAAATTTTGGGAAGATTGATCAATAAATACGCTTGCAGTGGCTCTAGGAGTGAAAATCGGGCCATATATATATATGGCAGCTATATCTTAATCTCGACCGATTTCTACGAAATTCACCAGTAATGTCGAGAGTCGTAAGAAAATATATCCTGCCAAATTTCGAGAGAATCGGTTAACAAATGACCATTTTATTGCATTATTACTGAAAATCGGACGAGCATGTATGTGGAAGCTATATCTAAATCTGAACCGATTTCAAACAAACTTTATAGATATTGTGGAAGTTGTCAAGGAAGGCATTGTACAAAATTTTGGGAAGATTGGTCAATAAATACGCTTGCAGTGGCTCTAGGAGTGAAAATTGGGCCATATTTATATATGGCAGCTATATCTTAATCTCGACCGATTTCTATGAAATTCACCAGTAATGTCGGGAATCAGAAGAAAATCCTTTCTGACGAATTTCGAGAAAATCGGTTAACAATTGAACATTTTATTGCATTATTACTGCAAATCGGACGAACGTATATATGGGAGCTATATCTAAATCTGAGCCGATTCTGATAAAACAGTACAGACACTAAGAAAGTCGTCAGGAAAGCGTTGAAAGAAAATTTGGGAAGATTGGTTGATAAATGCGCTTGCAGTGGTTCTAGGAGTGAAAATCAGGCCATATATATATATGGCGGTTATATCTTAATCTCGGCCGATTTCTATGATATCGAGAGTCATAAGAAAATGCCTCCTGCCAAATTTCAAAAGAATCCGTTAACAAATGAGCATTTTATTGCATTATTACTGCAAATCGGAGGTATATCTAAATCTTTTCCAATTTCGATAGGCCTCGTCTCTAGGCCGAAAAACATGCCTGTGCCAAATTTGAAGACGATCGGATGAAAATTGCGACCTGTACTTTGTACACAAATTAACATGGACAGACGGACAGACAGACGGACATACCTAAATCGAATCAGAAAGTGATTCTGAGTCGATGGGTATGCTTATGGTTCTATCTTTCTTCGTTTTGGGTGTTTCAAACTAATTCACTATAATACCATATACCACAGTAGTGGTCTAGGGTATAATGAAAATATTCTCACTAGAATTTTTGGTCTATGGATTTCGATAACCACCACTGAAAAATGTTTTGATGTTATCATTCCCGCACAAAAACTTAAGGGGATCTATGTAGCCGCTTGAAATTTTGCACAGATACTTCTTATTAGTGTAGGTCGGTTAGGATTGTAAATGGGCTATATCGGTCCACGTTTTGATATAGTTGCCATATAAGCTGAAACTTTGCACAAGGTGTTTTATTATGTCTTCCAACAACTGTGCTGAGTATGGTTGAAATCGGTTCATAGCCTGATATAGCTGCCACATAAACCGATCTTGGGTCTTGACTTCTTGAGCCTCTAGAGGTCGCAATTATTATCCGATTTGCCTCAAATTTTGTACGACGGATCCTCTCATGACCATCAACATATGTGTTTAAAATGGTCTTAATCGGTCTGTAGCCTGATACGGCTCCCATATAATTCGATCTCTCTAATTTACTTCTTGAACCCCCAAAGGGCGCAATTCTTATTCGAATTGGCTGACATTTTGCACAGGTCTACAACATATAATCTAATTGTGGTCCGAACCGGACCATATCTTGATGTCGCTCTAATAGCAGAGCAAATCTTTTCTTATATCCTTTTTTGCCTAAGAAGAGATGGCGGGAAAATAACTCGACAAATGCGATCCATGGTGGAGGATATAAAAGATTCGGTCCGGCCGAACTTAGCACGCTTTTACTTGTTATTTTTGATTACAAGTAGTGCACCCCACTCTAATGTAGTTATGTGCTGCATCCAAAACATATGAGTTTTGTTATTTGCCTATACAAATATGTTTCTAATTAAGTAGTTTTGCGAAAAGTTGAAAGAGAAAATAAACAAATCCATCTTAGTTAAGATGTTTAGTGATTAAATGGGCAAATATTTATTGCTGGAGCTTGAATGCACATTAATTAGAGACACATTTTGCCAATTCACCTTGGAAATGGATAATTTGAAAAATTATTTTCCAATGACTCTATTGGAAAATAGGATTTACAATCTGTGGAACCTTGAAACAGAAAATTTGCATGTTGTAGTTTTTGAGTTGGTAAGTGTTTAGCACTGCATAAGGAGAGCAACTCACTACCAAGTTTATATGCTGGCGGCGATTTGGCTTACAAGAACAGTATAACACCACCAAAGGGTCTCACATTAGAGTGAGTCAGAGGACAAATGGTCTTACATTTTATGCTAAAATTACTACAAATGATAGATGTTTTTCTTCCTTCCTTCCTTTAGCATGCTCTCCTATCCCGACTGAGTCTGATGCATGATGCATAGTCCCCCCATCTCTATAAGATTCTTTTCAAGCTTACTTCATTGTGCTGTTATTTCCCCGTTCTGGTTTCCTTATAGCGGACCCAGTGGGCATTTTTTTTACCCACAACTATGGAATGGGGGTATATAAAGAATATATATATATTCTTGATCGTCTTGCCATTCTGAGTCGATCCACCCATGTCCGTCCTTCCATGTGTCCGTCTTTCGAAATCACGACTCTAACGTCCAAACGAATAAAGATATTCGCTTGAAATTTAGTACCGTTATGTCTTATCAGTGTAGGTCATTGGGTTATGTAAATGGGTCATATCAGTTCGGATTTGGTTATAGACCCATATATTTGATTTGTTGAGTCCCACAGGCCTCAATTTTATGATTTCTGGCATCTGTACCTAGTATGATCCGAATCGGTCTATAAACTGATATAGCCCCCATATAAAGCCATCTCCACATTTGACTTCTTGAGCTCTGGGAAGCCTCAATTTTCCCCCGATTTGTCTAAAATTTTTCACAACCACTTCTGTTGAGACTTCCAATAACTGTGCCAGCATAATCTGAATTAGTTTATAAACTGATATAGCGCCTAATAAATCGATTCCTGGATTTGACTTTTTGAACCTCTAGAAACCTCAATCAATACTTGATTTGATTGATTACAAAATAATTCAAATAGAAAATCACTTAACAAAGGTACATTTTTGGCTGGATCCAAGGTGGTGGATACCCATGATTCGGCCCGGCCGAACTCATGACGTTCTTAGTTTTTGTTGTAATAAATACAGAAAACCCTAAGATATGCAGCCGGACAATATTCGATTGCACGAAAAGACGTTAAGTTCAACATTTACTATTATTTAAGAAACTTACTTTGTATCAAGTAAATAAATTTCAAAGTAAGTATCATTTTCCATGCATTAAGTTTAACAAGTCTTTAAAGCTAGGACAAACGTTTTTAACAAAAGTGCAATAAAAATAATATTAGTTCGAGCTTTTTAGTGGGATATATAATACGACCATACTTGTGGCCCCCTTCGGATCTGGATGACATGTTCTAAATTTTGATGAAAATACTGTGCAACGGGCAATTTAGGAGAAAACATTAGGACAGTTAGAATAGTAAAACCATAATGGGTTTGGAGTCCTCGGGCCAAGCTTTCTTTTAAGGGATGATTAAGGGAAGGTCAAGGTACTTCGACTGATAAAATTTCTGTTTGTATTCTAACTGTAAGTAGTAAAAATAATCTTGGGCACCCACCACTATGTTTTCTGCTAAAATTTGTACAAAATAAATTTAGTTGAAGGTCAAACCAGCAAAACTAAACCGGTTTACATGGGAGCCATATTAGGTTATAGAATGATTTGGACCATATGTGGCACAGTTGTTGGAATTCGTTACAGAATACTGCAGGCGAAATTTCAGCCAAATCGGGCAAAACTTGCGGCTTGTAAGGGCTCAAGAAGTCAAATCGGGAGATCGGTTTATATGGGAGCTATATCAGGTTATAAACCGATTTGGACCGTACATGTTGAAAATCATAACAAAACACCTCATGCAAAATTTCAGCCAAATCGGATGAGAATTGCGCCCTCTATTGACTCAAGAAGTCAAGATCCAAGATCGGTTTATATGACAGCTATACCAGATTATGAGCCCATTTGAATCATACTTAGCACAGTTGTTGAAAGTGATACCAAAACACCTCATGCAAAATGTCAGTAAAATCGGACGAGAATTGCGCCCTGGAGAGGCTCAAGATCGGTTTACATGGCAGCTACATAAAAACATGTACCGATTTGGCCCATTTACAATCCCAACCGACCTACACTAATTAAAAAGTATTTGTGGAAAATTTCAAGCGGCTAGCTCTACTCCTTCGAAAGTTAGCGTGCTTTCAACAGACGAACGGACGCATGGACGGACAGACGGACCGATGGACAGACGGACGGACATATATATATTCTTAATGGGGTCTTAGACCCACATTTCGAGTTGTTACAAACGGAGGCCACCGTAGCGCACAGGTTACCATGTCCGCCTATGACGCTGAACGCCTGGGTGCGAATCCCGGCGAGAATATCAGAACAAATTTGCAGCAGTGGTTTTGCCCTCCTAATGCTGGCAACATTTGTGAGGTACTATACCATATAAAAACTTCTCTCCAAAGAGGTGTCGCACTGCGGCGCGCCGTTTGGACTCGGCTATAAAACGGAGGTCCCTAATCATTGGGCTTAAAAACTTGAATCGGTCAACACTCATTGATAGGTGAGAAGTTTGTCCCTGTTCCTTATTGGAATGTTCATGGGCAAAATTTGCAATTTACAAACTAAATGACGAAATTAGTATACCCCCCACCCTATGGTGGAGGGTATAAAAATGGACTTCAATATGACTTTGAAGGGGCATTTGTTTGCTGTTTCAAAAACAAAACATCTTAAGAGCCGAAGTTGATTTGTATTTGGATTTATTATCGAGTGTTAAATCTTTGTCATTTCTAAAGCAGAAAGTCGTTAAGCTACTTTTTGGGTTGGAATTGCACAGATTTAAGTTCTTTAAAAGGCTCCCTGATAAGAACTTTACATGTATTAGAGGGTACACAATCAAGCCAATTTTAGAGGCGAAAATTGATTTTCTTAGTGACCCAGACATTTTTCATAAATTGGAATGAGAGTTTATGATATTAAACTTTAGGATTTGAGGTTTGGCGAAAACATCAAAACACTTTTTTCTGAAGATGGCGTGATAAGTTGCAGTAGTTAAAGAAATTTAGTAGTTGATCAGAGGTGGACAGGAAAAGAGTGGTCAGCTTTGACACCCTGTACCTCACCCTTCAAAACAGGTTTTCCTTCCCTTCTTAGGGCTTTGTAGTTTGGAACCCTCACAAATTGTTTCTCTCTCTCTCTACAGCTCTAATGCTATAACCCTTTACATTTTTTTAGTCATCTTCTTTGTTTGGTCTTATCTGTTAATGGAAGTTTGTTATTAATTTAGAAATTAACAAAGAGCATCTGCAGCTATGACTTCATAAGTGGCATGCGTTTTCTTTTTTTTTTTTTTTTCAAAAGGCTTGGTTGAAAAAAGGTTCCTGTCGCCTCCAAATCTCTTCTGGTGGCTTGTGGCATATCTTTGTGATGATGAAATCAGTTCTTCGTCATTACCAAAAGCTTTGCCAAAAGCAGTTCCATTTCTTAAATGGCATTTATCACCGAAATAGTTTGTCTTTGGGATAAGCGACAGCCGGCAAGCAAATGTATATTGCCGTCTGTCTGTCCAAACTGACGGTTCAGTTCAGTCTGTCTGCACAAATGTCTCGTGCCACCAAGCTCACGCTTCAACAATTGTGAGACATGGTTGTCTTTTGGATTTCTGTTTTTTTCTTTGCCAAAACACATGTTTAGACATAGTGACACACATATGTATGTGTATACATATGCATGTATGATATAAGTGTGTATGTATGTTTATAGTGATGTATGTCGACAAAGCAAATTTCAATTGGGAGAGTAGATTATTAAAACTTGCATGCAAGCGCTATTAATTTGAATGCGATTAAGAAGAATTAACCAAAATTTTGTATACATTAGGGAGGGTTGGGTTGTAAAGAGAAACTGGAACCACAAGGGGAAATGCGTTGAATTGTCCTCAATGTCAATGTGCTACTCTAGGTTGTCCGCGGCAAATTTTGTCCAGATCGGTTGAAAAGTGTTGCTACTATGGCCATTTAAGTGCAAATCGGGTGATACCTATATATGGGAGCTATATCTAAATCTGAACCGATTTTGATGAAATTTCGCGGATATGTTAAGATCAGTAGCAAAACAATCCATGCCAAATTTTGTGCAGATCGGTTGAACACTGTGGTTACTACAGCCATTTGAGTGCAAATCGGGCTATACATATATATGGGAGCTATATATAAATCTGAACCGATTTTGATGAAAACTTGCAGATATACTAAGATTAGTAACAAAACAATCCGTGCCAAGTTTTGGGCAGATCGACTGAAAATTGTAGCTACTACGCCCATTAGATATGTTAAGATCAGTAACAGAACAATGAATGCTAAGTTTTGGGCAGATCGGTTGAAAATTGTGGTTACTACAGCCATTTAAGTGCAAATCGGGAGATACATATACATGGGAGCTATATCTAAATCTGAACCGATTTTGATGAAAACTTGCAGATATGTTTAGATTAGTAACGAAACAATTCATGCCAAATTTTGTGCATTTCGATTGAAAATTGTGGTCACTACAGCCGTTTAAGTGCAAATCGGGTGATACCTATATATGGGAGCTATATCTAAATCTGAACCGATTTTGATGAAAACTTGCAGATATGTTAAGATTAGTTACAAAACAATCCATGCCAAGTTTTGGGCAGATCGACTGAAAATTGTAGCTACTACGACCATTTAAGTGTAAATCGGGTGATACCTATATATGGGAGCTATATCTAAATATGAACCGATTTATATGAAAACTTTTAGATATGTTAAGATTAGTAACAAAACAATTCGTGCCAAATTTTGGGCAGATCGGTTGGAAATTGTAGCTACTACGGTCATTTAAGTGCAAATCGGGCGATACATATAAATGGGAGCTATATCTAAATCTGAACCGATTTCGATGGAAACTTGCAAATATCTTAAGATTAGTAACAAAACAATTCGTGCCAAATTTTGTGCAGATCGATTGAAAATTGTGGTTACTGCAGCCATTTAAGTGCAAATCGGGCGATTTATATATATAGGAGCTATATATAAATCTGGACCGATTTTTTGCAAAATCAATCCGTCCTTGGGCGAAAAAAGTGATATATTCAAAAATTCGTGATGATTGGACAACAAATACGACCTGCTTCTTGATCTCATAATACCCTGTACCATAGTGCTGGTGTATAGGGTATAAATATAACAACATACAGGTTATTGCCTAACACGTAAGAGCGTGCTAAGTTCAGCCGGTCCGAATCTTATATACCCTCCACCATGGATCGTATTTGTCGAGTTCTATGCGCGATATCTCTTTAAAGGCAAACAAAGAATATTGATTAAGAACTGTTATGCCATTGGAGCTATATCAAGTCGTAGTCCGATTCGGACCATAAATAAATGCTGAACATTGTAGAAGTCTTTGTGCGATATTTCAGTTCTTTCGGAAAAAAATTGCGCCTTGTAGGGGCTCAAGAAGCAAAATCGGGAGATCGTTTTATATGGGAGCTGTATCAAGCTATAGATCGATTCAGACCATATTGAACACGCATGTTGAAGGTCATGAGAGAAGTCGTTGTATAAAATTTCAGCCAAATCGAATGAGAATTGCGCCCTCTAGAGGCTCAAGAAGTCAAGATTCCAGATCGGTTTATATATGGCAGCTATATCAAAACATGGACCGACTTGGCCCATTTACAATCCCACCCGACCTACACTAAGAAGTACCTAGCACAGTTATTGGAAGTCATAACAAAACACCTCATGCCAGATTTCAGCCAAATTGGATGAGAATTGCGCCCTCTAGAGGCTCAAGAAGTCAAGATCCAAGATCGGTTTATATGACAGCTATTTCGGATTATGAACCGATTTGAATAATACTTGAAACAGTCGTTGGAAATGATACCAAAACATCACGTGCAAAATTTCAGTCAAATCGGTAGAGAATTGCGCACTCTAGAGGCTCAAGAGGTCAAGATCCCAGATCGGTTTATATGGCAGCTATATCAGGTTTTGAAGCAATAAAAACCATATTTAGCACAGTTGTTGGAAATGATACCAAAACATCACGTGCAAAATTTCAGCTAAATCGGAAGAGAATTGCGCCCTCTAGGGGCTGAAGAAGTCAAGACCCCAGATCGGTTTATATGGCAGCTATATCAGGTTATGAACCAATAAAGACCACATTTGGCACAGTGTTTGGAAATCATAACAAAACACTCCATGCAAAATTTCAGTCAAATCGGTAGAGAATTGCGCACTCTAGAGGCTGAAAAGTCAAGACCCCAGATCGGTTTATATGGCAGCTATATCAAAACGTGAACCGATTTGAACCAAACTTAGCGCAGTTGTTGGAAGTGATACCAAAAAACCAGGTGCAAATTTTCAGTCAAATCGGGGGAGAATTGCGCCCTCTAGAGGCTGAAGAAGTCAAGACCCAAGATCGGTTTATATGGCAGCTATAACAAACATGGGCCGATTTGAACCATACTTAGCGCAGTTGTTGGAAGTAATACCAAAACACCATGTGCAAAATTTCAGTCTAATCGGAAAAGAATTGCGCCCTCTAGAGGCTCAAGAAGTCAAGACCCAAAATCGGTTTATATGGCAGCTATATGAAAACATGGACCGATTTGGCCCATATACAATCCCAACCGACTTAGACTAATAAAAAGTGTTTGTGCACAATTTCAAGCGCCTAGCTTTACTCCTTCGAAAGTTAGCTAAGCATGATTCAAATCGGCACATAATCTGGTACAGCTGTCACATCTTGGATCTTGACTTCTTGAGCCTTTAGAGGGCGCAATTTCCATCCGATTTGGCAGAAATTTTGTACTACTTCTTTTCTCATGACCTTTAACATACGTGCTTACTATGGTCAGAATCGATCATAAGCTTGATACAGCTCCCATATAAACCTATATCCCGATTTTGCTTCTTGAGCCCCTACAGGGCGCAATTCTTATCCGAATGAACTGAAATATTACACAATGACATCTACAATGTTCAGCATTCATTTATGGTGCGAATCGGACGATAACTTGATATAGCTCCAATAGCATAACAGTTCTTATTCAATATTCTATGTTTGCCTAAAAAGAGATATCGCGCATAGAACTCGACAAATGCGATCCATGGTGGAGGGTATATAAGAATCGGCACGGCCGAACTTAGCACGCTTTTACTTGTGTTTTCTTCTGCATTCGAACTAAGATTTAGATTTTGGCCCTTAGACAATCCTAATTGCCACTTTACTATCCAAAACTTGACATATTTCTTTCTCCTCTTTCTTCGTTCCACCCTAAGGCCCACAAACAATCTATCTGCGGTGTACGTATATCATTCATGCATCATGCATGCATGCATGCATTCATTCACATATGATGGGTTTATATGGAATAAAATAATTTGTACAAATCATTTTTAAAGTGGCATTCGTGTTGAATTTGTTGTTATTGTTGTGTCTTGTTGGGCTTTTCCTCCTCCTGCTTGTTTTTGTAGTGGAGGAATGTGGCAGGAGTGTGGCGGAGTGTGAATTCCTGTATTTTGTATACCGATTTGACTCATGTAGAGTTTCAGTTGGAAATGCTCCATGTCCAAGGCATGTCATTCCTGCTTAATTTCTTTTGGCCCATGAAATATTTCCGTATAAATCTTTGTGTTCCTCCACACTAATTTGTTGGCTGTTTGTTGTTAATTGCCTGAAGCTGACTAAGAAGAAGAAGACGAAGAGGAAACATCTATGACATCAGCAGGTGTTTTGACAGTGAAGTGAGCAGGCAGGGTTGCCGTTTTAAGGCATTGTTAAATGGTGTGGTATATAAATTTTTGAAAAATGCTGTCAAGATTATTGTTCATTAAATTAAATTTTTATAAAATTTTTTAATAAAAACGGATTTTTAAGAAAATTTTCAATAAAAAATTAAATTTTTGACAACCTTTTCGGTAAACCCTATGACAAAATTTTGTAATTTTTATCAATATAGATTGAATTTTGGCTGGTTTAGCTTAGGTTAGGTTGAAAAGAGGTTGCATATATTAATCCGCCCCATGCCACTGTGGACATACTAATCCAAGCCGGCAATCGGCTTGTTGTGCGCTATAAAAACTAAAAAGTAACCTCGAAAAAGAAAAATTTAAGTTAGGAATTCCGTGCTACTTACAAAATCCTTAATTGTTTTCCATACCACTCCCCTAAGTTGGCTCATGTCTGGTATTATGTCCCCACCTAAGTACCCGTCTCTTTTAACCGCGAAAGCCGAGCAATGACAAAGGAAACGCTCCAACGTCTCATCATCTTCCCCACAGCACCGATGTTGCATAAGTGCGATCGTAGTCCTATGTGTCCCGTTACGATACCAAAAACTATACTGACCTCCTTCTTTCTTCCTTTCAGTAATAGCCTCGTCTTCTCACGATCCGGATCACCCCATAGGATTTTCGGCGTCCCAACGACCGTTTTGTTGTTTCTAGTGTTACATGCCGCCCATGTCCTTAACTCGGACTGCATCTACCTGAAAGGCTTCGGGTTAACCAAGTTTATTGACGGCAGTCCTCTGGCCTTCACTGCCAAAACGTCCGCCCTTTCATTCCCCATTACTCCGTTATGGTCGGGCCCCAAACTATGCGGATCGGGCCATCCTCACAGAAGGCATTAATCTTCTTCTTACATTCCAAGACTGTTCGTGACCTTAACGTCCTGACTGTTATTGTCCTTATGGTCATTTTACTGTCCGTAAAGATGTTCATACTCGACATATTCGCGTTAGCACCACACCACCTCACGCATTCCGTGATTGCCCAGATCTGCGCCTGCAGGACCGTATTATGGTCAGGCAGTCTAAAACAGATCTCAGTCTTTGGGTTCTCAATGCAGACCTTCAGGCCCTTTCTGTCCTCTAGATTTGATTCATCCGTGTAACATGATCTTCCAGATAGCAATACTAGGGTTACGTCAATCCAAGACTTTGCTGATGGCAGAAGTGCCTCGCACTCGACCCCAAGTGTCGTCTCAGGTATCCAATCGGGAACCTCTTCCCGTCCTTTCGGGTTTCCTATCGTCGCCTCGATTATACCGCGATGTTATGAGCTACTCCCATCCTCAATCTATTCTCCCATCGCCTTAAGTCTCATAGCAGCAGCAATATTCTCCAATGTCCTAGTGGGCGTGGTCCTCATCACTCCGCCTATGCCAAGGCAACATGATCTCCGAACCCGTTGTATGGTGCATATGTTGCACTTTTTCTCCATCGCATTCCACCAAACTACTGAGGCGTAAGTAAGTATTGTTCTAATCACGCTCCTGCAGAGCCAGTGGACTATCCTCGGATTCAGCCCCCATGCTCCTGACTTTATCTTTCTCAGAGCAGTCTTCCGAATTTTGTTCAGTTCAGGCTTTCACCCTGCTATTCTAAAACTCATATAGCGATGGTCCGAAAAAGAGTGCTTCATGGAGACTCTCCAATCCTGAACCTCATCGATTAGATTTCCAGAACATATTTTCATATCTAATACCTAGCGGTGTTACAAATTTTAAATGTTATTAGGACGTTAGAATTTAAGAATTCTGCAAGGGCTTAGACCCGCTTATTAATGTTGGTACTACGCCACGAAATGTGGTGAGAGTTCGCATCGCACTCTATCAGTACTTGATATCCTGTCTGTTTTACCGTCCAAGAGTGATAAATTGATGACATGTATGTTCCACTGTTTCCCTGTCTCATCACTGTTGCTTCTGTCTCATCACTGTTGCTTCTGTCTCATCACTGTTGCTTCTGTCTCATCACTGTTTGCTATGTGGCAAACTAGCTGGTCAGGGCCCGCTTCGCTGCGCCTTCTTTCACTCTCTTATTTTATTTGAGCCGTATACTGGCACGGTCAGAACATAAGTCCTGTTGGTACCGCCTTTCAGATATTTCGCCTCAATGTGGATATCATATTGGTGCTCTATTCCCAAATACCTTTCAGCAAATATGTCCAATATGGGGGTATTTTTGGCGGTGAGGCGGACTCCCATATATCAGAATCGTGCTCTAGTCTCAAATACCCCAAATTGTCATTCTTGGTTTATATTTTCATTTGGAGGGCTTCGGAGGTGGGGCGATCCCCCTAAATAGGAATACAAAATTTCTGATTTTGAAATATTATAAACAAACTAAATTTTGCTTAAATCGCCCTACCCATCTCAGAGATCTGGCGTTTTTAACAATAAGGTAAGGGGAGGGTCCGCCCAATAAAGATTGGATGTTAGATCTACTTCATTCTCTTACTTTTGGTGGTGAATTGGAGTAGCCAAACCCTTTGCTCCGAAAGTGGATATCAGATTCATACTCCACTCCCATAAACCATATTTGAGCTACATATCAATATATATGAGTGGTTTAGGGGAGTTTATGAAGTTAGGCGTCCCAGAAACACTTGACCATAAAACAAATATCAGATTGGAGCCCTTTTTTGCCTAAGACCCCAAGGAATACAATTTTATATCAGTTTTTTACTCTGCTTTAAAGAACCTTTCAGTTGATATCCATTTTGTCCCAATCAGTGAATATAAGGAAGAAAATGTTATGTCAGATTTGTACTCTACTTTTAAATACCTTTCATTTGATACCCATATTGCCCAAAGCGGTTAAAGTGTTTGTGGGAGTGGGGGACCCCCCAATACTGAGGGTGACACTTTAATGCCAAAATCGCACTCTACTCTTAAATACCTTTCATTTGATACCCATATTGTCCCAATCGGTAAACATGTCCTTTCGGGTGGGTTGTGGGATCGGGCGTCCCCCCAGTTATTTGATAGGATGGCAGGGGACCCCCGATACCGAGGGTGACACTTTAATGTCAAGATCGTACTCTACTCTTAAATACCTTTCATTTGATACCCATATTGTCCCAATCGGTAAACATGTCCTTTCGGGTGGGTTGTGGGATCGGGCGTCCCCCCAGTTATTTGATAGGATGGTAGGGGACCCCCGATACTGAGGGTGACACTTTGATGCCAAGATCGTACTCTACTCATAAATACCTTTCATTTGATACCCATATTGTCCCAATCGGTAAACATGTCCTTTCGGGTGGGTTGTGGGATCGGGCGTCCCCCCAGTTATTTGATAGGATTGTAGGGGACCCCCGATACTGAGGGTGACACTTTAATGCCAAGATCGTACTCTACTCTTAAATACATTTCATTTGATACCCATAGTGTCCCAATCGGTAAACATGTCCTTTCGGGTGGGTTGTGGGATCGGGCGTCCCCCCAGCTATTTGACCACAAAATTTTATACCAATTTCGTGTTTTGGGGTACCATAAGGTGGTATGTAAAATTTCGCTAAAATTGGTGCACCCATCTCCGGGATCTGGAGATTTTGAAAATGGTGGTATGGGGGAGAGTCCGCCCCCCCCTTCGGATATCAAAAAAAGTGGTACCCTATTTTTACCGGTTGCTCAAATTCTACCATCGGTGAAAATTTCATGAAAATTTTCGCGTTGCTATATGGTAACACCAGGTCGATATGGGCTCCTGCTGATTTTCTCCATCAGAATGTGTGTAGCCATTTTGCTTCGTTGAAGGTTTATCTGGAAAAACTCAATCATATTTGTTAACTCTGGCAACCCTGCCTATAAATCGAGAACAAATGCTTGCCGCTTTAATTTGGGGCTGTGGCCACAATTTGTTGCTGTTGCTACTGCTATTGCCGCTCTTGGCCCATTCAGCCACACATGTGGTGTGTAATTGCAGTCCAAAAAGTCATAGCTTTGAGTGTTTCCATTACCAGCCCCCCCCCTGCTCCTTGGCCCATGGCACTAAACACATGACAAGGCAAATTGATATTGTTGTTGTTTAAATTGTTGCTGTTATTATGATACAATAATGTGATGACGATAAGAATATGAGTACCTTACCTACCTACTTAGCACTGTTGTGGCCAGTTAATGAGTTGATCATGATATGACATCTGCAGTCATTTAAAGTGATCTTAATTATCGAAGTGTTGTTTGCGCCAATTGTTTAAAACGTCCACACCATACGAGTGTCTTAACAACTTCCTTTTGTCCGTATACGGATCATGTCATGGTACACCGGCAATAATTTCAATACACGAGATAACATTTAGATAAAGCATTGTTTTGAAGGATGTAATTACCCATATGAGGTCATCGCCAGGAATTCCCCTCGATTTGGGGGATAGTCAATCAAATGCAGCGGAATGAGTGTAATAGCATATTAAAATCGGTACAGAATAAGTGCAATATGAGAATAATTCGGATATGATCCAGGCATGTGTGTCCGTTCGTCTGTCTGGCGAAGGCATGCTGACTTTTGAACGAGTAAGACTTAGAGCTGGTAGACTATCGATAATCGCAACATTCGATATTTTCGATATTTCTAATAATTATATCGATACTATCGTTAATTTCCCATTACCCACATTTCAAACAAAAATAAGAAGTAAAAATCAGTAAATCGATTTTTATAGAGAAATATCGATGCACAGACCGAATAATTTTAGCCCAAACGGATAAAAATTGCGCCCTCTATAGGCGCAATGTATCCTAAAGGATACATTCAGTGTCGGATTGCATATTTTTGTTAAATTTTGCAAAAAAATGTATCTTTATCGATAGTATCGATAGGAAAAATATCAATCGATATTCAGACAAGAAATAAAATATCGATAATATCGATAGTGACATCGATATTTTGCCAGTTCTATTAAGACTAGCCACTCGAAATATGTTACAAATATTAGTTGTTGTTGTGGCCACTTCTGTCTCTCTAGTCCACGCTTCTCTCTGAGATCATCCAGACACGCGACACTATCCTAGTTCCAGTTATACAAAGTAAAAGCGTGCAAAGTTCAGCCGGGCCGAATCTTGGGAACCCACCACCATGGATTCTGCTTAAAAATTTATACAAAATAAATTTAGTTGGAGCGCATAATTTTATTCTACATTCGAAACTTCTGTCAAGCAAGCAAAAATTAAAGCTTCTAGGAACCGAACAAGGATGCTCGAGAGACCAGTTTACATGGGAGCTATATAAGTTTATGGACTGATTTGGACCATATTCGGCACAGATGTTGGAAATTATAACGGAACACCACATGCAATATTTCAGCCAAATAGGACAAAAATTGCGGCATCCAGGGGCCCAAGAAATCATTATATGGGAGCTATATCTAAATCTGAACCGATATGGCGTATTTGCAATCCCCAATGACCTACATCAACACTAAGTATCTGTGCAAAATTTTAAGTGGCTAGCTTTACGCATTCGACTTATATCGTGATTTCGACAGACGGACGGACGGCAGCTAGATCGATTCAGAACATCGAGACGATCAAGAATACATAAACTTTATGGGGTCTTAGACTAATATTTTGAGGTGTTATAAACGGAATGACTAGATAAGCATACCCCCATCCTATGGTGGTGGGTATAAAAATCTGACTGCTTTAACTGGATCGGTCCGTAGTGCCTCAGCAGTCTATTTCGTTGGGCATCTAAATAGGTGATTGTTGTCATGGACCTCAGTTGGGCCAGAGTAGTTCTGTTCCTCTGTTCTGTACTGGTGGGCGCACACCATGGACTATATTCGATCGGTATGATAAGGTCGCACTATTTATTGCAACTTAGTGGATATCCTGTAGACCTGTTTTGTATGTGGCGGTTGCGAGCGGAATTATGAAGTGTTGGCGAACCACGTTCTTACATCCATGAATTCTTCTTGCAGATGGGGATGTTAGGCGGCTCGGGGCACTCCTTTTTGAGCGTCTTGATGATAGGTGGAGAACTAGATGGACGAACAGTGACAATAGTCGGGTGACTTACGAATTTATTCGTGACGCGACGTTCGTACGAGAACTTCCGGACTTTAGCTTCGGCCTAAGTCTGGGCTTCATACTGACGGGACATGGTTCCTTTAATGCAATTTGCGCATCAGAGGAATTTGTACGCGAGTGATTTGTGCGACTGTGGGAGACCTGAGGACTGGAGGCATGTGCGGACGGAATGCCTGTACTATGCAGACATTAGAGATTTAGGCGCGATGGGGATGGGCGAGGCGGTGTGGGATTTCAGTAGGGCCCTTGAAGACGTGACGACTGTTGCAAGGCTGTCCACCATTTCCCGGGAAGTATTTTTTAGGAGGCGGACAAGACTTAGTGGAGGGATGAATACACGCTAGTTATCCATAACGAGGTGTTGCTGTACTGGCGTGACCGGGTGATTTGGTGCTGCGCATGACATGGCCTGGCACCTGCCTTGCCCATGTTGATGCAGCGGCGTTTGCCTATTGTTATTGTTGTGTTCGGTCATCCGTGAGGGTGGTCGCGTTGATTGATGTTGATGCAGATATGTGTGGCGTAGCCCGTGAGGGCTGCCGTGTCCTGTTTGTGTATATCGTCCTGTTGAATGTTTGATGCATACTTTTGTATGCTGGCTTGAGGTCGGTTTAGGGCGATTCTTTTCCATTCAGGTGACCAGTCCGAAACTGTTTGGGGTTTAACTGGTAGTAGTCTTTTAAGGCTACGAAGTCTGACCGGAGACTTTAATCTGGTACCACGGGTTTCAGGAGCCCCTGGAACTTCGGTTCCAGCCTGACAATGGTCAGGCCCCAGTAGGGAGCAACATGGTGGCTGTGGTTTGTATCCAAATCGCGGGTAGAGCATAGGCTCGGCGTGGAGTTGCGTTTTCAACCGGGTGCCGTGACCCATAGATCGGAAGGAGTTTTAGGTAGTGTTCCGCTCCTAACCAAGGAGGTGAACACGTCCAAATACGTGGGATCAAATCGGTACTCATGTGTGGGTTACCACATGTGGGGGCGTTGGTAGATGTATTGCATTCACCCTTCGGCCTCGCAGGTTTGGGCCGTGATGGCAGGCATCTGCGTTAAATACGTCATTCGTATCCGACGTTGGCGGCGAAGAGGATACCGCAGAACCAATCAATGATGATGGTATAGAGTGTTTACCTCCTAATCAGAATGAGGTCCAAGTTCGGCCGGGAAATATGATCGGATTGTTCGTATTCGACCAGTTGGGATGAAGCGGGCAGCTGTTGTCGATCTGATTGAACTAGGAATCCTTGCTGCGCTGTGAATACCAGAAGGGGGAGGTTGTCGTCGGTTTGTGTCTTCAGTATGATGCCTGAAATCAGATAAGTATGTCTTCTTCTTGTTAAGGTATGTTTGGAGCTCGTAGACTATGAAATCATTCGGACGACGAAGCTCTATGATAATTGGAACTTGGTCTGAGGCGAGGGTGAAAATCGTTCGCCATGTTTTCGGGTATATCAGATTTGCGCTGACTGTCGTGATATCAGGTAAGTTAAAGCAATTTGCCTCAATTTTGGTTTCGACGTCGTCGTTTATGGTTCAGAATTGGGAGTTATCTATCCAAATGTTGTGAGTGCCAGAGTGCATGATGAGTGTTGAGTATGTGGTTCTCGCCCAACATCAGGGCGATTGCGGGATAGGGAGGAGGAAACGGGTGGGATATACATATTCAATAGTTTTAGGTCGGTGTTATGGCGATCGCTTGCGATTCGAGATGATCGTCCTGTAATCTATGGTCAGGTTGGATCGTTTTGTATTGCACTGATTATGAATAACTATTACTTTTCGATAAAGGCCCTTTGGGATTGTAAATAAAAGTTGGTTTGGGGGCTTGAGTTTTAATTCCAATGTAAACCGTTTTTCCGATTTGACCCCTGAAGGGCATAATTTCAATTTGATTTTTCTTATAGTTTGGAGGCCACCGCCTCTGGCGCTGGGTTCGAATCCTGGCTAGAACATCAGAAAAAAATTTCAGAGGTGGTTATCTTCTCCTAATGCTTGCGACATTAGTGAGGTACTAGCCTTGTAAAAACTTCTCTCCAAGAAGGTGTCGCACTACGGTACGTCGTTCGTACCAAGGCTGCGGAGTCGACCGGAGTCGAAATCGTAGTCGGACTATTGAGCCGGAGTCGGAGTTTGGTTCGGAGTTAAGCACGTAAGCCTCGACTACGAACCGCTTTCCGACTCTGGCTTAATACTCCGACTTAGACTCCTACCCAGGATCGGATTCGAGGTCAAGACTCGGCAGCCCTGGTTCGAACTCGCCTATAAAAATGGAGGCCCCTTATCATTGACCTTAAAATTTGAATCGGCCAGCACATTACTTTTCCTTAATGGAATTAATAAATTTGGAATTTGTTTATATCTGACGCACACCTACGATTTTATTCAAAAATTCGTTCAATGGGCCAGTCAGCCAATTCCAAGTCTATTTAAATGTCTTGTAGAAAATTTATTCAGAAATGCCCTACAATGTAACAAAACCTACATTTAGGCGAGAAGAGAAAAAATCTAAAAAGCCTTGCAACCATTTGAACAACCGCAATAATCATCTGTCTGTCAAAAGCATTGCGATAACGCGACCATAGAAGCACTACAGCCCAATGTCCTTGAGAAAAATTAAAGTGCATTCAGTGATCCACATTTGATGCAATTGGATGGCTTAAAAGCAAAAGCACTTAAGTGGAGGATGATGAGAAATAATTTTGAAATTTTTTTTAATTGAGAGAGATTTTTGTATAAACTCTGGTATGAGATAAGCCATTGTAGCAAATATCGATTATCGATAAAAAATTTGATTGTCGATAAAAAAAAGATCGATAAAAAAACGATTGACAAAAAATGTATTACTGAAAAATATAATAGTAATTGATAAAAATTCGATTATAGATAAAAATCGATAATCGATAAAAGTTGTCAAATCTGGAACATTTTTGCTAAATTATCGCCAATAATTGTAACAATTTAAAATTGTTTATTTTTTTAGAATTTTAAACTGAACTAAAACGTTAAATGGTCTTGTCTTCATTTTATCTCCAAAATATAAAAATTTCGATAATCGATTATAGATAAAAATTCGATTATCGATAAAAATTAGACTGTCGATAAAAATTCGATTATCGATAAAAATTCGATTATCGATAAAAATTCGATTATAGTTAAAAATTCGATTATCGATAAAAATTCGATTATCGATAAAAATTCGATTATCGATAAAAATTCGACTATCGATAAAAATTCGATTATCGATAAAAATTCGACTATCGATAAAAAATCCATTATCAATAAAATTTCGATTATCGATAAAAATTCTATTATCGATAAAAATTCGATTATCTATAAAAATTCGATAATCGATAAAAATCCATTAGCAATAAAATTTCGATTATCGATAAAAATTCGATTACCGATAAAAATTCGATTATCGATAAAAAAAATTCGATTATCGATAAAAATTCCATTATCGATAAAAAATCCATAATCGATAAAACAAATTCAATTAGCGATTTAAAATATGATAATCAATAACGTTGGGAATATTTTGTCTAAACCTGGAAAATTTTTTTTTAAATCTTTCGCTTATAATTGCAACAATTTAAAATTGTTCCTTTTTTTTTAAATAAAATTTCAATTGAAATTTAAACATTAATTGTCTTGTTTTGCATTGTATCCTTTCAATGTATGGAGAGATGCACATATGCCTTGAAGAGATGTTTGCCTTTTGCGACTGTTTTTTTTCAGCATTGGTTTGCTTCGATTGTTATGGGTTCAGTACAAAAAGCACAAGACATGCAAGTTTTTCTAATTCTAATCTTTGGCTTTTTTCCACAAGAAAATAACAAAAAAAAATTTAGAAAAAAACAACCCACAATGAAATCTCATTGAGGAAATAGCGCAATAGTTAGCCATCCAACGAAGCAACCAATCAGCAAATCAGCATCGCCATCCATCCATGCAAGCGTTTATAACGAGACGACGACAACAGAAAAGTCAAATAGAACGAATTGTAAAAAACAAAGATTATCGCAGCATGGAAAACTTAGATGATCGAGGACGTCGGGTGCTTGCCAGTAGATATGGCACGGCACGGCAAGGCACGTCTCAATTCGCTTCTCTCTACATATGGCTGCAACACAATTTTCAAGGCCACCAATACAAAGCCCCAAGCCAACAGCGCCAAAGCAAATAAGTAATCGGCTAAATAAACAAGCCCCGGGCCACAGAGACCAAAAGCATCTCTATGGCCTGCAGGCAACTGCATTAGGCATTAGAGGCAACATTAGCTTTGAATTTAGCCAACCATTTCATCTTTCTAGCAAATCAGTCACTCGCATATACAAACGATCATGCATCCAGCTTTCCATACATCAACCAACCAGGCGCCCAAGTTTTGTAGGTAGGAGAATGAGTTGCAGGAGACTGATAGTCAGTCACTGGGTGAATTCTAAACAAACACCACATTTTGACGTTGCTACAAAGACGCCAAGAACATCAACGTCGATCATAATCAGAAAGCACTCCGACCGAACACCATCAGCACCACTCTAAATGAAAATCAAACAGAGGGACAGTGTAATGAAATGTAACTAAATTCAAAATTTATGATCACATGGTTATTACCGCAAAAACAGGCGATTAAAAAATGGGAATAGGAATTTTAGATCCTTGTAATTCCTCATAGGTCATATGTCACTCCGGTAGCCGGGATGGTAGGGTGCTTGCATTAACAGTGCGGTTGGTGGGTTCGATTCTCCCAGAGACTTGGGCTGTTGCTACAGCGGTGTCACAATGGATTAAAACAGTTTAAATAAGTCTTCTAAAAAACCCAACCTAGCCTAACTTAATCTTCGAGTTGCTGGCGCACTTGGATTATCAGTGCGGGGGACTAATGCCCATAATTGTTATGCCCATATTTTTATTTTAAAAACTTTAAAAAATAATTTTTTTCTCATCTGGAACATTTTTGCTAAATTATCGCCAATAATTGTAACAATTTAAAATTGTTTATTTTTTTAGAATTTTAAACTGAATTAAAACGTCAAATGGCCTTGTTTTCTTTTTATCTCCAGAATATAAAAATTTCGATAACCGATAACATTTCGATAACCGATAAAAATTCGATTATCGATAAAAATCGATAAAAATACGAGAATCAATAACATTTTTGCTAAATTATCGCCAATAATTGTAACAATTTAAAATTGTTCATTTTTTTAGAATTTTAAACTGAATTAAAACGTCAAATGGCATTGTTTTCTTTTTATCTCCAGAATATAAAAATGTCGAAAACCAATAACATTTCGATAACCGATAACATTTCCATAACCGATAAAAATTCGTTTATCGATAAAAATCGATAAAAATGCAAGAATCAATAACTTGGGGAAAATTTTGTCTAATCTGGAAAAATTTTGTAAAATCTTTCCCTTATAAATGCAAGACCATCAAAAAAGAAATGTCAGCGGTGGTTTTCACCTCCTAATGCTGACAATATTTGTGAGGCACTATGCCATGTAAAAAATTCTTTCCAAAGAGGTTTCGCACTGCGCCGTTCGGACTTGGCTATAAAAAGGATGCCCCTTATCATTGAACCTAAACTTGAATTGGACTGCACTCACTGATTTGTGAGAATTATGGGCCTGCTCCTTAGTGGAATATTCATGGGAAAAATTTGCAATTTGTATCTTAAACTTTTAAAAAAGCGATCTTTTGCAAAATTTTTAACAATTTTACTTTTTAAGTTTTCCCTTTTCTGGTCTCGCAACAGTGTGCGATTTTTGCAAATGTAAAGAAAAGTTTCATTAACAGTTTCTTTGTTTTCCTTAAGCAGAGTATAGTGGAAACACAAATATAATACCTCTCCCTCCTCCATTCCATCCACACCATCCACAATTAAATGAAATCATCCATACACCGGGCGTGCTATAACGTACAACGACAATGTCGTTGAAACTCATAAACCATAGAAGATAACAATTATTTACAGAAATATATGAATAATAAAAAATTAAATATTAATACAGACTTAAAGAATTTTAAGCAATATTTTGAAAAAAAAAAAAATTACGCAAAAATTCATGGAATGTATTTGCGATGAATGAACAGTGCTGGAGGAAAAATTAGCCTTAGGAGATTTCGATAATACCAAATTTTTTTTACGTTTTTCGGTTTAGCGTTATATGTAATTCATACCCCCCAACCGATTGCATTGCACTTCAGGTTTTCTTAGATGCCTTCTATTTTGCTTGATGTCGAGGAAGGTTAATAAAGTCGATAACAACTGCGACAAGCGACTAGCAACTGCAAAAGTAAATAAGAAAAAAACTTTTTATAGTCGGCCAAGGGCATATGTTTTGGTGATAAGCATTTCAAGATGCAAATACTAGTTTGCAGAGGGAAGAGGCATTGATCGCTGTAACCGGGTGGAAAATTGTGCTTGGCATGGCATCTAAGGAAAGAACTTGTCTGGCTGTTTGATGAAGACTATTTCTAGTTGGAAATTGAGAACATATGAAATGTAGTCAAGGCTTAAGATTAATGAAAATATCAGTGGACGAAGCCTAGTCTTTATCAGACGGTGACACACCGCCGCAGTATTATTTTGGTTGAACCGCGCCTCCACCGTCTTCTTGAGCCTCTGGAAGCCGCAATATTCATCGGATTTGGTTGAAATTTTGCTGTAGTGTTCTTTTATGACTTCCAACAACTGTGTCAACTACGGTTCAAATCGGTCTTTGATATGATATAGCTCCCATATAAACCAACCTCCGATTCGCTTCTTGAGCATCTGAAAGCCGCAAGTTTTGTCCGATTGGCTGAAATTTTCCAACTAGTGTTCCGTTGTGACTTCCAACAACTGTGCCAAGTACGGTCCAAATCGGTCTATAACCTGATATAGCTCCCATATAAACCGATCTCCCGATTTGACTTCTTGCACGTAGTGTTCTCTTAGAACTTCCAATAACTATGCCAAGTGCGGTTTAAATCGGTCTATAACTTGATATTGATCCCATATAAACCGATCGCCCGATTTGTCTCCTTGAGCCCTTAAAAGCCTTAATTTTTGTCCGATTTGGCTGAAATTTTACACTTTGCAAATTTTGTTATGACTTCCAACAACTCTACTAAGTACGGCCAAAATCAATCTATAACCTGATATAGCTCCCATATAAACCGGTCTCTCGATAATCCTTGTTCTAAAAGCTTTAATTTTTACTGTTTTGACAGAAGTTTGGTATGTAGAATAAAATTATGCCAATACAACAAAATTTATTTTGTATGCATTTTAACAAAATCCACAGTCGTGGGTTCCCAAGATTCGGCCCGGCCGAACTTAGCACTCTATTACTTGTTCTCACTAGCCTCTTGTTTGAATATGTTTCGTCCATTCGAATATTTTTCGTCCAACAAAATTGAACGATAAATGATGTAAAAATGTTAATTTTTGTAGCCCCCGTTTTGAAGCCTCGCCTTTGTACACTCAACAAGGCATTAGAGTGGGAAAGATATTTTGAATATCCGATGAATGCAAACATCCCAGGGTAGTTTCCATCTTCTCACTATTTATTCATAAACGGTAAGTAATCGTTTGTAGTTCAGTTCATTCAATAAACTGGGCGCGTGCAGACTCACAAGAAAAGACATCACAACTAATTTCCAATAGGCTTTGGGCCCATGCAGTAAAATAGACGATGCCAAACCATTAATAAGTTGCCGGCGGATCAACTTTGTGGTTCAAGAGAGAAAGCTATCTACTATAGAAGTACCGATTTAAAACAATAAAATGTTATGCAGATGCCGATTGGGGTGGTGACAGCATTGATAGAAAGTCGTATACAGGGTATTGGTTCATCATCGCAGGTGATGTGATTTTATATGAGTCAAGTAAAGCGACTTCAGTTGCACTCAGCAGTACGTTGACCATACATACACGTCGAGAATTGTGTTTATCACAGTTTTATCTCATTTTATTTTATTTTATGGGTTGTCCAAAAAGTAATTGCGGATTTTTCATATAGTCGGCGTTGACAAATTTTTTCACAGCTTGTGACTCTGTAATTTCATTCTTTCTTCTGTCAGTTATCAGCTGTGAGTTTTAGCTTGCTTTAGAAAAAAAAGTGTAAAAAAAGTATATTTGATTAAAGTTCATTCTAAGATTTATTAAAAATGCATTTACTTTCTTTTAAAAAATCCGCAATTACTTTTTGGGCAACCCAATATTTCATTTTATTTCATTTCATTCCATTTCATTTCATTTCATTTCATTCCATTTCATTTCATTCCATTTCATTTTATTCCATTTCATTCCATTTCATTTTATTCCATTTCATTCCATTTCATTCCATTTCATTCCATTTCATTCCATTTCATTCCATTTCATTTCATTTCATTTCATTCCATTTCATTTCATTCCATTTCATTCCATTTCATTCCATTTCATTCCATTTCATTCCATTTCATTCCATTTCATTCCATTTCATTCCATTTCATTCCATTTCATTCCATTTCATTCCATTTCATTCCATTTCATTCCATTTCATTCCATTTCATTCCATTTCATTCCATTTCATTCCATTTCATTCCATTTCATTCCATTTCATTCCATTTCATTCCATTTCATTTCATTCCATTTCATTCCATTCCATTTCATTTCATTCTATTTCATTCCATTTCATTCAATTTCATTCCATTTAATTCCATTTCATTCCATTTCATTCCATTTCATCATTTCATTCCATTTCATTCCATTTCATTCCATTTCATTCCATTTCATTCCATTTCATTCCATTTTATTTTATTTTATTTTATTTTATTTTATTTTATTTTATTTTATTTTATTTTATTTTATTTTATTTTATTTTATTTTATTTTATTTTATTTTATTTTATTTCATTTGATTTATTTTATTTGATATTATAGTATTTTTATTCAATTTCTTTTTGTTTGTTTTTATTTTTTTTTCTCGCAATGATTTTTTTCTTCTTCGTAATTATTTAATTTTTTAATTTGCAATAATTTCTTAGAAAATAGATTTACATTTCCCCTTAACTATAAGATGTACGTACATACCTTCAATGCTAACCAAAGTGGTAGACTTTGCTTCCATGCCACTAGCCACGACCATTGAAAAGTTTTTCCCCCTGAACTGAAAATTCATTAACATTCATTGCATGTTTGTCTCGAACTGCATTTTTATGGCTTTTGCGCCTTATCGTTATGAAATTCTTGTTTCCTTCACTGAGCACCTAAGAAGCCCCCAAGCGATCACATGATTTACCGGGCATTAGAGATCGATCTCTTGTGATGGGCCAAGGGAAAGGGCCTATAGTGTTTGCAAAATAATCAATTGTGGATTTCGTAGGAGGTTCCAAGTTATGCAAAAACACCATTTAAAATTTCACACATGGCCAAATGATGAAGCCAAACAGAATTCGGATGGCTTGAGTTGTGCTGAACATCATCAACAATTGCATAGTCATGGTTGGCTGACAGCTTGGCTGTTATATAAGGCACTTGGTTGGCCATTAAAGGGGGTGATCAGTGATCAGTCATAATTCTTAGTTGCTGTCATCTTTTTCTATCAAAGTTTTTGCAGTCATAGCCACATCACCAATGCAAAATATGGTAATACTGAATGCTTGAAGCCTTAATAGCCAAGACCTTGAACTTGTCTTGGCTTTGCAGTGAACCTCGGACCTAAAGAGGCAGAGTTAGTAGCAGCGACACAAACAACAAGCAACAACAACAACAAGAACAAGAAAGAAATAGTTAATTATTTATTGTCATTGTACAACAAATGAAGATGCTATTTTAGCCATTTGTCGGTGTTCATCGTGAAGAGTAAAAAACAAAACATCTTCCTCGAGTGCCCTCTACAACAAAGTCAACTTCACAATGCAAATGATGCACAGTGGGATGGTTATGTTTAAGAGTTATTTACAACAATATAAAACAAAATAAAAGAAAGTAAGAAAAAGAAATAAAATAAATTAAAAAAAAAGCAAACGCCTGAGAAGTTCGGCTGGGCCGAATCTTGGGAACCCACCACCATGAAATCTGCCAAAATATGGGAGCTATATCTTGTTATAGACCGAATTGGACAGTACTTGGCGCAGTTGATGAGTGTCATAGCAGAACACTATATGCAAAATTTTAGCCAAATCGGAAAAAATCGCAACTTGTAAGGGCTCAAGAAGTCAAATCGGGAGATCGGTTTATATGGGAGCTCTATCAGATTATACACTGATTTAAACCGTACTTGGCACAGTTGTTGGGAGTCATAACAGAATACTATGTGCAAAATTTCAGCTAAATCGGATGAAAATTAAGGCTTCCAGGATCATACGAAGTCAAATCGAGAGATCGGTTTATATGGGAGCAATATTTTTTATTTATTTTTTTTATTTATTTATTTAATTACGGAAACCTAGCACAACAAGATATGAAATCTTATAAGTTACAGTACTAGGTAGCTTCAGGAGATAATACAGTACAGAGGTTTGAGAGAAGATTATTAAAAAATTTTATATGCTACAATATGACAATATAACAATATAAATTAAAATATTTTTACATTGAGATAAATTACTTATTTAAAATCAGTTGTTTTTAAATATATGATCATTTAAAAAATAACATCAGCTCCTTTTTGAACAGAAATGCGTTGCTTATTAGCTGTATGCTGGTAGGTATATTGTTCCAAAGACGGATGGAGTATATAAAAAATTGTTGTTCTGATCTAGAATATTTATGGCGTATCGGAATAATATTTTTTCGCCGGGTTGATCTCGCAAATTGAAGAATTTCAAATAGATAGTTGGGTTCCCCTGTATATATGATTTTATGAAGAAAAAGTAGACATTTAAATTTAAGGAGGTTGTCAAAGCTCATGTTGAATATTTGATATGAGTAGGATGATATTCTTTCGTGGCGTCTCTTTTTAAATACATATCTTGCAATACTGTTATACGCTATATGTAGCCTTTGTTTGTCGTTGTAATTGCAGTTTGCAAATATTTCAACTCCGTAAAGTAGTACTGGAACCAAGTACGATTTCGCTAATGTCATTCGAATATGTAGCGGAGTTGTGCTTTGAACTGCCCATAAGTTGCGAAGCATCCCATATGTCTTGACGATATTACTTTGAATGTGGTTTGTCCACGTTAGCCTTTCGTTGAAAGTTACACCAAGGTTAGAAGATGTTGAAACAATTCTTATTGGAGTATAATTAATTGTTAATGGGTATTGTGCAAGCAAATCCGATCCATTTTTCGAGATTACCACACACTTTGACTTTGCTGGATTAATTTTTAACTCATTTTTAGTAGCCCAGTCGTTTACACGTTCTAAGTCCTGGTTTAGTCTGTCGACGCATTCAGTTAATTTTGTTAGATGTGTACTTGTATAAAGTTGAACATCATCTGCATAAAGATGAATATTAGTGTTTCGCAAAACACTAGGCAAATCATTTACATATATGCAAAATAACAAGGGACCAAGTATAGAGCCTTGTGGGACACCACTTTTTGTATTAAGGATATTTGATACCATTCTGTTATGACAGACAGATTGCGATCTGTTGTTTAGATATGATGAAATAAGCCGGCATGCTGGTTTAGAAAAGTAAAACAGTTTCTCTAGTTTCCAAATAAGGATTGAGTGGTTGACTGTATCAAAAGCTTTGCTGTGGTCAAGCAGTACCAGAATTGATAACATGTTGTTGTCCATATTCAATCTCAGATTCTCAATAACATCGGTAAGTGCAGTTATGCAACTCCTTTGGGATCTAAAACCAGACTGTCGCTCCGTTAGTAATTTATTTGTGCATATGTAATTATTAATCTGCTTATGCATTACGCGTTCCAAAACTTTAGATAAATACGGTAAAATTGCAATTGGTCGAAAGTCATTGTTGGACTTTGGAACAGGAATAATTTTCAGTCTGTCGAGCAAATTTTTGTTCTATTACTTGAATTAATTTTGGTGATTTATTCTTTGAGGAAATTGGTGTATTTTCTATTGGATGTTTGTTAATTTTAGGGGTATTAAACACAGAATTTACTGATTTTGTGACTTTTGTACTCATTTTGATGATTAGTTTTATTCGATACTGTTAATGCGTTAAGATTCTGTTCCTACAGGGTTATAGATATGATTGTACTGTGTAAAAACGGCCCGCGGTGTATATGTTAGTTATCAGCTGATGTTTGTTGTGGTGAATATTTATTTATCTTTATTGTTAATCGGTTAACATAAAAGTATAAATGTCCAATGGAAATTTGGCAAATGTTAATAAATGTGATCACTTTTATTAAAAATATCAGCTTAAAATGGACGCTGCCGACGTATCTGCCACAATATTTGCATTCACTAGCAACTTTTGAAACTTTAAATGCTGTTTTTATAGTCGTAAAACTTGGTAAGCAAACACACAGGACAACTCAATCGGAGCTCAAACAAAACACGTTCGCACTTGTTAACAGTAAGTTAGTTATGGTCAGGTTCTTGACCGATTTTGGCCATGCCGAACTTTGTATACCCACTACCATGGATATACTAATCATCCTAGTTTATTATAACTCCGCTACCATGTCCTTGGTAATATCCAAATATGGGGTGGTCTGGTCCATTTTTGATTCAGGTCCCTCTTATACAAGACATTGCTTCAGAGTTCGGCCAAAAAATCCGCTTTTCATGGCAGCTATATCTAAATGTTGCTCCACTTGGACCATACTCGGGTCGGATGAATGAAGGCTTAAAACAGCTCATTGCTTTAAATTTCAGCGAGATCGGATAAATGCGGCTTTTATGGGCTTAAAACCGCAAATCGGCAGATCGGCCTATATGACAGTTATATCTGAATATGGTCCTATGCAGACCACATTCCAATGAACAAACATTACATTAAGAATCAGGGGATACTTCTCTCATGCCAATGTGTGCTGTACGATTAAAGTTTAAGTTCAATGATAAGGGGCCTGCTTTCCAACGGCGTGCCGCATAGCGATAGAGAATGGTTTTAACATGGCAGGATACTTTACGAATGTAGTCAGCATTGGTAAAGGGATAATTTTTTGATGTTCACGCCGGGGTTTGAACCCAGCCGTACGCGTCATAGGCGGACATGCTAACACCTGCGCCATGGTGGCTTCCATATATCCGGTTTTGCACGTTTGCATCTGTCAAAAGTTGGACCCAATTTTCGATGACCCGGCCTCACACGTCAGCCGAATCAGTCGCTATTTCCCGTTCAATGGCGGCTCTAAGCTCTTTCTACATCATCGGCTTGTTGGCATAGACCAATCACTTGAGGTAATCGCAAAGAAAATAGTCTAGAGGCGTCAAATCGCACGAACGAGTGGCCAATTGACTGGGTCATTTCTTAAGATAACACGCTCATCAAACTTCCTTGTGGCACCATCCTATTGAAACCACATGTCGTCAAGGTCCATATCTTCCAACTCAGACATGAAATAATCAGTGAGCATGGTGCGGCAGCGTTCTTTGGTGACACTTCTAATCACTGTGCTTAGTATGGTTCAAATCGGTCTATAACCTGATATAGCTACCATATAAACCGATCTGGGATCTTGACTTCTTGAGCCTCTATAGGACGCAATTATCACCCGATTTATCTGAAATTTAGCACGAGGTGTTTTATAATGACTTCCAACAACTGTGCTTAGTATTGTTCAAATCGGTCTATAACCTGATATAGCTACCATATAAACCGATCTGGGATCTTGACTTCTTGAGCCTCTAGAGGGCGCAATTCTTCTCCGACTTGGCTGAAATTTTGTATGAGGTGCTTTGTTATGACTGCCAACAACTGCGCTTAGTATGGTTCAAATCGGTCTATAACCTGATATAGCTGCTATATAAACCGATCTGGGATCTTGACTTCTTGAGCCTCTAGAGGGCGCAATTCTTCTCCGACTTGGCTGAAATTTTGCATGAGGTGTTTTATAATCACTTCCAACAACTGTGCTTAGTATGGTGCAAATCGGTCCATAACCTGCTATAGCTACCATATAAACCTATCTGGGGTCTTGACTTCTTGAGCCTCTAGAGGGCGCAATTCTTATCCGACGTGGCTGAAATTTTGCATGAGGTGTTTTATAATCACTTCCAGCAACTGTGCTTAGTATGGTTCAGATTGGTCCATAACCTGATATAGCTGTCATATAAACCGATCTGGGATCTTGACTTCTTGAGCCACTAGAGGGCGCAATTTTCATCCGATTTGGCTTAAATTTTGCATGACGTGTTTTGTTATGACTTCCAACAACTCTGCTTTGTGTGACGCAAATCGTTGCCATATAAACCGATCTGGGATTTTGACTTCTTGAGCTTCTAGAGGGCGCAGTTATTATGTAATTTGTCTGAAATTTTATACAACTGCTTCTCCCATGACATTACTATATACGTGTCCAATATGGTCTAAGTCGAACTATACCTTTTTTTTTATAAATTTTTAGCAGAATCGGGTTTCGGTCGAACTTACCATGCTTTTACTTGTTAATTGTTATACCCTACACCACTACTGGTGGTGTAGGGTATAATACATCTGCTACATTAGTTTGCAACGCTAAGCAGGAGAATATCTAGACCCATTGATAGGTATACCGATCGACTCAGAATCACTTTCCGATTCGATTTAGTCATGTCTATCTGTCCGTCTGTGAGTCTATGTATTCTTGTAATCAAGCTATGGGTCGTATTTGTTTTTTCCGATTTTCCTCGTTAACTCCACTTTAGCCCAGTCGTAGATTTCCAATTTTTATAAGATTTTTCCATTGTGAATTTTTAGATGAAAACTCCACTGTAAATTTTTAATTTTTACAGATTATCATAATGATGGTGGTAATAATGATCGAGGCGACGTTGACGTTGACGCTGATGAATTTTTTTTTTTTTAAAAAGAAGTCTCTTTAAATAGAATGGTTGGAATGAATGAATGAATGCATGCTCATGTGACATGGAGGTGGGTGTATAACCAACTAAATATTCGCTTTGACAAATAATGAATATTTATCTGCTGGAATTTGTTTATTATACACTCAACCCCTCCACCCCTCGCCCCCAAGCACCCACATTCCCGCCCCCTTGGTTTGTGCTATCTTTGCTTCAGTCCAAAGACTAGCAGAGATATTAAAACAAACTGGTTTCGCTTGGTTGGTTGTAGCTTAAAATTAGCGTTTTGTCTTCAGGTGCCTTTTCGTCGTCGTTGTTGTTGTTGTTGTTTTGTTGGTTTCGGAAAATTCTATTGTTTTCCAGGTGCATTGCAAAGATCTTCTTGGCGATTGCTACCCCTAGGTAAAGGCGATAGATAGATAGAAAAAAGCAGGAAATTTGCAATCATTGCGCTTGTTTTTGTATTGGATTTTGGTTTTCTCAGAAATTATTGACTTTCATTGGGACTGGGTTGGATTGGGTTCTCACAATTCTATTGAAATGGAAATGGTGGGTAATTGCTTGCAATGAATCGCATCCATTGTGAGTGGATGCGGGGCGCGAGACCCTGTTTGTGAATCACAAACTTAACGATCAGCTTCCATTGCCAAGGTCATGTTTGGACTTGAGTGGTTACTGTGAGTGATTCCATTGTTTCTGTTCTTACTTACGAAACGAGCTGCATCATTAGTAAATCATTTGCAAAGAATAGAAATTATTCTTTAGGGTTGTCATTGTCATAATCTTGGCAATTGAATTGGCCTCACACAATCCCAAAGACAAAGCCATGGATTTGGGTATTGATTTGTGACAAAGCCCAGGTGACAATGACAAACAAGTAAAAGTGTGCTAAGTTCGGCCGGGACGAATCTTGTATACCCTCCATCATGGATTGCATTTGTCAAGTTTTTCTCCCGACATCTCTTCTTAAAAGGACAAAAGAAACTATTTGCTCTGCTATTAGAGTGTTATCAAGATATGGTCCGATTTGGACCACAATTAAATTATATGTTGGGGACCTGTGTAAAATGTCAGCCAATTCGAATAAGAATTGCGCCCTCTGGGGGCTCAAGAAGTAAATAGAGAGATCGATTTATATGGGAGCTGTATCGGGCTATAGATCGAATAAGACCATAATAAACACGTATGATGATGGTCATGAGAGGATCCGCCATACAAAATTTCAGGCAAATCGGATAAGAATGGCGCCCTCTAGAGGCTCAAGAAGTCAAGACACAAGATCGGTTTATATGACAGCTATATCAGGTTATTGACCGATTTGAGCCTTATTGAGCACAGCTGTTGGAAGTCACAGCAAAACACGTCCTGTAAAATTTCATTCCAATCGGATAAGAATTGGGCCCTCTAGAGGCTCGAGAAGTAAAGACCCAAGATCGGTTTATATGGCAGCTATATCAGGTTATTGACCGATTTGAGCCTTATTTAGCACAGTTGTTGGAAGCCAGAGCAAAACACATCGTGCAAAATTTCATTCCAATCCGATAAGAATGGCGCCCTCTAGAGGCTCAAGAAGTCAAGACCCAAGATCGGTTTATATGACAGCTATATCAGTTATGAACCGATTTAAACCATACATGGCACATTTGTTGGATATCATTACAAAACACGTTCTGCAAAATTTCATTCCAATCGGATAAGAATTGCGCCCTCTAGAGGCTCAAGAAGTCAAGACCCAAGATCGGTTTATATGGCAGCTATATCAGATTATTGACCGATTTAAACCATACATGGCACATTTGTTGGATATCATAACAAAACACGTTCTGCAAAATTTCATTCCAATCGGATAAGAATTGCGCCCTCTAGAGGCTCAAGAAGTCAAGACCCAAGATCGGTTTATATGGCAGCTATATCAAAACATGGACCGATATGGCACGTTTACAATCCCAACTGACCTACACTAAAAAGAAGTATTTGTGAAAATTTTCAAGCGGCTAGCTTTACTCCTTCGAAAGTTAGCGGGCTTTCGACAGACAGACGGACGGACGGTCAGATGGACGGACGGACAGACGGACGGACATGGCTAGATCGACATAAAATATCACGACGATCAAGAATATATGGCCTCAGACGAATATTTCGAGAAGTTACAAACAGAATGACGAAATTATCGGGTTGCCCAAAAAGTAATTGCGGATTTTTCATATAGTCGGCGTTGACAAATTTTTTCACAGGTTGTGACTCTGTTCTCTGTTGCTCTGTTGATTTCATTCTTTCTTCTGTCAGTTATCAGCTGTTACTTTTAGCTTGCTTTAGAAAAAAAGTGTAAAAAAAGTATATTTGATTAAAGTTCATTCTAAGTTTTATAAAAAAATGCATTTACTTTTTTTTAAAAAATCCGCAATTACTTTTTGGGCAACCGTATACCCCCATCCTATGGTGGAGGGTATAAAAACATTATCTAAAAATTAGAAATTAGATAATAATTGAATTTAAGTGGAATGCTTTGGAATGTTAAGAGGAGCCTATGAATGGCTGAAATGATCTCTCTATTGTCGCACAAAATTCCAATTTTTTATCAGAGAGTTGAATTAGATCCTGAATGTGGCCTAAATCGGTCCATATGATATACGCAGCAGTTTTGGTGGAATCGTTGACCTTATGACTCTGAAGTGAAGATAATGGTCGAAGTGTTGTAGGACACAAAGCTAAGCAAAACCTACAGACTGAACATTTGCTAGGATTTCTTTGTGATACACGAATTGAAGATCGAAGCCTGGCATTCTTGATACATCATTCCCTGAGGTAAAGTCTTTACTCTGTTGTATTTGTCGTTAGGAACCGCTACATAGAGTGTAGGGGTGTAGCAGTCAGGTCTGAAATTTCTACTCCGAGTACATACCGGCGGTTGGTAGTTGCACCCTGGTGAACAAGCCTGATGTCAGTGGCTGATGAATATTGCTACAATGATGAATATTGCTACATTTTTTTTTCGGTGTATGGAATACATTTTTCTTTTATTCATGTTAAATTAAATTATTAAATTAATTATTAAATTATTATTAATTAAATTAATTAATTAATTAATTAAATTAATTATTAAATTATTATTATTAAATAGAAAAAAAGTTATTACATTTTTTTTTGGTAGCGGCTTTCATCAGCCACCCTGTACTCATATCGGCTTGGTACTTTCATTCACCAATACATCGACTTGTTCACCATTGCAATTATTTTATTGGAAATTTTAGGAAATCATGTGTCATAGTGTATTGTATGGGGAAAAAATTGCCTTAGTACACCTCAAGAACATTCAATAAAATATGGCTTTCAAACCAAGTGAAACCTTAAAAAAACAGAAAACGAAAATAAGAGTCATCGTCATTGAATTGAAATTTGTTTGCCATAAAGGTAGGTTTTTTTTTCCTCCTCAATTTTGTCTTAATATAAAGTCAGTCACTCTTTTTAACTCCTAAAAAAAAAAAAACCAAATGTATTTTTGGAAAGTAAACAAGAGTTAAAAGCTCCAGCAGAATTTCTTACGAATGCCGTTTGCGTTCCTTTTGTTGTTGTTGTTGTTGCTGCTTCTGTTGATGCACATAAAATTTGCTTAAAAACATTCATTTATATTTGTTTAAATAAGAAGACGTTAAAGACTATTAACCAAATTCAAGGTTAAAATTAAGCCAAGCTCTTAACACATACCCACACACAAAACACATGCACACAGCCACCATCTCTTACCCACACATGGACAGTGGTAACAGGCGGGAATATGGGCATGAGTTCTGCTTCTCGCACATGGGTGGCTAGCGGCCAAAGTGAAAGAAAGAAAAACATTTTTTTTTTCGTTAAATGTTGAAGGGGCTCTTTTCGAATTTCTAAATGGCGGAAATTCTTTGAAATGCTAATTTAAGAAAACCATAGAAATGCATTTGAAATTGAAATATATATATATTTTTTATACCCATCACCGAAGAATGGGTGTACATTCATTTTGTCATTTCGTTTGCAACACATTGAAATATCCATTTCCGACCCTAAAAGAGTATATATATTCTTGATCGTCTTAACAATCTAAGACGATCCAGCAATGTCCGTCTATCTGTCTGTCCGTTCGTCTGTCTGTCGGTCTATAACCTGATATAGTTCCCATATAAACCGGTCTCCCGATTTGGCTTCTTGAGCCCTTACAAGCCGCAATTTTTGTCTGATTTGTCTGAAATTTGAAAATTTTTGAGGTAAAGTTTTGCTATGACATCCTCCAACCATGCCAAATATGGTTCAAATCGTTACACAACCTGACAAAACTCCCATATAAATCGCCTGATCTGACTTCTTTGCCTCTAGAGGACGCAATTATTTTACGATTTGGCTGAAATTTAAAACTTGGTATTTGTTGTAAACTTCTATTAGTTATGATAATAACTAAGAGTCATTTCCATATCGGTCCATAACTTGATCCATGGCGGATATATACTATTGGGTTGCCCAAAAAATAATTGCGGATTTTTTAAAAGAAAGTAAATGCATTTTTAATAAAACTTAGAATGAACTTTAATCAAATATACTTTTTTTACACATTTTTTCTAAAGCAAGCTAAAAGTAACAGCTGATAAGTGACAGAAGAAAGAATGCAATTACAGAGTCACAAGCTGTGAAAAAAATTGTCAACGCCGACTATATGAAAAATCCGCAATTACTTTTTGGGCAACCCAATAATTTCGTCATCCTGTTTGCAACTGCTCGAAATATTCCTCTGAGATCCCATAGTGTATATATTCTCGATCATCTTGTCCGTCTTTCCGTCCCTCTGTCGGTCTTTCCGTCCCTGTGTCCGTCCGCCCGTCTGACTGTCCGTCCTTCTGACTGTCCGTCCTTCTGACTGTCCGTCCTTCTGACTGTCCGTCCTTCTGACTGTCCGTCCTTCTGACTGTCCGTCCTTCTGACTGTCCGTCCTTCTGACTGTCCGTCCTTCTGACTGTCCGTCCTTCTGACTGTCCGTCCTTCTGACTGTCCGTCCTTCTGACTGTCCGTCCTTCTGACTGTCCGTCCTTCTGACTGTCCGTCCTTCTGACTGTCCGTCCTTCTGACTGTCCGTCCTTCTGACTGTCCGTCCGTCTGTCTGTTTGTCCGTCCGCCTGTCTGTCCGTCCCTCTGACCGTCTCTCTGTCCGTCCGGCAGTCAATCCGTCTGTCTGTCCATCCGTCCCTCTGTCCGTCTGTCCGTCTGTCTGTCTGTCCGTCCGTCTGTCTGTCTGTCGGTCTGTGTGTCTGTCTGTCTATCCGTCTGCCTGTCCGTCTATCTGTCGAAAGCACGCTAACTTTCGAAGTAGTAAAGCTAGCCGCTTGAAATTTTGCACAAATACTTCTTATTCGATTTGTTGGGTTTGTAAGTAGGCCATATCGGTCCATGTTTTGAAATAGCTGTCATATAAACCGATCTTGGATCTTGACTTCTTGAGTCACTAGTGGTCGCATAGGTTTTGTTGTGATTTCCAACAATTGTATTAAATGTGGTTCAAATCGGTCCATAACCTGATATAGCTGTCATATAAACGGATCTGGGGACTTGAATTCTTGAGCCTCTAGAGGGTGCAATTCATATGCGATTTGGCTGAAATTTTGCAAGAAGTGTTTTGGTATGATATCCAACAACTAATTGGTCCATAACCTGATATAGCTGCTATATAAACCGATCTTGGATCTTGAGTTCTTGAAACTCTAGAGGTCGCAATTATTATCCGACTTAGTTGAAATTTTGCAAGAAGTGTTTTGTTATGATTTCCAATAATTGTGTTAAATGTGGTTCAAATCGGTCCATAACCTGATATAGCTGCCATATAAACCGATCTGGGGTTCTGATTTCTTCAGCCTCTAGAGGGCGCAATTCTTATCCGATATGGGTGAAATTTTGCATAAGGTGTTTTGTTATGATTTCCAATAATTGTATTAGGTGTGGTTCAAATCAGTCCTTAAACTTATATAGCTGTCATATAAACCGATCTGGGGTCTTGACTTCTTCAACTTCTAGAGGGCGCAATTCTTATCCGATTGGAATGAAATTTTGCAGGACGTGTTTTGCTATGACTTCCAACAACTGTGCTAAATAAGGCTCAAATCGGTCAATAACCTGATATAGCTGTCATATAAACCAATCTGGGGTCTTGACTTATTCAGCCTATAGAGGGCGCAATACTTATCCGATATGGGTGAAATTTTGCATTAGGGGTTTTGTTATAAATTTCAACAACTACACTAAGTATGGTTCAAATCGGTTCATAACCTGATATAGCCGCCATATAAACCGATCTGGGATCTTGACTTCTTGAGCCTCTAGAGGGCGCTATTCTTATCCGATTTCGCTGAAATTTTGCATGAGGCATTTTGCTTTGATTTCCAATGGTTGTATTAGGTGTGGTTCAAATCGGTCCGTAACCTGATATAGCTGTCATATAAACCGATCTGGGGTCTTGACTTCTTCAGCCTCTAGAGGGCGCAATTCATTTTCGATTGGGTGAAATTTTGCATGAGGGGTATTGCTGAGACTTTCAACAGCTATGCTAAATATGGTTCAAATCGATTCATAATCTGATATACCAGCCATATAAACCGATCTGGGGTCTTGACTTCTTCAGCCTCTAGTGGTCGCAATTTTTATCCGATTTGTCTGAAATTTTGTACAACGACTTCTCTCGTGACTTTCCATATTCGTGTCAATTATGGTCTGAATCGGTATATAGCCTGATACAGCTCCCATATAAACCGCTCTACATATTTTACTTCTTGAGTCCTTAAAGGGTGCAATTTTTTTCGAATTGGCCGAAATTTTTACACAGCGGCTCATTATCTTACACAGCTGCCATATGAATCGATTTCAGATTTGCTTTCTGGAGCACTTGGAGGGTTGGTTGGAACTTTCTGTATAAAGTTCTGTTCTTACTTTAAATATTTATGACTTGTTTGGTCTAAGCGAGCTCATGTATTGTAGAAAGAAATCGGCCGTGAACTTTTTGGCCATAAAAAAATGCAATGATCTTTTATTTGGAGTATAATCAACTCCAGGTGGTCAATGATTTACGGATCTGCAAAATCGAATAAAGTGACAAGTAATAAATACTTCTTTGTGTTATTTGTGTTATTTGAAAACAAAAGCCTGTTTCTCGAAAGACGCATTCCCATATCACATGGGCATAAATTAAAGAAATAAAAAGAAACAGGGCTTTGCATTACACGTTTTACTGGTACAAGTAGGCTGCCAATTAACGAGGGCTACACTTTCTTTGTTTCTCTTTTATTTACCAATTACCATGACCCATTTAGGTTTCAGAAATTTCTCATAATGTTTGTTTGCAAATTTTATTAAAAAATCGTCTTTTATTCACTTTGGCTAATGATTGCCATTCTTATGATCAGTTTTATGGCAAGCATTTCGGGTTCGTTGCACCCACCTGGTTGCTCACAGAGCTAACGCTCCAATAATGGATCGATGCTGCAGCTTTTGACCAAGCTAAAAAATGTGATATGCCTTAATACAGACATTCGTACTTGTGGACACATTTTTTTTTTAATTTATGCCCTCCATTTACCTGCAGCTAAAGCTAAACCTGCTCTTCAAGACCAGAAACCACTCTGTATTTGACAATAAAATTTGCTGCAATATACCTTCAGACAATTCTTAACAATGAGAACATTGACTTTTTCAAAAAAAAAAAAAAAAAAATAAGTATTGAATGCAGTGGCGGTGGGAAATTTCAAAGAATTTTGAAAGTATATAAAAAAGAAAATAAAAATTGCCTACAAAGTGAGTCAGTTTTTTTTTAAAGTCGTTAAAATGTCTCGATAATTTCTTTAGAAAACATGGTAGGAAGTTTCTGAAGAAGTTTTTGTTTTGTTTATGGATTGCCATCTTTTTATACACTCCACCATAGGATCGGTATACCCCCGATCTTGGGTCTTGACTTCTTGAGCCTCTAGAGGGCGCTATACTCATTTGACTGACTCATTGACGATTTGACTGAAATAACATATAAACCGATCTTGGATCTTGACTTCTTGAGCCAATAGAGCGTGGAATTCTCATCCGATTTTGGTGAAATTTCGCATGGGATGTTTTGTTACATAACCTGATATATCTGCCATATAAACCAATCTTGGGTCTTGACTTCTTGAGCCTCTAGAGGGCGCAATTCTCATCCGATTTGATTGGAATTTCGCACGTAGTGTTCTGGTATCACTTCCAACAACTGTGCTAAGTGTGGTTTAAATCGGTTCATAGCCTGATATAGCTGTCACATATACCGATCTGGGATCGTGACTTCTTAAGCCTCTAGAGGGCGCAATTCTCATCCGATTTTGCAGAAATTTTTCACAACGGCTTCTCTCATGACCTTCAACATACGCGTCTAATATGGTCTGATTCGATCAATAGCTTGATACAGCTCCCATATATACCCATCTTCCGATTTTGCTCCTTGAGCCTCTATGTCAGATTCGAAGTCTGACCCAACAGATCGTTGATGAAAATTAGAAAAAGAGAAGGAGAAAGAACAATGCCCTGGGGTAGACCTGGGGTACACCTGCGTCAATTTGTGCTCAATGGATGAGAACCCATCTATAACTACTCGATCTCTGAGAAAGATCGAAATAAATCGAACGAAGCCATTACCGACACCAAATGCGACAAGCTTTGATAGTAGTGCACCGTGCCAGACCCTATCAAATGCCTTGGAGATATCCAGAGAATTTACCAAAACTGATATGAAGATGAGAAGGCCACAGTAGCGCAGAGGTTAGCAGGTCCCCCAATGAACCTGAACGCCTGGGTTCAAATCCTGGTGAGAAGTATGCCCTTGTTCCTTAATGGAATGTTCATGGGCAATTTTGCAATTTCAGTAAAATTGGGATTAGCGAGTTGTAACTGGTGTGGCCCATTAAACAAATTGATATCCCAATTTAATTTCTAGAGATCTGATTATTCATGGAATTTTTGGGAAATGGAAAACGTTAAACACATAAATTGACTTTTCGATGTAGGTACCACATTCCCCAATTTTATGTCTTGAGGATACAATGGCCCAAAAATATTTAAATTTTGAGTAGTGTTCACCTAAGTTCAGCTTGTGTTTGTGTATTGTCGTCATATAAACCAACCTCCTCGTTAAGAGTTTGCCGAATACACATGTGCTCCGGTCTTACCGTGCTGCTATTCTCTATTATTTCCTCTCTCCCCGTATAAAAATTCATATTTGGCAAATCAATGTGGAGATGTCATTTGGATCGATTACATTCACACCATCTTTTTAGCACTTCTATTTCAAAAAAAAAAAAACCGACAATTTGCTTATAATAGACAACAACCTGTTTTTGTTTTCTCAAAGTTAGCAGCGATCATTAATCATCCATCGTTTATTAACAAATTGACATGAGGAGTGATATAAGGTGCACTTGGCGTAGGTAAAACGCAAAAAGAGATAAATGCGTTTTTCAATTAGTGTATCTGAAAACAAAAAAACAAATATAGAAACAAAAAAAGGCATTAAGTTTGGCTGGGTCGAACTTTGGATACCCACCAACTCGGGTATGTATGCAAACCCCATTTCCTCACAATCAGGTGAAAATTGGATAACTTAAGCACTCAAATTCGGCACGGGCATTGAGTGGTCTAATACAAATGTGACTATTCAATTTTGTAGAACAAAATATTGGTCTTTTTAGCAGATATATCCAATTACAAACCGATCTTAACCATTTTAAGGTCGGATATCGTGAGGCTCAGAAAAATTCACTGTTTAAAATTTCAGGGAAATCGGGTAATAAATAAATCTTTTAAGGGCTTCAGACCCTTTATAGGCAGATCGGTCTATATGGCAGCTATATCTATATATAGTCCGATCTGAACCATATTTAGGTCGGATGTTGATATGTCTTGACCTACTCACTGTTTCAAATTTCAGCGAAATCGGGTAATAAATTAAGCTTTTATTGACTTCAGACCCTTTATCGGGAGATCGGTCTATATGGCAGCTATATCTAAATATAGTCCGATCCAATCCATATTTAGGTCAGATAACGGGAGGCTTAAAATAACCCACTGTTGCAAATTTCAGCGAAATCGGGTAATAAATAAAGCATTGATGGCCTTCAGACCCTTAATCGGGAGATCGGTCTATATGGCAGCTATATCCAAATCTAGACCGATCTATGCCATATTGCAGAGGTATGTCGAGGAGCTTAACACAACTCATTGTCCCAAATTTCGGCGACATCGGACAAAAAGTGCTCTCTTTATGGATCCAAAACCTAAAATCGAGAGATCGGTCTCTATGACAGCTACATCCAAATCTTGACCGATCTGAGCCAAATTGAAGAAGAATGTTGAAGGGCCTAACACAACTCACTGTCCCAAATTTCGGAGAAATCCGACAATAAATACGCCTTTTATGGGCCCAAAACCTTAAATCGAGAGATCGGTCTATATGGCAGCTATAGCCAAATCTGGACCGATCTGGACCAAATTGAAGACGGATGTCAAAGGGCCTAACACAACTCACTGTCCCAAATTTCGGCGACATCGGACAAAAAATGCGCCTTTTATGAGCCCAAGACCTTATATCGAGAGATCGGTCTGAGCCAAATTAAAGAGGCATGTCGAAGGGCCTAACACAACTCACTATCCCAAATTTAGGCAAAATCGGATAATAAATGTGCCTTTTATGGGGCCAAGACTTTAAATCGAGATATCGGTCTATATGGCAGCTATACCCAAATCTAAACCGATCTGGGCTAAATTAAAGAGGGATATCGAAGGGCTAACACAACTCTCTGTCCCAAATTTCGGCGAAATCGGACAATAAATGCGCCTTTTATGGGCCGAAAACCTCAAATCGAGAGATCGGACTATATGGCAGCTATTGCAAATCTGGACCGATCTATGCCATATTGGAGAAATGTGTCCAGGGGCTTAATTTAACTCACTGTCCCAAATTTCGGAGACATCGAACAAAAAATGCGCCTTTTATGGGCCCAAAACCTCAAATCGAGAGATCGGTCTATATGACAGCTATATCCAAATCTTGACCGATCTGAGCCAAATTGAAGAAGAATGTCGAAGGGCCTAACACAACTCACTATCCCAAATTTCGGCGACATCGGACAAAAAATGCGCCTTTTATGGGCCCAAGACCTTATAACGAGAGATCGGTCTATATGGCAGCTATATCCAAATCTTGAGCGATCTGAGCCAAATTGACGAAGCATGTCGAAGGGCCTAACACAACTCACTGTCCCAAATTTCGGCGACATCGGACAAAAAATGCGCCTCTTATGGGCCCAAGACCTTATATCGAGAGATCGGTCTCTATGACAGCTATATCCAATACTTGACCGATCTGGACCAAATTGAAGAAGGATGTCAAAGGGCCTAACACAACTCACTGTCCCGAATTTCGGCGACATCGGACAAAAAATGCGCCTTTTATGGGGCCAAGACTTTAAATCGAGATATCGGTCTATATGGCAGCTATACCCAAATCTGGACCGATCTGGGCTAAATTAAAGAGGGATATCAAAGGGGCTAACACAACTCTCTGTCCCAAATTTCGGCGAAATCGGACAATAAATGCGCCTTTTATGGGCCGAAAACCTCAAATCGAGAGATCGGACTATATGGCAGCTATATCCACATCTGGACCGATCTGAGCCAAATTGAAAAGGGCTGCTAAGGGGCATAACACAACTCCCTGTCTTACATTTCGACGAAATCGGACAAAAAATTCACCTTTTATGGGTCCAAAACCTTAAATCGAGAGATCGGTCTATATGGCAGCTATATCCAAATCTGAACCGATCTGGGCCAAACTACCGAAAGTTGTTGAAGAGCCTAAACAAATCACTATCTCAAATTTCGGAGAAATCGCACAAGAAATGCGCCTTTTATGGGCCCAAAACCTTTTATCGAGGGATCGGTCTATATGGCAGCTATAGCCAAATCTGGATGTGCCTAAGGCCCAAAATCGGCGGATCGGTCTATATGGCAGCTATATCCAAATCTGGACCGATCTGAGCCAAATTGATAAAGGGTATCGAAGGGCCTAACACAACTCACTGTCCCAAATTTTAGCAATATCGGATAATAAATGTGGCTTTTATGGGCCTAAGACCCAAAATCGGCGGATCGGTCTATATGACAGCTATATCCAAATCTGGACCGATCTGAGCCAAATTGATAAAGCATGTCGACTAGCCTAACACAACTCACTGTTCCAATTTTCAGCAAAATCGTATAATAAATGTGGCTTTTATGGGCCTGGGACCCTAAATCGGCGGATCGGTCCATATGAGGGCTATATCAAGATATAGTCCGATATTACTTATCTTCGAACTTAACTTGCTTTTGGACAAAAAGAGAGTCTGTGCAAAGTTTCAGTTCAATATTTCTATTTTTAAAGACTGTAGCGTGATTTCAACAGACGGATGGACGGGCATGGCTAGATCGTCTTAGATTTTTACGCTGATCAAGAACATATATACTGTATATGGTCGGAAATGGATATTTCGATGTGTTGCATACGAAATGGCAAAATGAATATACCCCCATCCTTCGGTGGTGGGTATAATAGGTTCAAGTAAAATCGTATAATAAATGTGCACTCTAGAGGTTCAAGAAGTCAAGATCCGAGATCGGCTTTTATGGCAACTATATCAAGTTTAAACCCGATTTGGACCATACTTAGCAGAGATGTGAAAACTCATTATAAAATTTTTCATAAAAAAAATTTGAGTCAAATCCGTTAAGAATTGCGCCGTTTAGAGGCTTAAGAAGTCAAGATCCAAGATCGATTTATATGACAGCTATATCAAAACATGGACCGATATGACACATTTACAATCCCAATTGACCTACACTAATAGGAAGTATTTGTGCAAATTATTAGGGGCCTAGTTTTGTTCCTTCGAATGTAAGTGTGCTTTGCACAGATGGACGGACGGACAGATGAACGGACATGGCTAAATCGACTTAGAATGCCCCGCCGATCACGACGGTACATATATACTTTGTTGGGTCTCAGATGAATATTGTGATGTGTTACAAACGGAATGATGAAATTAGTTTACCCCCCATCCTATGGTGGAGGGTATAAAAGGAAAAAAAGTAAAAAGTCTTAAATGGATAATCACTCAAGGTTGCCGCAACTATTATTGAAGGATTATCCAGTGGTGAAAATTTTTTCTGATATTGATGCCTGATCTGATCTATGCGCAACGGTAACATTAGATAGGCCTACAAAAGTGGAAATTCGATTGAATTCAAAAATAGACAAAACTGATGACAATGGGATGGGGATCAACAGCGAACATCACCAACAACAAGTTCAGCGCCATCTATTGGGGGATATTAATTATTTGAATAGCAAAGCCAACCCGAACAATGAACTAAAGCGCCAGAGGTACAGCGGATCATATGCTTTTCACGACTGTTTACGTACTGTACTATGGTATTTGAGTGAATAGCATGATGCTTTGAGAGTAGAGCACGGGCTAAATGTCTGGGTGACCACCTCATTTCCATCTTTTTTGAATTTTATTAGTTGCGTTTGTTTTGCATTTTAGCGCAGAGGCATATTATTAAAATCTTTCTATTCGATTGAAACGTTTGCAAATCAAAACATTAAGAGTTAATTAGTTCGTTAGTCTAAATTATAACGAATTCAACTGTTTCGCGCTGCTTGCTATTAAACGTCTTGAATTGTGAATTATGAATTACTAATTCAATTAAACGGTCATAAAATCTTTATGGAACCCTTTTTGTATTAAGAATTATTGATTTGCAAAAATTTTTAGATATTAAAATTGATAATGAAATGGGCATTGCAAAAATGTTAAAAATCAAATTATTTTTTTCATTTTTCATATAGTCGGCGTTGACAAATTTTTTCACCGCTTGTGACTCTGTAATTGCATTCTTTCTTCTGTCAGTTATCAGCTGTTACTTTTAGCTTGCTTTAGAAAAAAAGTGTAAAAAAGTAAATTTGATTAAAGTTCATTCTAAGTTTTATTAAAAATGCATTTACTTTCTTTTAAAAAATCCGCAATTACTTTTTGGGCAACCCAATATATCCTTTCGAAAATTTTACATCCTACACAACTACTGTGGTATAGGGTATTATAACTTAGTACAAAGTACAGGTCGCAACTTTAATCCAATCATCTTAGATTTGGCACAGGCATTTTTTTAGCCAAGAGTTCACATTTGCTCGAAATTGACAGAAAAAAAAATTTTGAGGGGATTATCCTTTGCCATATAAAAACTTCTCCCCTAAGAGGTGTCGCTCTACGGCACGCCGCTTGGACTCGGCTGCAAAAAGGAGGCCCCTTATCATTAAGCTTAAACTTGAATATAGTTGCCATATAAAGCGATCTGCCAATAAAGGGTCTGAAGCCCATAAAAGCTTTATTATACCCTCCACCATAGGATGGGGGTATACCAATTACGTCATTCTGTTTGTAACACTTCGAAATATGCGTTTGAGACCCCATAAAGTATATATATTCTTGATCGTCATGTCATTTTAAGTCGATCTAAATATATCCGTCCGGCTGTCCGTTCGTTCATCTGTCCGTCCGTCCGTCTGAGTGTCGAAAGTACGCTAACATTCGAAGGAGTAAAGCTAGCCGCCTGAAATTTGGCGAAATACTTTTTATTAGTGTAGGTCGGTTGGGCTTGTAAATGGGCCAAATCGGGTCCTGGTTTGATATAGCTGCCATGTACACCGATCTTGGGTCTTGACTTCTTGAGCCTCTAGAGGGCGCCATTCTCGTCCGATTTGACTGAAATTTTGCTCATAGTGTTTTGGTATGACTTTCAACGACCGGGTTAAGTATAGTTCAAGTCGGTCAATATTTTGATATAGCTGCCATATGAACCGATCATGGGTCTTGACTTCTTGAGCTTCTAGAGGGCGTAATTCTCATCCGATTTGACTGTAACTTTGCACGTGGTGTTTTGATATCACTTTCAACAACTGTGTTAAGTATGGCTCAAATCGGTGCATGTTTGATATAGCTGCCATGTAAACCGATCATGGGTCATGACTTCTTGGGCCTCTAGAGGGCGCAACTCTCGTCCGATTTGACGGAAATTTTGCTCATAGTGTTTTGGTATCACTTTCAACAATCGGGTTAAGTATAGTTCAAATCGGTCTATATTTTAATATAGCTGCCATATGAACCGATCATGGGGCTTGATTTCTTGAGCCCCTAGAAGGCGTAATTCTCATCCGATTTGACTGTAATTTCGCACGTGGTGTTTTGATATCACTTTCAACAACTGCGCTAAGTAAGGTTCAAATCGGTGCATGTTTTGATATAGCTGCCATGTAAACCGATCAGGGGTCTTGACTTCTTGGGGCTCTAGAGGGCGCAATTCTCATACGATTTGACGCAAATTTTGCTCATAGTGTTTTGATATCACTTTCAACAACCGTGTTAAGTATAGTTCAAATCAGTCCATATTTTGATATAGCTGCCATATGAACCGATCAAGGGTCTTGACTTCTTGAGCCTCCAGAGGGCGCAGTTCTCGTCCGATTTGGCTGAAATTTTGCATGAGATGTTTAGTAATGACTTCCAATAACTCTGCTAAGTATGGTGCAAATCGGTACATAACCTGATATAGCTGTCATATAAACTGATCTGGGATCTTGACTTCTTCATCCTCTAGAGGGCGCAATTCTGGTCCGATTTAACTGAAATTTCGCACGTAATGTTTTGGTATTACTTTTAACAACTGTGCTAAGTATGATTCAAATCGGTTCATAATCTGGTATAGCTGTCATATAAACCGATCTTGGATGTTGACTTCTTGAGCCAATTGAAAGCGCAATTCTCATCCGATTTGGATGAAATTTTGCATGAGGTGTTTTGTTATGACTTCAAATAACTGTGCTAAGTATGGCGTAAATCGGTATAGAACCTGATATAGCTGCCATATAAACCGATCTGGGATCTTGACTTCTTGAACCTCTAGAGGGCGCAATTCTCATCCGATTTGGCTGAAATTTTGTACAACGGCTTCCCTCATGACCTTCAATATACGTGTCTAGTATGGTCTGAATCGATCAATAGCTTGATACAGCTCCCATATTGGTCCATCTCCAGATTTTGCTTCTTGAGCCCCTACAAGGTGCAATTCATATCCGAATGAACTGAAGTATTACACAATGACTTCTACAATGTTCAGCATTCATTTATGGTCCAAATTGGACTATAACTTGATATAGCTCCAATAGCATAACAGTTCTTATTCACTACTCTTTGTTTGCCTAAAAAGAGATACCGCGCATAGAACTCGACAAATGCGATCCATGGTGGAGGGTATATAAGATTCGGCCCGGCCGAACTTAGCACGCTCTTACTTGTTTTTTATCCGATATCGCTTAAATTTTAAACAGTGAGTTGTGAAAGGCCTCCCGACATTCGACCCAAATATAGTTTAGATTGGACTATATTTAGATATAGCTGTCATATAGACCGATCTTCCAATTTACATTCTTAATCCCATAAAAATCGGATTTGTTGCCTGATTTCGCTGAAACTGTTACTTGAATATGAGTTATCAGGACCTAAATAAAATTTGATGGAGACCAGCCCTTATTATACCCGCCACCTTAGTATGGGGGTATACTAATCTAGTCATATTCGTCTAAGACCCCATAATGCTCATATATTTTTGATCGTCTCAACGTTCTGAGTCGACCTAGCCATGTCCATGCGAACGTCTGTCAAAATCACGATAGCGGTCGAACGCGTAAAGCTAGCCGCTTAAAATTTTGCCCAGATACTTAATATTCAGGTAGGTTATTGGTGATTGCAAATGGGCCATATCGGTCCAAATTTAGATAAAGCTCTCATATAAACCCATCTCCAGATTTGACTTTTTGAGCCTCTGGAAGCCGCAATTTTTCCCCGATTTGGCGGAAATTTCTCATGTAATGTCTGGTTATGACTTCCAACAACTGTGCCAAGTACGGTTCAAATCGGTCTATAACCTGACATAGCTCCCATATAAACCGATCTCCCGATTTGACTACTTGAGCCCTTAACTTTGGATAGCACGTCCAAACTCAACACATTTTTACTTTTTTTTTTTTAAATTTGAAAATATTTCTTATATATGATTTTTTAAACATTTTTTTCGTAAATTGTGCATATGAAGTCTTCCCTCAAAACAATGAGCAATTCCAATTAAAACAAAGACATTTTGAAAACCACCAGGTGCAATTCACTGAGTGACCATTAACGAAATCATAAATCATAGCCCCAGAGTCTATTGAACTATTCACTTAGGAACAAAAATAACCCTGATTTATGGATAATGCCGAAGAAAATTAAAAAACAAGATCCCCCATTCGCTCACAATAGCGTTGAGATGCAAAAAAGCAAAAAAAAGCGAAAAAAATCTATCATGTTCCAGCTGCAAAAATAACATTTCCGGTGATATGTGCACTCACTCTCATTGGCATGGCAAGCAACGACATCTAGACGAACAAAGGTCAGTCAACCCTCAACCTGGAATTTGTCTTTATGCCATCGAGATGTCCTTTTAAGTGTCAAAGGAAAATGACAACAGAAACCACAAAAAGAAACATTCGCTATTCGCATCGAAATGAAAACGCAACTTTCATGGGATGGCGGCAAATGGAAAAGCAATGACATGGGCCATGAAATGAAAAGCAAAAGAAAAGCGACAAGCACGGAGAAAAACAATATCAACCCACAAATGCTGCTGCTGCTGCTGCTTCCGTCAAAATACAGCCACATGACAGGCAATAAATAAAGACATTGTCGGGATTTCATAGGCATTTGCCTTCCCCTTTTTGCGTGTTACGCTGTTGCAAAGAAAAATGAAAAGCCCCTTGGCTGAATAAATCAAACGTGTGTGGTCATAGACACCAGAGATGACCAGGGAGACAAAGTGGTAGTCAACCCACTCTATGTTGCTGTTCTGAGACTTCCAAACAATTAACAGTTATTTTAAGAAACATTATTCGTATGCTAAAGTGTCATGAATATGTGGTTGATTGGATATTAGACAGAAATTCAGCATACCAAACAAAAGATCTACCAACAACCATTAAAATCGACTTAAGTTGGGGTATAAAAATCCCATGTATATGCGCTTACCAATGTTTTTTTTTTTTTTTTTGAAGCTTTTCATTGACATTACGGAAAAGATAAACTCAATTTACTTTTCAAGTTTCGACTCATTTTCCTAACAGCTTGGATGTTGGAGGTCATCAAATCGAATGAAAATAGCGCCCTCTAGAGGCTGAAGCTGTAAAATCTAATGTGGAAGCTACATCATATTATGAACCGATTTGGATCATACTGCAAATGGATGTTGGAGGCCATGCCATAAGACAACGTTCAATATATTAGCCAAATGTGATAACATTTGCGCCCTCTAGGGGCTAAATAAGTATAATCCGGAGATGGGTTGGTTTGTATGGGAGTTGTATTATGTTATAGAGCGATTAGGTCAATTCTTTGCATGGAAATTGAAGCACATAGCAAAAGTCATCATGCGAAATTGCAGCTGAATTGCATAAGTATTGCGCCCTCTAGCGGCCAAATAAGTAGAATGCGGATATTGGTTTATCTGGGAGCTACATTATGTTATGAACCCATTCAGATCATACTTGACATGGATGGTTGAGGTCATAACAGAAGTCATAGTGCAAAATCTTAGTTCGGTTCGGTTTAAGTGGCAGTCTGCCATCAGACTCACTTAGACGTTTTCATCCATTGGTATACCACAGGAACAGAAGAAGGAAGATGCCTCCTAGTTCCTACCGTTAGACCATCCAGATCGCTTTAAAAAGCCCAACAACTTGCGAATGTTCACATCCGCTAAATCAGAAAGGTTCTCAAAGAAATGAGAACCTAAAGTGGAACTCCTTCTGACTGCCAGTGAGGGATACAGAAGGTGTTCTGAAGGCTCTTCTTCTTCGATGTCCTCACAGCTTCAGTCTGTCAGCATATTTGCCGGTTAGACAGTGACCTGTCATGACGGACACAATAATTGGGACATCTGTTCTAGCCAATGACAAAGCGGTAGACCTCTTCAAATCTAGATTAGGCCACATAGTTTTGGAATGCTCGCAGCCCCCTCTTTGCGACCATATATCATTCGTTGTCCTTTGGGCCCGGTCCTGAAAACTCATGTCGTAGGAGGCATAGCAACAGATTCCAGTATCCTTGGAAGCTGCTTTACAATTCCCTGGGATATCATCCGCTTTACAATTCCCTGGGATATCTCTGTGGCCCGGCACCCAGAACAGGTGAATTTTGACTATTCAGCCATCTCGTTGAGAGATCTGAGACACTCGAAGGCGGTTTTTGTGTTCAGAAATACGTTCCCCAAGGATTTAATGACTGCTTGGCTGTCTGAGAAGATATTTAAGCCAATCGTCGTAGTGACATTATATCTAAGCCATTTTACCACTTCCTTAATTGCAAGGATATCCCCTTGATACACAATGCAGTGGTCGGGTAACCTTTTTGATATGACCAGTTATTGATCTTTGGAGTACTCCCCAAAGCCCACCTTGGTAGTCTAGTTTGGAACCATCCGTATAGAAGTCTATATAACTTTGGCTACCAGGGATATAAAAAAATTCAGTTAAATCGGACCAGATTGCGCCCTCTAGAGACTAATAGAATAAATAGGGACATCAGTTTATAAGAGTGCTATATCTTGTAATTAACCAAATCTGCCTATACATGGCATGGGTGTTTGAGGTAATAATAGAAGACATCATGAACAAATTTCAGCCAGATCGGAGAAGTACTGTTCCCTCCCCATCATCATTACCTTGAAGATCCTACAATGTTCTATAACCCTTTTGTATTGCAAACGGCCTATTCTTTGTAGTGGATGCCTATGTCAGCTTAGGTCGAATACTGTTTGTTGTGCGCTCTAAATCCCAAAAGTAAGCCACAAGATATCTATGTTGAGAATTCCGTGCTAATTACAAAATCCTTAATCTCTTTCCATTCTATGCCGCCAAGGTGAATCAAATCTGGTATCATATCCGTGTCAAGTGGCAAAGTCTGTTAGCTGCAAAAGTCGTGCATTGGCATGGGAAATGTACCAAGGACTTATCATTCTCACCACATGCCCTACACACGCCATCGCTTGCCGCACCTATTCTACATAAGGGTGCTCGGTTACCTATGTGACCGGTTATTATACCGAAAGGCCACCGCAGTGCAGGTTTTAGCAGGTCCGCCTATGATGCTGAACGCTTGGTTTCGATTTCTGGCGAGAACAAAAATCCAAATTTTTCTATGAATATTCCATTAAGGAACAGGGCCAAACTTCTTATTCAAGTTTAAGCTCAATGATAAGGGGCTTCCTTTTTATAGTCGAGTCCGAACGGCGTGCCGCATCCATCGGCCATCCATTATGGGCTCCATGGCTTTGGGTATCATTGCTTTGCTTGCCGGATTTGGGTAAATACATTACCCTTTCGGAGTATAACAAGTCCTGGAGACGCTGCGAATGTTGCGGCCAGGGTGAGTGTAAGGAGCAGGGGGTGAACTTGTCTCATATCAATGTGAGTGCTGTCCGATTCAAGTTTTAGCTCAATGATAAGAGGCCCCTTTTCATAGCAGAGTCCCTACGGCAAGCCTCACATTGACACCTCTTTGGGGTTGTGCACCCCAGTTGCTTAAAATATGATACCCTTAATGTTTACATTGAACTCCGTGGTGCCTTCTTTAGGCATATTACACATTCTGACACTCATTGAAGGTTGTTCATTGCAATTGAATGACTTTTTACGAGTTATAGGCAAACCGTGCGCCATCAATGTGAGCAAAATGACCATTCATGATAATGTGCCGCATATTAAAAGTAAATGATTATCTTTTCAATGTCTCCGCAAGAATTTTAAATGAACGTTTATAAATAATTACCCCTCCCACAAAGTCTTCAGTAGCGCATGTGAGGCTCATCAATAATGAAAATGTTTTGGGATTATTTCTTTTGTTTTGTTTTTCATTTTATATTTATGTGACAATCTCATATAGCTACCAACTTTTCCTATCCTCTCGTTCCAGTAGTTTTTTTTTCCTTGTGTGTATTCACCATGGTCAACACCTGGTCATGGTGTCGTGATGCAGTCCGTGTGAAAGGTGGATTTGTGAGAAAATACTCAAGCAAACACATAGACACACGCTTACACAGCATCATTTGATAATGAAAACATTTTCCATAAATTATGCCTCATTTTGTCTCTCTTTTCTCTCTCTCTCTCTCCCTCTCGCTGTCAAAATGTTATTTTTTGAGTGCAATTTGTTCATTCTCTTCATCCTCTTCATAAGGGTGATTTGTGTGCGTGCGTTTGTGTGGGTGCTTCTTGTTTTCTTTCAGTTATATATTCAGAAAATGATGAATTTGAATGTAAATGCAGGGGAGTATATTTGTGTGTCTATATGAGTTTACCTCTCCTTTCCTTGGCCCCCCTTCTTATGGCCAACGATAATATGCGACAATTGTCAACAAATTGTCTGTCTTGTCTGCCTGTGGTGGTTGTTTGTCTGTCTGTCTGTCTTTAGGTGGTGACGCGTTTGTCGCTGCAATGGCCCCCTTTGGCCATGGCAGCTGTTGGATCGTTGCCACTTTAGCATAACACCTTAAGAAGACGCCAGGCACCACAACAGCTGGATATTATCTTTGGCCAGCTTTCGGCCACCCATCTTCAGCTGATGGTTTATTAAGTGCCATCAAGCAGAAATATTTAAATTTTAAATTATTATTATTTTGTTTGGGACATTCTTTTGTTGTTGTTGTTTATTTTTGTTTTTGCCATCGTTAATGAATAACAAACGATGGGCAATAAAGTATGGCGAACGAGATGAGAGTTGAGGGCCATTTTTCTAAGATTGGGGCCAATTCAGGGTGGGAGTGACATCTGGAGAATGATTTGAATTATAATAAAAAAAAACAAAATCGAAAAGACTGGTCATCTATGCCTTGGCAATTTTTTTCCTAAAATGTCCAGGAGTTCATACTAAAAGGAAAGGAAGAGATGAGCATAGCTTTTAGTATCGTAACAGGATACAATGGAACCCATGCATAATAGGTGCGGAAGTGATGGCATGTGGGGAAGATGATAATATTTTGCATAGTAGGATATTACCGAAAAAAAAAAAAACAGTAAGTAAAGGCAGAAATTGATGAGAACCACGCCCACTAGGGCACTGGAGACTATTCTAGATATCCGACCCATTGGCATACTGATTAAGTGTGAGGCAGCCACTGCGGTTATGAGACTTAAGGCGATGGGAGCAGCTCATATCATCGCGGTATAATCGAGGCGACGATAGGAAACCTGGAAGGAAGGGAAGTGGTTTCCGATTGGATACCTGAGAAGGACCTTAAAGTCGAGTGCGAGGCACTGCTGCCAGAGGCACAGTCTTGGATTGACGGAACCATAGTATTGCCATCTGGGAGATTGAGAACCCAGGGACTGAGATCTGTTTTAGACTGCCTGACCATAATACGGTCCTGCAGGCGCAGATCCGGGCGATCACGGAATGCGTGAAGTGGTGTGTTGCTAACGCGAGGACGTCGAGTGTGAATATCTTTACCGATAGTAAAATTGCCATAAGGGCAATAACAACCAGGACTGTAAGGTCACGAACGGTCTTGCAGTGTAAGAAGGAGATTAACGACTTCTCTGAGGATGGTAAAATCCGCATCGTTTGGGTGCCGTGCCATAACGGAGTAAGGGGACATGAGAGGGCAGACGATTTGGCGGTGAAGGCCAGAGGACTGCCGTCAATAAACTTGGTCAACCCGAAGCCTTTTGGCTCGATGCAGTCCGAGTTAAGGGCGTGGGCAGCGAACACCCACAACGTAAAACAACGAAACGGCCGTTGAGACGGCGAAAATCCTATGGGGGATCCAGATCGTGAGAAAACGAGGCTATTACTGAAATGAAGCAATAAGGAGGTTAGTATAGCTATTGGTATCATAACGGGACACATAGGACTACGAGCTCACTTATGTAAAATCGATGCGGCATGTGATAGCATGTGTAGGGCATGCGGGGAAGAAGATGAGACGTTGGAGCGTTTGTCATTGCCCGGCATTTGCATCCAACTGATACCGGTACTTAGGTGGGCACACAATACCCGACATGAACCAACTTCGGGGTGGGGTATTGAAAACAATTAAGGATTTTGTAAGTAGCACGGAATTCCTAACTAAAAATTTTCTTTTTAGAGGTTACTTTATGGTTTTTAGAGCGAACAACAATCCTATTACTGGCTTAGGTGTATGTCCATAGTGGCATGGAGCGGATTAATATCTGCACCCTCTTTTCAACCTAACCTAGTCTTTTTGACCTTTTTCAATTGTCCACCTGGAGGTTGTTTTCCTCTTCTAATGTTGGCGACATTTATCAGGTACTATGCAATACACCGAAGTTATGCCAAAACTTCCCCGCAAAGAGGTGTCGCACCGCAGCAAGCCTTTGCCACTCGGCTATAAAAAGGAGGTCCCTTATCATTGAGCTTAAACTTGAATAGGACAGCACTCATTGATAAGTGAGAAGTTTGCCCCTGTTCCCTAATGGAGTGATCATGGACAAATTTGTGTTTGCGATTGTCTACCATTACCTAGGTATGTCGGTATTTAATTCATCCAAGATGTTATGTCTTTAGGTTCTAATTAATATCATGTCTTTATATTATTAGGCATATAAAACACTTGTTCTGCATACTACTTTGGTTACACCCTCGCACACTTTCAAAAGCAAGCGTGAACAAGGCACACCTCCTCCCAAAACCATTGCCAAAGACAAAAAAAAGGTTGTTCGTAGAAAAAAAAGCTCACCCACGAAAAGGCAAGACCAAAAATCGCTAACAACCAATCTTACAACTTATAATTGTACAAAATCATCTATCTTTGGCAGCGTCAATCATCTGGCTGAGCGCTCGACTCGACTCGACTCTTGTTCAAATCATCAGCCGCCAACAGCAGTTTGAGCAGCGGTAGCGAGCCGTCAAACGTCACCCGCGCATGATTTATGGCCATATTCAATCAAATGCAGCCAGTTTTAGCCACAGACCAGCCAACAAACCACTAACCATCAACCAAAGTCCCCGCTGCGGGTACTTTGGCACTCAGCTGACTTCGATGGCTAAGATGTTCAGCGAATTGCCTTTGGGTTGTGAGCTGAGCTCTTGGTTTCGACCACGTTAGACATCGAAACCAGTTCTGTGGCTTGTTTGGCGGTTTGTTGTGGCTACGTATTTTATTACTTTTGTTTTGTTTGCTTTTTTCTTTCATTTCTTTTTTACATTCTTTGTTGTGTGCTTTTTTTTCGTTTCTTTGCCATTTGGCGGCTTTACTGGCGTTGGCGTCGTCGCTGTTGCAGCCGGGTTTGGGGAGCGGCAGAGCTGTGCTGTGGGGCTGTGTGGTGTTGTATAAGTCGGTAACTAATATCAAGTTCAAGGTCAATTTTAAATACGATTTATGAAGAAATAAAATGAATTAAAAAGCAAAAGAAATTAAGTGTGCAATAATCGTTTTTTGCTGCCGTTTTTCGTTACTGTGTGCTGGCATGTCTTGGCTTAGCTTCGCTGAGTATGATGTTACGTACGTAAGTAAGCATGGATGACTTGGCTGTTGGGTGTTGTTGAATACTTTAAGTGGTGCTATGGTCTATGGACGATCGGACTTTAATTTTAGTGGTTAAGTGCACACACGTGTTCTTAAAGATTCCAATGGCCCATTATGAAATAGAAATTCTATAGTTGTGACATAGAATAAAACAAAAAAATAAAATAAATGAAATTGAAGAAATTAAAGAAATAAACGCAAACAAATTAAACAAAAAATTAGAATAAGAAAAAAATTACAAAAAGATTGAAAAATTTAAACAATAATTAAATTAAAAAAATTATAAAAAAATAAAATAAAATAAAAATAAAATAAAATAAAATAAAATAAAATAAAATAAAATAAAATAAAATAAAATAAAATAAAATAAAATAAAATAAAATAAAATAAAATAAAATAAAATAAAATAAAATAAAATAAAATAAAATAAAATAAAATAAAATAAAATAAAATAACATAAAATAAAATAAAATAAAATAAAATAAAATAAAATAAAATAAAATAAAATAAAATAAAATAAAATAAAATAAAATAAAATAATATAAAATAAAATAAAATAAAATAAAATAAAATAAAATAAAATAAAATAAAATAAAATAAAATAAAATAAAATAAAATAAAATAAAATAAAATAAAATAAAATAAAATAAAATAAAATAAAATAAAATAAAATAAAATAAAATAAAATAAAATAAAATAAAATAAAATAAAATAAAATAAAATAAAATAAAATAAAATAAAATAAAATAAAATAAAATAAAATAAAATAAAATAAAATAAAATAAAATAAAATAAAATAAAATAAAATAAAATAAAATAAAATAAAATAAAATAAAATAAAATAAAATAAAAAAAAATTAAATAAAAAAAAAATAAAAATAAAACAAAATAATATAAAATAAAATAAAATAAAATAAAATAAAATAAAATAAAATAAAATAAAATAAAATAAAATAAAATAAAATAAAATAAAATAAAATAAAATAAAATAAAATAAAATAAAATAAAATAAAATAAAATAAAATAAAATAAAATAAAATAAAATAAAATAAAATAAAATTAAATAAAATAAAATAAAATAAAATAAAATAAAATAAAATAAAATAAAATAAAATAAAATAAAATAAAATAAAATAAAATAAAATAAAATAAAATAAAATAAAATAAAATAAAATAAAATAAAATAAAATAAAATAAAATAAAATAAAATAAAATAAAATAAAATAAAATAAAATAAAATAAAATAAAATAAAATAAAATAAAATAAAATAAAATAAAATAAAATAAAATAAAATAAAATAAAATAAAATATAATGAAATGAAATGAAATGAAATAAAATAAAATAAAATTAAAATTAATTAAATTAATTTATTAATAAATAATGGAATTAAATTAACATCAAAGCACTTTCTACGCAGTTTAATCCTTCGAAATATTTGTATGCTTCAGCCTAAGCCTAGTATAAGAGAAAATATCTGCGCAATTACATCCCAAAGATTGTGTGTTTCAAAATCTTTTTAATGCATCTTTTCTGCGTCTTAAGTTCTGGGCATTTCAAAATTTGTTTGTAAGGCTGTTGTGTTGGTTTTTTTTTGGCTTAGTTAATTTTTTTTGTAGTTACTCCATCCCCTTTCTTTCATGCATCATGCCGTCTTTCAAATCTCTTAATGGCTCGCTTTGGCTGGCTCCTTTTTGTGCGCTGTTCTTCTTGTTTAAACAAATAAAGTTGTTAACTTTACCACAAAAAAAAAAAATTAAAATTAATTTTTTAGCAACGAGTCTAAAACAAACAACGTCAGCATTTGATTTAAGTGCCAGAATATTCAATAACTCTTGGTTTGGCTTGGCTTTGTTTTTGTTTTCTCTGTTTTTTTGTCTTGGTCCCAATAATGACTGATTGCTGCGATGATGGTGACGCGTTTATGGCACTTCGACTTAAGATCCCAGTCTACTTGGTTAGGGACAAAGACAATACACCGAGATGCTAATTAACAAAGGAATGAATGAATTGAAACATTTCTAAGAATAGTATTATTGGTGGGATTTTTAATTCGCGAGGGGACAAATGACTTCTTAATTTTGTGATATTGCAAACTTTTATTTTTTGTAAATAATTTTTATTAAAATAAGGTTTTCGTTAGAAGTATCTCAGCATTGTAAATAAAATAGAATCAAATAAAACATGCAGCTGAAAAATCAAATAAATAAAGTAAGAGCTTGTTAAAATCGGTTGGGCCGAATCTTATATACCCTCCTCTTTGTCAGGTATCTCTTTATAGGCAAACAAAGGATTAGGGATTAAAATTGCCATGCTATTGGAACTATACCAGGCTTAGAACTGATTCAGACTAGATTTGGCTTTGATGTTGGGGACCATAGTAGAAGTCATTGTGCAAAAACCATCAGAAAAAATTTTCAGCGGTGGATTTCCCCTCCATGTACCATGCACTGCGGCACTCCGTTCAGACTCGGCTATAAAAAGGAGGTCCCTTATCATTGAGCTTAAACATGAATCGGACTGCAATCATTGATTTGTGAGAAGTTTGCCCCTGTTCCATAGTGGAATGTTCATGCCTAAAATATGCATTCGCATTTTTGGCTATCCGAAGGGGGGCGGGCCCTCCCCCATACCCTAATTTTCAAAAACGCCATATCTCCGAGATGAGTGTACCGAATTAAGCGAAATTTTGGTATGCCACCTTATGGTACCCCAAAAACACGAAATTGGTACAAAATTTTGGGTCAAATAACCTGGGGGGACGCCCCGTTCCAAAACCTACCCGGACGAACATATTTACCGATTAGGACAATATGGGTATCAAATGAAAGGTATTTAAGAGTAGAGCATGACCTTGGTATACAAATTTCGCCCAAAGTGTTTGGGAGAGTCCCTCCCAAAAAAAAAACCCCTCAACAGGTCTCTTTTACCGCTTTGGGCAATATGGGTATCAAATGAAAGGTATTTAAAAGTAGAGTACAAATTGGACATTAAAATCTATTCCATGATGTCTGAGGGGCCTCCCCACAATCCCAAACCCCCCGCAAGGCATATTGATCAATTGGGCCAATATGGATATCAAGTGAAAGGTATTTGAAAGTAGAGTAAGAATCTGATGTATGCATTTATACCTTGGTGTCTGAGGCGCCTCCCTTCCCCCGAAAACCTCCCGGCTGGGATTATTTACCAATTGGGAGAATATGGATATCAAATGAAAGGTGTTTGGAAGTTGAGTACACATTTGTCATAAGAATTTGGTCCAAGGTGTCTACGGGGCCGCTCCAACGCATAAACCCATTAAACGGGCATGAATGCTCAACATCACAAAATGGGTATCAAATGAAAGGTCTTTGGGAGTTGACTACGAATCTTCGGGAGTAGGTCATTTTTACTGACCATTGCAATGCGGGGGTTTAAAAAAGAGGTATTTGAGTGTAGAAAAATCCACAGGAAAATTAGAATACATATTCAACGAATATTAGGCAGAAATTCTGAGTTTAGAGTATTATATCCAATATAGCGTTATCGGGCGCTGCAGACTTGGACGGGCGCAGTTAGTTTGAGCTCTTATGACCGGGAGGGACCGCCTAACCCCAAAAACTCGACAAAGAGATACATTGACCAATAATGATAATATGGAACTCAAATGAAAGGCATTTGAGAGAAAAAAACGAATCTGTTATTCAGTTTTCGGTCCAACTGTTTGGGGGACGCCCTACCCCAAAAACTCCCCCGAACCGGACATTTTCACCAACCATGGCAATATGGGACTCAAATGAAAGGTATTTGTGAATGGAGCATGGAATTGATAACCATTTTTAGGCTCAGGGGTCTGGTTGGTCACCCCACCCCAAAACCACCCACCAAAGCGGATATATTTGGGCCCGGCCCAGCTAACAGTAATATCTCATATATAAAATTCAATTTGTGTTTGTTTGTTCCGTATAGACTCATAAACGGCTGAAACGATTACCTTGAAATTTTCACAGATTGTCTAGGTTGGTCTGGAAAGAAACATAGGCTATACAATTTTTTGATATCGGGAGGAGGGCGGACCCTCCCCCTTACCACAAAAGTACTACCCAAAAATAAAAGTGAACCGATCCGGACAATATGGGAATCAAATGAAATGTATTCATGAGTAGAGTACGAATTTCATAATAACAGTTGGGTCCAAGTACCTGGGCGGCCGCCCCAGTCCCAAAACCCCTAAAAATAGGTTTATTTGACGATAATGACAATATGGGACCTAAATGAAATGTATTTTGGGAGTAGATTACGAGTATTGTCAGGAAGTAGGAATAGGCTTTTTAATTTATTGAGAATGGAAGGGGGCGTATCCTCCACCAATACCCCAAAAACGCCACCCAAAATCAAAAGTGGACCGATAAGGACAATATGGATATCAAATGAAAAGTATGCGGGAGTAGATGATGAATCTGGCATACAAATTCATGTCGACCACAAAAACGACCAAAATGGGCACATTAGCCAATCACGGATATATAGGACTCGGTTTGTTTGCTCCGTATAGACTGAAAAACGGCAGAGCCGATTTTCTCGAAATTTTCGTATATTGTGTAGGTTGGTAATAGGTAATACCCCAATCCCAAACCTTCCCAAAATTCCCCCAAACAGACATATTGGACGTTCATTTCAACAGGTGCTCAAATGAAAAGTATTCGGGAGTAGATTTCGTATCTGGCATACAAAATCAGATCGAACATTACCACCAGGAACCGAGAAGGGGAAAACTTCTCACACATCAGTGAGTGCTTTCCGATTCAAGTTGAGCCCTTGAACTCAATGAAAATTGACCTTTTTCGCCGAGTCCGAACATTTTTTAAATGACCATGCATGGCATTGTGCCTCGCAAATGTCGCCAACATTAAGAGGGGATAACCACCGCTTTGTCCGATGTTCTCGCCAGGATTCGAACGCGTTCAGCGGCATAGACTACAATGGCACGAATACGATATCCGCATTCAGGACGAAGTGTTCCACGCCTAAAAACATATAAGAGAGTTATAGAAGGCATAGCGGAGCGGGCCCGGTTCGGCTAGTATAACATAAAATTTATAAAAATAATTATATTAAACTGTAATTTATTAAGTTTTTCTTATATATTTTATTAATCTATAATAGAAACTTTGTATGTGCCTCATAATGTCTTAATTGGTAACCTGTCTCGTTGGGGGTTTTGGGGGACTGGAACTGGAACCCAAAAATAGCAATGTTTCATAGATGTTATCGCATAATCTTTCATACAGTTTAACATTTATTTCCTTTATGATGCATCATTTGATTTTAAATATAATTTTGCATCATCATATACCCCCCAGGACATTTGGAATACCTTGTTAATGTCACAGCAATTAGGATAAATAATTGCTTCACCTCATTTATCGATTAAGTCTTTAAGCCTTTGAAGGGGGATTTTATTGATTGATTGTCCAATGCTGGATTGATGGATCAGATTGAAGTGAGAGAGAGAACTACCACTTTTGCATTTTGCACTTTGAATCAGAAAACAATTGCATGTGAAGACCCTGGCATTCCCTGACAATGAGAGAGAAAAAGCAGCAAAAAACAAAAAAAATAGCAAAGCCTCGAGGCTATTATCTATTATTCCATTTAACGTTTGAGAGCCCAGACGCTCAATGGCAGCAAGTAAATAAATATGTTAAATGCACACAAATACACTTGCACAGGTATATATGGTACTTGTGGTACATTTGGCGTACTTACTTTCTGTTTCTGTAGATGTTTTAACAATCGTCGTCGCAGTCGCAGTCGCCGTCGTCGTCGCAGTCGTTGTCGTGGTTTTATGGCAATTTTAGAATTACGATATCAGAACTTTAATCGCAAGTGCTAGTGGTCGCTTGGTTGGCTGCTATGGTTTGGTGGCTGTATGTCATACGCACTACTGATGTTGCTGTTGCTGCTGCTTCTACCTCCACTTTTGCTGTGGTGACTCTGGAAAAATTTCATGATCGTTAACAATTTTGTTCTTGATCATTCAATTATTCAAAGTGGCTTGCATTGGCTCCTAACAACATTAATCAGCATTTATTTATATTTTAATCGTGCCTGCCTCAATGGCTCACACATACTCGAACAATCTCTGGGTCTCAATCGTCATCGTCATCGCCATCTCAAGCTCAAGTATGAGTACCAGCAGTAGTGGATCACTTGAAATCAATAAATTCTAAAGTTTCAAAGACAACAGAGATATGCATCGGACAATGTCAATCTCAAATGTTACCACACACTCCACAGAGTGTTTGGGGGACATTTCGCAATGAATGCATATTGAACGGTATTGGTTGGTGTCTTATGCCGCTCAATGTGATACAGGGTAGAACAGTTAGGGGAAATTTTTTCCTTCGTCTGTCTGTCCGTCCGTCTGTCTTTCGAAAGCACTCTTACTTTTGAAGGAGTAAAGCTAGCCGCTTGAAATTTTGCACAAATACTTCTTATTAGTGTAGGTCGGTTGGTATTGTAAATAGGCCATATCGGTCCATGTTTTGATATAGCTGCCATATAAACCGATCTTGGGTCTTGACTTCTTGAGCCTCTAGAGGGCGCAATTCTTATCCGATTGGAATGAAATTTTGCACGACGTGTTTTGTAATGATATCCAACAACTGTGCCAAGTATGGTTTAAATCTGTTCATAACCTGATATAGCTGCCATATAAACCGATCTTGGGTCTAAACTTCTTGAGCACCCAAAGGGCGCAATTCTTATACGATTGGAATGAAATTTGTCACGACGTGTTTTGTTATGATATCCAACAACTGTGCCAAGTATGGTTCAAATTGGTTCATAACCTGATATAGCTGCCATATAAACCGATCTGGGGACTTGACTTCTTGAGCTTCTAGAGAGCGCAAGTCCTATTCGATTTGGCTGAAATTTTGCAAGACGTATTTTATTCTCACTTTCAACAACTGTGTCAAATAAGGTTCAAATCGGTCCATAACCTGATATAGCTGCCATATAAACCGATCTGGGATCTTGACTTCATGAGCCTCTAGAGGTCGCAATTATAATCCGAACGGCGAGCCGCAGAGCGATACCTTCTCTCACAAATGTCGCCAGCATTAGGAGGGGAAAATCACCGCTGAAAATTTTTTCTGATGGTCTTGCCAGGATTCGAACCCTGGTGTTCAGCGTCATAGGTGGACATGCTCACATCTGCGTTTCAGTGGTGAGAACTGGTTTATTCGTTGTAAACAGTGGAGACGTGCCAACCTTTAGGCGACCCTGGTGCGGTGGCAGTATACCGGACATCACCCTCGGAAAGATAAGAGAGTCGAGTGTACTGGAAACGTACACAGCAAGCGACCACCAGTATATTTTATATATTTTTTTTATATACAGGAAGGGACGCAGCTAATAAGGGATTGAGCACAAGTACACGAAGTTAAACGTGAACAAGAACAACACCTCGAAACTTCCAGCGGAAATTGAAATTGCAAAGAATTGATAGCCGAGTCCGAACGGCGTCCCGCAGTGTGATATCTCTTTGGGGAAAATTTTTTTTCAATGACCATGCATGGCATTGTACCTCCCAAATGTCGTCAACATTAGGAGAGGATAAACACCGCTTTGTATCGATGTTCTCGCCAGGATTCGAACGCGTTCAGCGTCATAGACTACAATGGCACGAATTCGATATCCGCATTCAGGGTTGGAGTTCAGGTTAGAGAGTTAAGGAAGGCGCAGCGCAGCGGGCCCGGTTTGGCTAGTAAGAGTGTAAAAGAATTTTTAAGTTTTTCGCTTTCTGGAATTCAAGAGATTTTCTATTTTTTCTGTGGATTGTGCTCAGCCCTACACATTTCCTTATTTTCTTTTATGGAAATATCGCCAGCATGATTTATAAATTACTTGCAGAGTTCTTATCTTTTGCCAGGGAATAACCCACTGGCTTGATTTCTATGAACATTTATGATAATTGGCTTATGCGCCGCAATAACTTTGAAAATCTTTGAATTCTTGGAAATCTTTATTTACTCACCTTAAATGCCTTCTACAGTGCAAGAACATGCTAATCTAACTACCTACCTACCTGATGGCGGGAATGACACTCCCGCACTCTTACACTCCAATTCAAAAATTCAAATGCATTTGAAAGCGAATTTCTAAGAAATGTCCTCTTCCAGCAACCAACATCACATGAACTGAACCAACAACATACATATATGGACATTTAGAAGCTCACATGACTCATAGGGCGTTTTTGAGAAGATTTCTAACAACTCTTCCTCTCGCCTTCAAAGTGGGGGCCAAGTTGCTTTCATGTGCTACGCTAAATCAAGTTACGATGGCGTCGTCTGTACCAATCAACCAGCCAGCCAGCCAGCCAGCTAGCCAGCCAGCTAGCCAACCACTGAATGGTCCGACAAACAACCATGTGCTACTGCTGCTGAAATTACGCCTCAGTTTGGAAACAAAAAATCTATTTCACATCCAGTAATGACTAACAATAGTTGCTCGCCATTGATTGTAGGCCTGGCCCCAAGTACAGTCTCTTGTTAGAAATGAATTAGGCCCCTTTCAATGATTGAAAAAGGCTGCTGGCCGACTTTCACATAACAAGACCTTTTTTGCCATTTATCTGAACTTCAGTGCGAGGCTTGTTGGGCAAAATATGGCCAATATGGCCAAACCAGCAGCCCACATTGCAGGGAATAGCAAAACAATCGAGACGTTATGAAACACTTATCACAAAATTCAACAACTACAATAAGTCAAGCAAAACCAAAAGATCCAAATAGAAATTCAAACAACAACAACAACAACAATGATAATTAACAAATGTGATGAAATAATTGATGACACTCATGGTAATTACGAATGAATTTCTTTTTATACCCTCCACCATAGTATGGGGGTATACAAAATTTCGTCGTTCTGTTTGTAACTCGTCGAAATAGTCGTCTCAGACCACATAAAGTATTGTATATATATTCTTGATCGTCATGACATTCTAAGTCAATCTAGCCATGTCCGTCCGTCTGTCCATCCGTCCGTCTGTCCGTCCGTCCGTCTGTCTGTCGAAAGCACTCTAACTTTCGAAGAAGTTAAGCTAGCCGCTTGAAATTTTGCACAAATACTTCTTATAAGTGTCGTTGGTTGGGATTGTAAATGGGCCATATCGGTCCACGTTTTGATAGAGCTGTCATATAAACCAATCTTGGGTCTTGACTTCCTGAGTCTCTAGAGGGCGCAATTCTTATCCGTTTGGAATGAAATTTTGTTATGATATTCAACAACTATGCCATGTATGGTTCAAATCGGTTCATAACCTGATATAGCTGTCTTATAAACCGATCTTGGGTCTTGACTTCTTGAGCCACTAGAGGGCGCAATTCTCGTCCGATTTAAATGAAATTTTGCATGACGTATTTTATTATGACTTCCAACAACTGTGCTTAGTATGGTCTTAATCGGTTCATAACCTGATATAGCTGTCATATAAACCGATCTAGGGTCTTGACTTCTTGAGCCTCTAGAGGGCGCAATTCTTATCCGATTTAAATGAAATTTTGGACAAAGTATTTCATTATGATATCCAATAGCTGTGAAGGGTATGGTCTTAATTGGTTCATAACCTGATATATCTGTCATATGAACCGATCTTGGGTCTTGACTTCTTGAGCCTATAGAGGGCGCAATTCTTATCCGATTTGCCTGAAATTTTGCATGACGTATTTTATTATGACTTTCAACAACTGTGCTAAGTATGGTCTTAATCGGTTCATAACCTGATATAGCTGTCATATAAACCGATTTGGGATCTTGACTTCTTGAGCCACTAGAGGGCGCAATTCGTATCCGATTGGAATAAAATTTTGCACGACGTGTTTTTTTTGTGACATTCAACAACTGTGCTAAGTATGGTCTTAGTCGGTTCATAAACTGATATAGCTGTCATATAAACCGATCTGGAATCTTGACTTCGTGAGCCTCTAGAGGGCGCAATTCTTACCCGATTTGGCTGAAACTTTGCATAAGGTGTTTTGTTATGACTTACATGAACTGTGCTAAGTATGGCGCAAATCGGTTCATAAACTGATATAGCTGTCATATAAACCGATCTGGGATCTTGACTTCGTGAGCCTCTAGAGGGCGCAATTCTTATCCGATTTGAATGAAATTTAGCATGGCGTATTTTATAATGACTTTCAACAACTGTGCTAAGTATGGTCTTAATCGGTTCTTAACCCGATATAGCTGTCATATAAACCGATCTTGGGTCTTGACTTCTTGAGCCTCTAGAGGGCGCAATTCTTATCCGATTTAAATGAAATTTTGCATGACGTATTTTATAATGACTTTCAACAACTGTGCTAAGTATGGTCTTAATCGGTTCATAACCCGATATAGCTGTCATATAAACCGATCTTGGGCCTTGATTTCTTGAGCCTCTAGAGGGTGCAATTCTTATCCGATTTAAATGAAATTTTGCATGACGTATTTTATAATGACTTTCAACAACTGTGCTAAGTATGGTCTTAATCGGTTCTTAACCCGATATAGCTGTCATATAAACCGATCTGGGATCTTGACTTCGTGAGCCTCTAGAGGGCGCAATTGTTATCCGATTTGAATGAAATTTTGCATGGCGTATTTTATAATGACTTTCAACAACTGTGCTAAGTATGGTCTTAATCGGTTCTTAACCCGATATAGCTGTCATATAAACCGATCTTGGGTCTTGACTTCTTGAGCCTCTAGAGGGCGTAATTCCCATCCGATTTAGCTGAAACTTTGCATGACGTATTTTATTATTACTTTTAACAACTGTGCTAAATATGGTCTTGATCGGTTCATAATCTGATATAGCTGCCATATAAACCGATCTGGGATCTTGACATCTTGAGCCTCTAGAGGGCGCAATTGTTATCCGATTTGGCAGAAATTTGAAATAACGGCTTTTCCCATAACCTCCAACATACGTATCAAATATGGTCCGAATCGGTCTATAGCCTGATACAGCTCCCATATAAACTGATCTTCCTACTTCACTTCTTGAGCCTCTAGAGGGCGTAATTCCCATCCGATTTAGCTGAAATTTGGCATGATGTGTTATGTTATGACTTTCAACAACTGTGCTAAGTATGGCGCAATCGGTCCATAACCAGAAATAACTGCTATATAAACCGATCTGGGATCTTGACTTCTTGAGTCTCTAGAGGGCGCAATTATTATCTGATTTGGCTGCTACTTGTGCAACGGTTTTCCCATGACCTTCAACATACGTGTCAAATATGGTCTGAATCGGTTTGTAGCCTGAAACAGCACAACAGAGATACCGCGCAAAGAACTCGAGAAATGCGATTCATGGTGGAGGGTATATAAGATTCGGCCCGGCCGATCTTAGCACGCTTTTATGTTTTTTTTTGTTCTCCTCTTTGGTCATCCATTGATTATCTTCTAGGGTTTCTTCAATATTACCAAAACAATATTTAAATGTTCAATTTTGGAGGGGAAGTCATAGAAATGTTAACCAATGTAAATGTTGCCTTAGAATATAAAGGGAAGAGATAGTTTTCAAACTAGTCGCAAAATGTAATGCCTTACCAAATAGAGCTGGCAAACTATCGATAATCGCGACATTCGATATTTTCGATAGTTTTAATAATAAATATCTCGATAAATCGATATTCAGTCAAAAAATTAAATATCGATATTTTGCCAATTTGCTATTACCAAAGCATATTGAAGATTCTGGCTAAAAGTTCTTCTTTTTCGAAACTCAGCATCTTTATGCCCTGGCTATTTATTTATTTATTTATTTATTTATTTGATGAATACCTACACAACAAGATAAAAAATCTTATAATTATAGTGCAGGCTTATAAGAACAGTCATATATCCTTTGAAAAAAATAATAATAAAAATAATATAAAAATTTTAAGGAAATATAAAAGAAATGTAAAAAAATTTTTTGAATATTAATGATGGAAATACAAATTATTGAGAAAAATAATAAATTAAAATAGTTTTCACTTTAAGGAAGAAGTTAACAATGTTTAAAAGGAGAGAAAAACAATTTTTGAATAATTAGTTACTAAGAAGAATAAAAAGTCTTTTCTTAAAGTCTGACGCGTTGCTGATGTTTTGGATTTCGTGGGGAATGGTATTCCAAAGACGTATGGTACTCGTATAAAATTGCCATTTAGATACTAGACTCCTTCTTCGAAAAGGTACAAGTTTTCTACCCCTTCTAGATCGGGCGAATACTAATTTGTCGTAGAGGAAATTGGGTGTTTGTGTCACAATGATCTTATGCAGGAATTGTAGAGATCTGATTCTGAGTAAATTGTCAAAACTACAGCCATAAAGGGAATTCGCCATGGTGGAAATATGTTGATTTCTTCTTACACCATAGACATACCGAATAATGCTGTTAAAAACTACATTCAATTTCCGTTGGCTTAGTGAATCGCAGTTCGCAAACAGTTCACAGCCATAGATCAAACCAGGAATTAGAAACATCTTCGCTAATAGAGTCCGAACCTCAATAGGTGTATAAGAGTGTGTGATCCACAGTGTACGCAGCTTTGCATATGTCTGCCCTGCTATAGCATTCACATGATTAGACCAAGTCAATGAGCTATTAAAAATTACACCTAAATTCTTCGCACTAGACACAATATCAATCTTCTGACGATTTATAGTGACATCCAAGTCTCGTAGAGTAAATCTTTTACTCTTGTGAAAAACAATAATTTTCGATTTATGAGGATTCAGAAATAAACCATTTGCTGTGGCCCAGTTATAAACACGTGAAAGGTCCTGGTTGAGTTTTGTAACGCATTCACCAATATCATCAACAGAACCGCTAAGAAACAACTGAACGTCATCAGCATACATGATGATCTGACTGTGGACTAGCTGGCTTGGAAGATCGTTTGCGTAAAGTGAGAAAAGAAGCGGACCTATTATAGAGCCTTGGGGAACCCCCTTGGGCACTATTATTGACTCTGATATGGCATCTCCTACGTACACTGACTGCTGCCGATTACTGAGATACGATTGAAAAAGCTTTATAGAAGTATCACTGAACTTGAAGAATCTTCTGAGCTTCATATATAGATTACGATGATCAACCGAGTCGAAAGCCTTTGAATGGTCAAGAAGGACGAGAAAACTAACATTACCATCATCAATTTTACTCCTTATCGATTCCGAAACTTCAACTAATGCACTAACGCAACTATAATGAGCTCGAAACCCGGTTTGTCTATCAGATAACAGCGATTCCCTTTGGAGATATTCAGACATTTGTCTATGTAAAATCTTTTCGAAAACTTTCGAGAGGTAGCATAATATCGAAATCGGACGAAAATCGCCATTGGATTTAGGGATAGGAATTATCTTTGATCGTTTCCAGATACTCGGATATCTACTGGAGATTAGAATTGAGTTAAAGAGATGAGTAAAATAAGGTAGTAGGTAAGGAATCAGTATTTTAATAAATCTTGGGTCAATACCATCAAGACCAATGGCATTAGACTTCACTGACATAAGACTATGTATAACTTCATCGTGCGATACACATCTAAACTCAAAACTGCAGTCAACATGTGTGTTGTCCACTACCCTATTAGTGACTTGATAGAAAGTGGTGTCTATATCCAAGGTCGGAATATTAACAAAAGATCTATTCAATTCGTTGATATCTCCATGGTAGATAGAAATCGCCTTGGATTTACCAACTCCGATATCATTTATAACCTTCCACTTGCTTCTCGTGTCTAACGCCGAATAATATTTGGATGAAAAATATCGTAACTTTGCATCATTAATAACTTTATTAACCTTATTCCTGGCCGTGCGAAATTCTTCCTGAAGTTCAGGAGTCTTAAAACGTTTCCACCTAGAGTAGGCTAGGTCCCTATTTCTAATGAAATTTCTAATAGTGGAATTAAACCAAGGCTTAGTGTTTGATCTTTTCATTTTCGTTTTAATAGGGACTGTTGTATCATAGATACGAAGAATGTTTTCTTGAAGAAAGCTCAATTTATCATCAACAGATATAAGTCCATATATTTCATGCCAATCGACTTCCTGAATCCTCTCATCTAAAGCAGAATAGTTCAAGTTCCTGAAATCGCGGTACGAAAACTTCTCCACTTTCTCCGACAAGGTGAAATTGTAAGCTAGATAAATCAAATCGTGTTTCGAGAAACAAGAAGCAGATATTTGTTCATTAAGTAAAATATTGGAGGCATTATTTACAAAGAATAAATCTAAAAGGGTATTAACAGTTGAAGAGAAATGAGTAGGGTTTGTAGTATTAGTAGGGTAGAGACCCAGTGTCAACATATTGTCCGTTAAAAGCGAGTCTACAAGAATATTGGAATTAATTACTTTTAAATGTTTCTCCAACTTAAGAACAATGTTATCCTTGCTGTCAGACATGTATGCATGCCTGGCCGTAGTGCCTCTTTAAAGAGTTTCCAAATATACCTCCCAAAACAAATGCAATATAGTCACCACGGGTGATCACCTAAACACTCCTTTTCCGGTAATAGTTTTATTGATTTCCATTGACATTTTATTTCTTATTGCAAGACTACATAGTAACCGATATTACCGTATGTGTGAAAGTCAGTTGCTTGCAGTTGGTTAAATCTCACATTCAGAAAAATTCTATGAAAAATTCATTTGAGCTCGCATTTAACCGCACTCTGGCATATTGAATTTATTCATTGGAAATTAATTGATTGAATTTAAACAGCACGTTCTTTTTAGGAATTTTATATATTTCTGCAATTACAACAAAAACTACCGCAGCCGTTTCACAGGTGTAAAACAGAGGCTTTCACTTAAAGTTAATAAAGTATGAATGCCAGATGTAATGTAAACCAAACAAGAAATAAATTATCGTTAAGCTTTGGGAAAGTATAGTATGTTCGAGCTAAGAGTATTTCTTCTATGGCATTTGAAGAGATAATTATTGCCTTCTTTGAGTACAAAACAAAGCGCAAAGCCGACATTTTAAAGTTTCTAACTCGATGTCGATCAGAGACATACCACCGTTAATGTTTGCTTTGAAGGTTGTAAATATATCAAATAAAAAGGCGTTAAGTTCGGCAACATCGGACAATAAATGCGCTAATTATGGGCCCAAAGCCTTAAATCGAGATATCGGTCTATATGGTAGCTATACCCAAATCTGGATCGATCTGAGTGAAATTGAAGAAAGATGTCGAAGGACCTAACACAACTCACTGTCCCAAATTGCGGCGACATCGGACAGTATATGCGCTTTTTATGGCCCCAAAACCTAAAACCGAGAGATCGGTCTATATGGCAGCTATATCCAAATCTGGACCGATCTGTGCCATAATGCAGAAGTATGTCAAAGGGCCTAACACAACTCACTGTCTCAAATTTCAGCAAAATCGGATAATAAATGTGGCTTTTATAGGCCTAAGACCCTAAATCGAAGGATCGGTCTATATGACAGCTATACTCAAATCTGGACCGATCTGGGTGAAATTGAAGAAAGATGTCGAAGGTCCTAACACAACCCACTGTCCCAAATTGCGGCGACATCGGACAGTATATGCGCTTTTTATGGCCCCAAAACCTAAAAACGAGAGATCGGTCTATATGGCAGCTATATCCAAATCTGGACCGATCTGTGCCATAATACAGAATTATATCAAGGGGCTTAACTTAACCCACTGTCTCAAATTTCGGCGACATCGGACAATAAAGCGCCTTTTATGGGTTTAAGACTCTAACTCGGAGGATCGGTCTATATGGCAGCTATATCCAAATCTGGACCGATTTGGGTCAAGTTGCAAAAAAATGTCAAAGAGTCTAAAACAACTTATTGTCCCAAGTTTCAGTTAAATCGGATAATAAATGCGCCTTTATGGGCCAAAAACATCAAATCGAGATATCGGTCTATATGGCAGCTATACCCAAATCTGGACCGATCTGAGTGAAATTCAAGAAAGATGTCGAAGGGCCTAACACAACTCACTGTCCCAAATTGCGCGGACATCGGATAATGAATGCGCTTTTTATGGCCCCAAAACCTTAAACCGAGAGATCGGTCTATATGGCAGCTATATCCAAATCCGGACCGATCTGTGCCATAATGCAGAAGTATGTCAAGCGGCTTAACTTAACTCACTATCCCAAATTTCAGCGACATCGGACACCAAATGCGCCTTTTATAGGCCCAAAACCTTTAATTCGGAGGATCGGTCTATATGGCAGCTATATCCAAATCTGAACCGATCTGGGCCAAATTAACGAAGGATGTCGGAGGGCCTAACATAACTCACTGTCCCCAATTTCAGCAAAATCGGATCATAAATGCGCCTTTTATGGGCTCAAGACCTTAAATCGAGTTATCGGTCTATATGGCTGCTATATCCAAATATGGACCGATCCGGGCCAAATTAACGAAAGATGTTGAAGGGCATAACATAACTCACTGTCCCAAATTTCAGCAAATTCGGATTATAAATGTGGCTTTAATGGGCGTAAGACCCTTAATCGGAGGATCAGTCTATATGGCAGCTATATCCAAATCTAGACCGATCTAGTCCAAATTGCGATCTAGTCCCCTCCTTCGGAACCATCCTGTTCCCTCAACAAATCTCTGGAGAGATACCAGAGGTATGTTCGCATTGCAAGAACTGCCAATGCATTTACAAAAAGTCACAGTTTGTTGCGGTTTATGGGCTGGTGGCTTCATTGGACCGTACTTCTTCAAAAATGATACGAATCGTATCGAAATTGAGAGTGGTGAGTGCTTCCGTGAGATGATATCCAACTTTTTGTTGCCCAAAATGCAAGAGCTTGACTTGCATGACGTGTGGTTTCAACAAGACGGTGTCATATGCCACACAGCACGCATAAAAATGCATTTATTGAGAGGCGAGCTCTGTGAACATTTGATTTCACGTTCGGGACCGGTCAATTGGCCGCCTAGTTTGTGCTTTTTAACTCCCTTAGACTATTTTCTGTGGGGCTATGTTAAAGCTCATGTCTATACAGACAAGCCCGCATCAATTGACGCATTGGAAGACAACAATGAAGCATTTATTCGTGAGATACCGGCAGAAATGTTGTAAAAGAGTATGCGGCGCCCCGGTACCCGAGTTGGTAGCGTGCTTGGATTACCAGTGCAGGGGTCGTGGGCTCGATTCCCACCAGAAGCCTCGGTCTGTCGCTACTGTGGTTTCACAATGGACTTAAAATTGTTTTTGTGAGTGTTTAAGGGACTGCCACTCTTACCTAACCTAACCTATATTAGTCAATATTGGACTAAGCGGATGGACCATTTGAGGCCCACGGCCATTATATGGACCGTACTATCGATTCAAATTATGTGTATGTGTTTCTTTTAAACTTTCCTATATTTTCATACCCTCCACCATAGGATGGGGGTATACTACATTCGTCATTCTGGTCGAAATCGATATATAACCTGATATAAATGCCATATAAACCGATATCCCAGTTTGACTTTTTGAGTCTTTGGAGAGCGCAATTATTACTCGATTTGCCGGAAATTTTGGAGGTGGTTTTTTCTATGACTGGTGTTTTTCTCTTTGAAAATGTCATTCAAATAACTTGACAAATGCGATCCATGGTGGAGGGTTTATAAGATTCGGCCCGGCTGAACTTAGCACGGTTTTACTTGAACACATCATTTGTATCACATCGTTTGAACTTGAAATTAGTTTTCTTTAACTAAAGTTCAATTAAGTCTATGTCCCATAGACAATTTCCTAAACTTCAATGATGATTTGGTATTAATTGAAAGAATGAGTTTTTAAAAATAAGGTAAAGAAACTTAATATTAAGTAGGAAATCTTTCGACAAGGGATTTTTATTTTATTTTTTTTAATGTTGGGTTGGTTACCCTTTAATTTAAAGATGCTCAGCTTAAAATTAAGTTTTGACTTTATTTGGTAAGTTTATAATTGGTTCTCTTCACATCACATTAAGAGTAAATGTGATCCAGTCCTCATTTTTCTGACGTATTTTCTGCATAATTGTTCACTAGGCCAATGGGTCAGTTACATAAGTGTTAACCAAGCATTTCCATTCCTGCTTACTCATATCCCCCCGCCTTTAATGCCAACTCGTTTCAAGAGCACTTATGTAATACACTTGTCAGCCTCAGCCTCAGCCCCAATCGAGTCAAGTTGAAATAATCGATCATTATTTGTGAAAATAATTTTCTCCTTTTTGCATTGTTTGACTTGGCTGCAACACCCTGCATCCCCTGGCGTTTGCTGTGTTCATCTGTGCATCATGTGATAGCTGGTGCGCATACTTGGCATGTGGATCTGTGCGCACCAACGACAACATGGAGATGCAATTCCATGTGAAATGCAAAACAAAACAAAGTAAAACGAACAAAAAATACAAAAAGAAAATCCAGAGCTCTCGCTTGGTTTGTTTGCCGCGCTCGAATGAGAATTTGCTATTTTTTCATGGTCATCTTTAACAAGCGAAAATAAAATGAAAAGCAAAAAAAAAGGTGGTTAGGTTAACTCACAGCAACACAGAACGGCAGACAAATAAGCACAAGCAACAGTAGCTGAAATCAGGCAACCAACAAAAACAACAGCTACAGAGGTACTACAAACTAATGATTATTATCATCTTTAGGAGGTGGACAGAAAGACCACCTCTATAGACAGGTATTGTCTGTATAGCACCCTGTTTTAGGGGAATCTTTCCCTGCCCCATCGTTATTGATATGGGAGTAGGTTTTACCGCTATAGACAGGGGTAGACTGAGTAGCACTCTGTTTAAAAAAACCTCACCCCACACACACGCACACACACAGATGCAGTAGGTTTTTGTTTCAATACAGACATATAATTTTCTTCTCCCCCTAAATACTCTTACTCCCACTCCCAGTAGGTTTTTCGCTGACATCTCCTTTGCGTGTTACATGCCATTGTCATTGCTCTTCTGTTTTACGCCGCCTTCGTTTCTATGGCTTTTTGGCTGCTCATTTGGCTTGCAGCTGTTCGTCTGTCCATTCCGAACCACCCATCCATCCACCACTTGGCCTTGTTGTGCAACCAATGAAATTTCTTCTTCAATGGATTGTGAAGAATTGAAGGCAATAATGAAATTCGCTTCTTGTTTGTTCTCTACTTAATAACTTATCTATACTGTCTTAATATATTTAATCAACAATTAATTAAGTGTACTTGAAGATTCTATTACAGCGAGTTAGGCTGGTTGGTGCTGTGGCCGGCCATATGGGGCACAGTGGCTACCACACTTGTTGGGCAGTGCAAATTTGATAAACATTTTCGTTAATATTATGGTACCGGTATATGGTAATACCCTCCATTCCGTCTGCATCATCTTGCAGTATTGCTTTAGTACCCTATAAGTATGCAAGATATGGTCCGGTTTGGACCACAATTTAATTATATATTGGATACCTGTGTAAAGTGTCAGCCAATTCGAATAAGAATTGCGCCCTCTGGGGGCTCAAGAAGTAAGATAGAGAGATCGATTTATATGGGAGCTGTATCGGGCTATAGACGGATTCAGACCATAATAAACACGTATGTTGATGGTCATGAGAGGATCCGTCGTACAAAATTTCAAGCAAATCGGATAATAATTGCAACCTCTACAGGCTCAAGAAGTCAAGATCCCAGATTGGTTTATATGGCAGCTATATCAGGTTATGAACCGAATTGAACCTTATTTGAAACAATTGTTGAAAGTAAGAATAAAATACGTTATGCAAAATTTCAACCAAATCGGATAGGAATTGAGCCCTCTAGAAGCTCAAGAAGTCAAGTCCCCAGATCTGTTTATATGACAGTTATATCAGGATATGAACCGATTTGAACCATACTTAACACAGTTGTTGGATATCATAACAAAATACTTCGTGCAAAAATTCATTCAAATCGAATAAGAATTACGCCCTCTAGAGGCTCAAGAAGTCAAGACCCAAGATCGGTTTATATGAGAGCTATATCCAGTTATGGACGATTTGAACTATATTTAGCACAATTGTTGGATATCATAACAAAACACTTCGTGCAAAATTTCATTCCAATCGAACAAGAATTGCGCACTCTAGAGGCTCAAGAAGTCAAGACCCAAGATCGGTTTATATGGCAGCTATATCAAGTTATGGACCGATTTGAAACATACTTGGCACAGTTGTCATTCCAATCGGATAAGAATTGCGCCCTCTAGTCGCTCAAGAAGTCAAAACCCAAGATCGGTTTATATGACAGCTATATCAGGATATGAACCGATATGGTCCATTTACAATACCAACCGACCTACACTAATAAGAAGTATTTGTGAAAAATTTCAAGCGGCTAGCTTTACTCCTTCTGAAGTTTGCGTGCTTTCGATAGACGGACGAACGGACGGACAGACAGACGGTCATGGATAGATCGACATAAAATATCGCGACGATCAAGAATATATATACTTTATGGGGTCTCAGACGAATATTTCGAGTAGTTACAAACATAATGAAGAAATTAGTGTACCCCCCATCCTATGGTGGAGGGTTAAAAATATAGCAGTTTTACAAAAACAATGCTAGCTGGAGTTAGGAAAACCGTTTTCAAATGCGGGTTTCATTGGCATAACGTGGACATAGCTAAATAAAGTTTTTCATCATATGATTTTGTTTAGTTAATTGACATTTTTGTAAACAAGAGATTTATTTTAGGCAAAATTGATCTAAACTTCCTCTAAGTAATAATTCGTCGTGATTTTTCAAAAAAAATATTTTCATCTTGTTAAACACTGTTGACGTCGCGTCTGCCTGCCGTTAGATGTTGTTGTCGCCGCAGCTGCGCATGATGATTGTCATGATGATGATGTTGTTTGAATATCGTGTCATTGTTATTGTTATTGTTATTCTGTTTTTACCAATGTTGTTATTTTCAAATTCTTTTTTGTTTCGCTCCTTCGCACCTTCTTGTTGTTGTTGGAGGAAAATTGTCGAGTACTCGGTACTCGTTTGCCGTAGCATGTCAAATGCACACAACAATTGGATACTTGGACAGGAATATCAAAAAACAAACCAAATGAGGGGCTAAGTGACTATTCAATGGACGTCATTAGAACACTTTGCTATCGTTGTTGTTGGTATTTGTATTTGCTTCCATTTTTGCAATATGTGTCCAACAATTGGACAACTTGCTAAAACAAAATGCTAAGCTTCTGTGGAGATTGCTGCAGTCGTCGTCGCAGCCGCCTCAGTCACTGCTGCTGTTGTTTAGATTATTAATGTTGTTGTGATTGCAATTCAAGTTAAACAATTCAAAAATTCATTGTCAGTATCACAACGGCCGCATAGGCCAAGTTATATTGACCATGTTTTGTTTTTTGTGTTGTGATATTCGGAATTTATTGTAAACAGAAAATTTCTCAAAAACAACAAAATATTGTAGCAAAATCTCTTGGAACAACTCCAAGAGCAGCAACAATTGCATGCGGCAGCCAGCAAAGTCATCGCTACAACAGCCGCTGATAACAGCATAACACAGCAGCACTCCACCAATGACAGGCTCAATGGCAGCAAATAAGTTTAAAATTTTTAGCTGATGATATGAAAGCCATCCAGTCAGGGGATTGAATGACGTTAATGGGGATTTGAAATTGACTTTGAAATCTTTATTATACCCACCACCGAAGGATGGGGGTATATTCATTTTGTCATTCCGTTTGCAACACATCGAAATATCCATTTCCGACCCTATAAAGTATATATATTCTTGATCAGCGTAAAAATCTAAGACGATCTAGCCATGTCCGTCCGTCTGTCCGTTTGTCCGTCTGTCTGTTGAAATCACGCTACAGTCTTTAAAAATAGAGATATTGAGCTGAAATTTTGCACAGATTCTTTTTTTGTCCATAAGCAGGTTAAGTTCGAAGATGGGCTATATCGGACTATATCTTGATATAGCCCCCATATAGACCGATCCGCCGATTTAGGGTCTTAGGCCCATAAAAGCCACATTTATTATCCGATTTTGTTGAAATTTGGGACAGTGAGTTGTGTTAGGCCCTTCGACATCCTTTATCAATTTGGCTCAGATCGGTCCAGATTTGGATATAGCTGCCATATAGACCGATCCTCCGATTTAGGGTCTAAGGCCCATAAATGCCACATTTATTGTCCGATTTCGCTGAAATTTGGGACAGTGAGCTGTATTAGGCCTTTTGACATGTTTCTTTAATTTGGTCCAGATCGGTTCAGATTTGGATATAGCTGCCATATAGACCGATCCTCCGGTTTAGGGTCTTAGGCCCACAAAAGCCACATTTATTATCCGATTTTTATGAAATTCGGAGCAGTGAATTGTGTAAGGCCCATCGACATCCTTCGTTAATTTGGCTCAGATCGGTCTAGATTTGGATATAGCTGCCATATAGATCGATCCTCCGATTTATGGTGTAAGGCCCATAATAGCCACATTTATTATCCGATTTTGCTGAAATTTGGGACAGCGAGATGTGTTAGGCCCTTTGACATATTACTTCAATTTGGTCCAGATCGGTTCAAATTTGGATATAGCTGCCATATAGACCGATTTCTTGATTTATGGTTTTGGGCCCATAAAATGCTCATTTATTGCCCGATGTCCCCGAAATTTGGAACAGTGAGTTAAGTCAAGCCCCTTGACATACTTCTGCAATATCGCACAGATCGGTCCAGATTTGGATATAGCTGCCATATAGACCGATATCTAGGTTTTAGGTTTTGGGGCCATAAAAGACGCATTTATTGTCCGATGTCGCTGAAATTTTAGACAGTGAGTTTGGTTAGGCTCTTCGACGTCCTTCTTAAATTTTGCCCAGATCGGTTCAGATTTGAATATAGCTGCCATATAGACCGATCTCTGGATTTAAGGTTTAGGGCCCATAAAAGAGGCATTTATTGTCCGATTTCGCCGAAATTTGGGACAGTGCTTAGTGTTAGGCTCTTCGACATGTTTATGCAACTTGGCCCAAATCGGTCCAGATTTGGATATAGCTGCCATGTAGACCGATATCTCGTTTTAAAGTCTTGGCCCCATAAAAGGCGCATTTATAATCCGATATCACTGAAATTTGACACAGTGACTTATGTTCGGCTTTTCGACATCCGTGTCGTATATAGTTCAGATCGGTATGAGGTATATGAATATAAGGTATGAAATTTTCACCGAATTTTGATGAAAGGTGGTTTACATATATACCCGAGGTGGTGGGTATCCAAAGTTCGGCCCGGCCGAACTTAACGCCTTTTTACTTGTTTTTAGGCTTCGTTTGAGTATTTGGTGGTGAGAATCATTTGTAGTTGTTCTTGGGTTGGCAATTCCAGTCATATTGTTCTCCAGGGGATTGGTGAACTTGAATTATTTCATTAAGTATAATGCGTCTTAACCCATTAAGGCCAGACCCTTGTCCAATTT